>NC_090436.1:523123046-523426076 GCF_031143425.1 Pleurodeles waltl
TGTGGCCTTTATTGATTTAAAAGCTGCTTTTGATATGGTCCCACGGGACTTATTGTGGAATGTTCTGGAGACCTATCAACTTGATAAAGAACTGCTGAGACTGATCAAGTATCTCCATGAGGGTACTTACGCCCAGGTACGCTGGTCCCAAGGTGGAGACCTGACAGAAGCCCTACCCGTTGATAGGGGGGTCAGACAGGGGTGTGTTTTAGCTTCCACACTGTTTAACCTCTTCATCAACGGTGTGGTAGATCAGCTGATGTACTGAAATCACAATGCCCCGAAGCTAGCAGGAGTCCCTGTCCCTCTTTTAATGTTTGCGGATGATACTTTATTGATTTCGAGAACCCCAATGGGCCTTCAAAATTAACTTGATGCTTTTTCTAATTTCTGTATCAAGAGGGGCCTTAAAATAAATCCAACTAAGACCAAGTTTATGGCCTTTAATCCGCACAAGTCATTTAGGGGGAAAATGATCATAGCAGGACAAATGGTAGAGAGAGTTAGTCAATTTAACTATCTGGGGATCAGACTAGTGGATGATCAACAGTGGTCGGCACAGATTGGGAAGAGTTGGTCTGTCCTTCGACAGATGTCAGCAGTGATAGGGAGGAAAATTGCTAATATCTCGGAAGGGGAAATCTCACCTGACATTACAGTATATAAGGCAGAGGCAGTGGCTGCTTCAATTTCTGGTGCTGAGTTATGGGGGTATTGTAATTCCAGAAGTTTGACGATGGTAGAAAACCGCTTTATGGGTAATTTTTTGCGGTTGCCGATGAGCACCCCTCAGATTCGATTCAGCTCTAAACGAGATTCATAATGGAATTGCCCTAAGACCTCTTATGTACTGGGTCCGTCTTTGGACATCTGAATATCTGTCCACCTATCAAGCAGCAGCAACTGAGCTTTAAGCGGATGGTGGTGCATTAAAAATTCCTTGGTTTAAATACATCAGAGATATGAGCCAATTCATCAAAATGGAGGAGGTGTGGAGAGATCCTTGTAATCTAACCAAGGAAGCAAAAGCACGCATAAGGCAGTGCTACTGGGAGACTATTTTGGTGCAGACTTGGACCAAAAAAGGCCAAGGCAGTAGGACACTACAGTTTTTAGATCATAAAAGTAGTCCCAAGTTTGAGGCCTATATGGACAACATAAATCTCCCCACACTAAAACCCTTTTTATCAAATTTAGGCTAGGGATTCTGCCACTCAAGATATTTACTGCAAGGTGGAGTAAAGAGGATTATAACTCGAGTTTTTGCCATTTTTATCACGAGCAACCAGAGACGCTTGCACACTTTATGTTCTTTTGCCCCAGATATTTGGCTTCTAGGAAGAAGTGGATTATTCCTTTATGCAGATCAATGGGGATAAGGAAATACAATATATCCTTGCGAATTCTGGTAAGCGATACTAGTGACAAGGTAGTTTTTGCAGTCGCAAGTTATCTACAAAGTGCCTGGGCTATAAGAACTAGAGGAAATTCTGTTGACTGAGTGGCATAACCATAATTACTGTAGGAAAAAGTAGATTATTAAGTGAAATCAAGATAGAAAGGTTTAGCTTTAAAAAAAAAAAAAAACTTGATGTCAGTCCAGTATTGCTGTCATAACTGTGTGTTTTAACAATTTATTTTAGACCAAAATTACTCCAGGTAGAAATAGACTATTAAGTGGAATTAAGATAGAAAGGCTTACAGGATTCTAAAACTTGATGTCTGTCCTGTATTGTTTTTATAACTGTGTGTTTTAATAATTTATCTTAGGAGAATTTCTTATTTTTTTTAAATGTATTATGTGAAACCCTTCTTTTTATCTCTTAACTATTTTACTGCATGACTATGTTATGCTGCTTATTGGATACTTTTATGGCTTTTAGCCGAAATAAAGTTATTTATTGATTGATTGGTACCAGTAGGAACAATAGTGCTATGTTGGTTCAATTTATCTCTAGTATGGCCAATACCGCTGAGTGCCACAGAAACATTATGTATCACTCGCTGGATATATCCACATAAGTAGAAACTACAGCGCTATATGTTAGTGGCGTACTGCTGGTCCTTTCAATGCCCAGCTTGCCATGTTACAGGAATGCTCTGTAGTACTCCCCTGGGTTATGGTACAAGAGTAGTTTAATAACCAAAGGCACTTCAAAAGGTATTCTAGAAGATAGTTTATACAGGTTCTACCATACACCATAAACCTCTCGGACTGCCTCAACTGCTCCGAGAACAAATTGTAATGTTTATGATTTCTCCAATAGACTTTTACGGTCATCTTCACACAATTTTCTGAACGAGGACACATGTAAACCTTGCACAGTAAGTGACCATCAAATGGTAAAACAACCTGCCATATGACTCAGATATAGCTTCAATTATCGAAAGCTTCATACTACACTTTTTGTTTAAATTCTCACTCCTCACCATTGAGTCGCCTCACACAATTTTCAAGGATGACCAGGATATGTTTCAATGTATTAGTGCACGTTACACATGCCCCTTCTATGTCACTGTGTTTTTTGCAACATTCCAACATGACACTATCATTCATGCCAAGCTCCTGTCTTAGAGGCATAAGCAGGTGAGAGAACTGTTTTTTTTCTCAACACAATAAATGCAAAAGCTATTTGAAATTCAAATGATGGTAAGTGTGAATGTCATGTTATATGTCATGAGCATTTGATATAACACAGACAGCTCACTCCACAAAAGTATACCCGGTGCTATAACCTAAGAGGCAGAGAGGTAAGTACCAGGCTAACTGAGAAAAGGAGACAGTTGACTAAAACAGACAAGTTTTTAACAACTTTTTGAAAGCTGTAAAACTCTGACAGAAACAAATATGAAAGGCCAACGTATTCCAGTAGTAAGGTGCAAGGTAAGACAGAGAGCGTCCTCCATTTCAGGTGTCGCTAGTGCAGGGTCGGATTATCTAAGTTTCATGACTGGCTGCTAAGACCTGATTTTTGTCTGAAAGTAAATTGGACCGTCACCATACAAGGCTAAAAATACAGCACTTCCCGATAGGTGGCCAATGAAAAGATCTGAGAACTGGACCTGCTGAGGTGCCATATGGAAGATGGCAGACTAAACGGGCAGCTGTGTTCTGGATCATTTGCAGGCACGAAATAAGGGACTCATTTGCTGCAACCAGCTGAGCATTACCATAGTCAAGGCACCTGGTTATGAGAGCGTGAATAACTGGTCTTTCCACAGTTGAGAGGGAGCCAGGAGAAGACCAATCTAAGCAAGCAAAACATTCCGAAACAAATACCGCAAATAGCAGTAATATGACATGCCATGTCAAGCTTGCCATCTAGCAGAATGACAATGTGGAAGGCCAGCGTGGGAAGTGCCCACTTCTGTTTCGAAGTATATCATATTTTGGATTGCACAACTGCACTAAGTTAACACTTCACCTTGGTCAATCCCTTGTTCTTTAGAAAAGGCCTTCCATTGTGTACCTGGCGGTAAGGACATAATAACTGAATGCCTTTTGTCTTAATCTGAATTATGACCAGATACATATCAACATCAGTTAGCATTTGCTACCGCCCGCTTACACTTTAGTACCCATGGCACTGCCCTTAGTACCCTTGGTCTCGGGGGTCATGAAAGAAGTTTCAGGAATTGAAAGGCAGAGGGGCTCTAAATAAGATGCATGTTAACTTTCTGTAGTTTCCACATTTGCCTGTTGAGAGACTAAAATTGAGACAAAGGGACAAACCTTTAATGTCATCACAGAGTCAAAGACTGTGGGATGCTACTCCAGCTAGCCTTGGTATTTTGTTGACTCCAGTCCCATGTTGACAGGTATTTTCAACAGGTCTTGCTGGCTTTCATTTAGAGAAAATGTAAAATCGAACAAGACTCAGTTTCGGTGCTGAGGAATCCTTAATATTTTTCCAACACATATCTGTGTGTCGAAACTGTGAACCAAGGTATCCAATTATACAACAGAGCACTGTATTGTTTAGGTAATAAGCATGAACACTGCACATGAACTGAACATTTTAATTCCTGTCCAACCATTGCTGTGGTGGTAATAGTAATGTCATGTTGTGATTAATGCGGCAAGGCAAATATGTCATGCAGCAGAGTTATTTCAACCACGCTTGCTAGTACTTGAAGGTCTTGTTCCAGGACAGCACTGATGAATGTAGGCTGGAGCTGCTGCCAGCATGACAGAGGTTTTATCTGCATCCCAAATTAGGATGGCCTTTTAATTTTATTTTTCCAAGCATGCACCATGCAGGTCTTTATCTCCAATATTGTTTGTGCAAACCCTATTTGAATGTCCCAATAGTGAGTTTGGGGAACACTATAAAAATTGATGGATGAGAATACCTGAAGAAGTCTCAACACATGGTAATCTACTTTGAGTGAATTCTATTTCATTATTTATATCTATGTAGGTATGTGTGCATGTAAGTATGTACAAATAAGGTATTTCTATAGCTCAAACGTGGCCAAAAGGCAGCGGAATGCTCTACATGGTTAAAGACAAGCACAACGTCAACGAGTATGAGGCAAGAACGCAGGGTTGTGAATGGTTAACACATTATGCTGTAGTGTACTTAAAAGAGTGTGTCTTCAACTCTTTTCTAAATTGGAACAGCGTTGGGGCGGTCCTGATGAATATAGATATGTTGTTCCAGATTGTGGGTGGATAGAATGAAAAGGCCTGCTGTCTTGTTTTTAGAAGTCATAGGCCGCAGTCTGATCATTTCCTAGCTGTGTGTGCCTAGATCCATCAAAGATGGTGATCTTGTATGGAAGATAAGCAATAGTACTATTTGTGATAGCTTTGTAAATCACGCAGTTAGTTTTAAAGATGGTGCGGGCCGGCAGGGGGAACCATAAGAGTTCCATCAGGATGGGGGTGATCTGATCTTATCTACTCCATCCCTGCAGATGTGCAGCAACAGGTAAGATGGCCGTAAGGGGTGCCAATGTGAATTCTGGAATGCCATGGAGTAGAGCCAGACCACCATCCAGGTGGACAAGCACAAGAGCTTAAACAACAGTTCTGAAGTTGCTTTCTGGAAGAAATGGTTTGACTTTCTGTGAAATAGAGAGATGGTACCAGGTTTCTTTTTCAGGGGTGATGTGGCCCAATGTTATGGGCTGTACTTTCCTTGTGAAGCAGAGTCAAGAATAGTTTGCATTAAGGGCTCCCTGATTGAAATAGCACAGTACGTAAAAATAAACACAAGGAATGCACCAGTGGATAAAATCAGTTCCAGCATCCATCACTTTACGTATTTTTTCAGAGAGATTTGGTGAAGAGTAAAGATATGTCTTGCTATTTAAGTTGCCGCGTTAAAGTATTGCACTGTTCTGAGGCACAGAAACAGCACAACGTCAGATAATGTGCCTAGTTCATAAGAAACTTTATGGTTATGTCTCTTACTAGCAGTATAAATTTCTCCAGCACTACCAGACTTGCAGCAGGAATGCATTCAATTAATGTTTAGATAGCTGAATAACCAAGTGCTCAAGTCACCTCCAAGGTAGCACACTCCAGAAAATAACGTCTAATACATCTCAGATTCAAAGGTAATCTTTACAATTTATACAGAGGACTAGAGACTCATCCCTTTTGGCCTCCATATGACTGGCAGCAACCATTGGCTTAATCCTGAACTTCCATCTCAATAATCAGTTTTGCCTTCCTATAATCTTTCAGATTTTTTGTATTTTGATCATTTGGGTCAGTTATATTTATGAAACTGGTTGCTGTTTCAAAACACTAGATGGTGCATGCATACAAAAGCATACTCCTAAACTTTCCATCAATAGCCTTGTCCAAATAATGTTCCACCTCATGATCTATGGAGTTCACCAATCTGCTAGCTCAATCTGCAGCACTTTTGGCTGTTTGAAACACCTTATCTACATGTGGGACCAATATATTTTCAGTTAAGGTACTGTCCTAGATGAACAAGTTACTAACCTTGGGTAACGCATTATCTGGTAGAGACTCTATCTAGCTACAGAGCCCTTACCATTGAATTCCCTGGTGTCAGCTTTGGATCTGAAATTTGTTACTGAGCAATAACCTGCGCGCGCCGTTGAGCGGCATCATTAGGATCCGCGTGGCTTCATCAGCATCACTGGAGCCATCTGTGACATCACAGTCACCTATAAAGGCACCACCCTGGCACACATCAGTTCTTTTACCCACAAAGCTTCCAAGCCAGTAGCGCAGTCATGGATAGAGCCAACATTTTGCCTGTGCAAAACTAGGCCACTGAAAGGAATAAACCCTAACCCTACTAGATATGTCCACAGAGCAGGGAGGCATGGGTGGGTGTAAGGAATCTGCAGCTACATAGAGTCTCTACCAGATAATGCGTTACTGAAGGTAAGTAACTTGTTCATTTGATAGACTTCTAGCTGTAGATCCTTTACCCTTGAATAGATACCCAAGCCATAACCTCCTGGTGGTGGGCTGCGGATACCTACACTACACTAAAAAGTCCTGTAGGACTGAATGGGCAAAGTGCCTGTCTCTCTGCACCTTATAGTCCAGGCAGTAATGTTTTGAAAACGTGTGCAAAGATGCCCACGTTGCCGCCTGACAAATCTCCAGGACTGGAACGCCTCGAGCTAGTGCAGTGGTAGCAGCTTTGCCCATGGCAGAATGAGCCCTCAAGCCCTCACAAGGCTGCTTCCTGGCCAATGCATAGCAGATCGTGATGCAAAACATGACCCAGCATGAAGAGGTTCGCTTCTGTACTGCCCGACCCTTCTTTGCTCCAACGTACCCCACAAAGAGTTGGCCATCCACCTGGAACTCTTTTGTGTGGTCAAGGTAGAACAACAACGCTCTTTTTGGATCCAGTCAGTGGAGTCCCTCTTTTTTCCTAGAGGGATGCGGTGGAGCAAAGAAGGTGGGCAGGGTGATGTTCTGAACCAGAAGAAATGGGGTCACCACGTTGCGGAGGAAAGAGGCACAAGTTCTGAGTACCACCTTGTCTGGTTAGATAGTGAGATACAGTGGCTTTGATGACAGAGCTTGCATCTCACTCACCCTCATGGCAGATGTTACCGCCACTAACAAGGCTAGCTTGATGGTGGGCAGCCAGAGGGGACAGTTGTGCAAAGGCTCGAAGGGAGCACACATCAGAAATGTTAGGAACAGATTTAAGTCCCACTGGCGCATAACAAAGGGCACAGGGGGAAACATATGTACAAGCCCTTTAAGGAATCTATGTACAATGGGGTATTTAAATGGAGAAGGCTGATCAGGCAGCCAAAGAAATGCAGATAAGGCAGAAAGATAGCCCTTGAGAGTCCCCAAGGCAGAACCCTGCGGGCAAGGGAAAGTGTAAAGAGAAGGATATCAGAAAGAGAAGCAGAAAGAGGGACAATAGACCTTTCTGTGCAATAATATACATAGAGTTTCCAAATGGCAGGCTATACCGTTTATAGTGGAGGGACGCTGGGCTGCCAAAATAACTTCACAGACTTCAGGAAGAAGGTCAAAAGCCATCAACTGCCACCGCTCAAGCTCCAAGCATGAAGATGAAGGCGCAGAGTTGGCAGGTTCGGGTGGAGAACCCTCCCCTGCTTCTGCAACAGAAGATCCCCCCAAAGGGGAGCCTGATCGGAGAACTGATCCTCATTTTGAGAAGCTCAGGATACCAGACTCTCTGTGCCCAATCCGGAGCCACTAGGATGACTTGGGCCCGGCCGTTGTTGATCTTCTTGAGAACTCTGGGCAGGAGTGGTATGGGTGGAAAAGCGTACAAGAGGCCTGAACTCCACTCGCAACGAAAAGCGTTGCCAAGCGACTGCTGCCTTGGACAATCCAATCTGCAATACTGCTGACATTGAGTGTTCTCTGCGGAGGTGAACAGATCTAACCAAGGCTCTCCCCACTGTTGAAAGAGTTCTTGCGCCACCTCTGGAGGGAGATACCATTTGTGATCCGCTAGGCATTGATGGCTGAGTTTGTCTGCCCTGGCGTTCAGAGAACCCACCAGGCGCTAAACCATCAGGGTTATACCCTGCTGTTCCAGCCATGTACAGAGATGCAGAGCCTCTTGACAGAGGGTCCACGACCCCACACCGCCCGGCTTGTTGCAGTACCACATTGCGATGGTGTTGTCCGTGAACTCCTACACTATCTTCCCTTTCACAATGAGAAGAAATGCTTTCAGTGCCAGGCAGATGGCCTGGAGCTCCAGCAAGTTGATATGGAGTCCAGATTCTGCCGGAGACCAAAGGCCTCTGATCTCCCCCTCTCCCAGATGGCTGTCCCATACCAGACGTGACGCATCTGTCACTACTGTGAGATCTGGCTGGGGAAGGGAGAGGAGTCTGCCTCGGACCCAATCGCAGTTCACTAACCACCACTGCAGGCCTTTTGCAGTTCCCTCCAAGATCTGAACCGTGTCTGTAAGATTTCCCTGATGCTGTGCCTACTGGAACTTCAGGTCCCACTGCAGAACCTTCATATGCCATCTGGCATCTTTGACTAACAGGAAGCAGGAAGCCATGAGTCACAACAGCCTCAGAGTCAGTCTCACCGACATCCAGGACAGAGGCCAAAACATTGATGATATAACCTGAATATCCTGGATTCGCTGCTTGGGAGGATAAACCCAAAAATGCCCTGTGTCCAGAACAGCCCTGATGAAAGGGAGCTTCTGAGAGTGAGTCAAGTGTGACTTTCGCACATTTACAGTGAATCCTAGCGAATGCAGGACGTACACTGTAGTCTGCAGGTGGGTGATGAAAGCCTGGGGCGTAGGAGCCTTAAACAGCCAGTCGTTGAGGTAGGGGAAGACAGATATCCCCAACCTGCGCAGATGAGCTGCTACCACTGCCATCACCTTGGTGAACACCTGGGGGGCACTGGTGAGACCAAAGGGGAGCACAGTAAACAAAGTGCTTGTGGCCCACCTTGAACCGCAAGTAACGCCTGTGGACTGGCAGGATGGGGATGTGAAAATACGCATCCTGCAAGTCCAATGCTACCATCCAGTCTCCTTGGTCTAGGGCAGACAAGACCTGAGCCAATGTAAGTATCTTGAACTTCTCCTTTTTGAGGAAGAGATTGACATCCCTTAAATCCAAGATAGGGTGAAGACCCTTGTTCTTTTTAGGAATCAGAAAGTAGTGAAAACAACAACCACTGTGTACATCTGCCATTGGGACCCTTTCTATGGCTCCTTTGGCCAAGGGAGCTGTAACTTCCTTGCGGAGCAAGATTAAATTATCCTACTTCAGTCATTCTTTCAATGGATGGATAGAGGTAGGAAAAGACTGGAAGGGGAGGGAACAGCCCTTCTGTATGACCTGCAAGACCCATTTGTCCGATGTTATGGACCACCAGTGAGGGAGATGAAATCAAATCCTTCCTCCAACTGGACAAATATGGTCTTGCAGAACCATACTAGGAGGGCTTGGGCATTGCGGAAGAGGGGGTGGGGTAGTGGCCGACCTCTGGCTACACCCTCTGGGTCTGAAGGTACCACAACCTCGTCCTCGCACTGAATGCTGTGAAGATGGAGGACGGTGGCTGACCTGCAGACGGCATGGTACCCCGCCCGTTCCGAAGCCTCAAAAGGGGCGAGAGGCAGACTGCTGGCGAGCGGGTGCCTAGATGCCCAAGGATGTGTCCGTAGCTCGAGAGTCCTTGAACCGCTCAAGCACGGAGTCTGCCTTTTCTCCAAAAAGGCGTGAGCCATCGAAGGGCATGTCCATCAGGTTGGCCTGGACATCCCCCGAGAAGCCAGTGGTACGAAGCCAGGCATGGCACCGAAAGGCCACTATCGATGAAATCTCCCTGCCCAGTGAGTCGGTCATGTCCAAACCACACTGAATTGTAAACTTGGCTGCATCTCTCCAATCCTTGGCAGCCTGAGTGAGAGTGTCCCGTACACCCTCCTGGACAAGGGGCATCACCAGTGCCACCGTATCCCATAAAGCATGGGAAAAATGGCCCAATAGGCATGAGATGTTTACGGACCTCAATGCCAGGCTGGAGGAAGAAAACATCTTCTTCCCAAGTTGGTCCAGCCTCTTGGATTCCCTATCTGGGGAGAGGAAGGGAAGGCACCATGTGAAGTGGAGGCTTGGACCACAAAGCTCTCCTGGGTGGAGAGTTGGGTGAGGAAACTAGGGTCAGCAGGAGCTGGTCGATAGCGGCGGGCAATTGTCCTATTTAAAGGAGCCCCTACCCAGGGTTTGGACCACATCCCCAGCAGGACATCAGTAAGGGCCTCACTGAAGGGTAACATCGCCTCCGATGTAGCAACCCCCGGCTGAAGCACCTCTGTCAGGATGTTAGTCCTGACCGGCACCATAGGTAAGTCTAGGTCTAAGACCTCAGCACCACCATGGCATACAATGCTCCCTCCTCCATAGCCACAGAAGGAGGTGAGAGCATAACAGCATCTGGAGAAGTATCCAGTCCACTGGCTTACCCTAGATCATCATACCAGTCCTGCTCCTCTAATTCATACTCTAAAGAGTCCTCAGATCCCTCCCATTCCTCACCTGTGCCTGGCTGTTCAAAATAAAGCCCAGGCACTGATTTGGGCCGTGTTGGTGCAGTAGAAGTTGGAATTGGCATTGAATGACGTTGTTCCGTTTCCAGATCATCTGGAATTAGGAAAGGGCTCCCACCACCAGTGGGCACCGGCAGTGGGGGGAGCGTCAGTGTCAGAACCGGCACCAGAGGAGGATGACTCTGTGAAACCAGTGCCGGTCCGGATTCGATATCGGATCCCCGGGTCAATGGCGCCGAGGCCGAACTTGCCGGCGTCAGACCCAAAGGGGCCCCTGCACACCCACCCGCAGGGGCAGCCCACTCAAAAACGAGGCAGATGACTTTGTAGAAGTCTCTGATTTGAGCGGGGGTCACTCTGGCTCCCAGAGAAGGGGGGAGATGCGAAGTTGGCCCTGGCATCGGCTCCGCGGAACCATGCTCAGAACGTCGACGTTCCCGTGATGCCTTGTCGGCCGACGGGCATGGCGAAGTCGAAGTCCGATTGGACTTCTTCTTCTTCTTGTGCTTCTTCCATGAGGACCTTGATTGTGAAGAAGAGGACTTGGGGCTCCTGGAGCAGTCCTGCGACCTCCTCCTCGAGCGGGACGGTGACCTCCTAGGAGCCGTGCCAACCGAAGTTGACTGCCAGGCCGCCATGAGCTTCAGAGACCACTCTCTCAGAGCTTTCGGGGCCATGGGCCGGAAGTCGGAGCACGACTTCAAGTCATGGTCTCTGTCAAGGCACCAGAGATGTACCTGGTGGGGGTCTGTCACTGACATGGCGCGGTGGCAGGCACCACACGACTTAAACCCCGTCTTCCTCAATGACATCCTCACACAGACATGAAACATCTTCAACAAAACGGTCAAAAAAGGCCTGCCAAAAAAGGCAGAGGATAGCTCGATCCCGGACCTATGCTTAACCCTCACAGAAGGAAAAGAACAGGCATACGTGCACCAGGGTGGTGCTTTTATAGGTGACCGTGACGTCAGAGATGGCTCCAAGGGCGCTGACGAAGCTATGCGGAGCTGACAGACGCACGTGGATCTGAACGATGCCACTCAACGGCACGTGCAGGGTATTGCACAGCAAAAAGCTCCAGATTCGAAGCTGACACCAGGGAATGGAAAGATAAGGAATCTGCAGCTAGAAGTCTCTCTCAGATATGCAAATATTTTCATGTGCTTCAATAATTAACAGTTGATCATAAAGCAGTTGATTTTTTCATATGGGTGGGGGACCATACCTGTAGTTTTTTTCACCTATTTAACTTCTGTATATTTAAATACATTCGAAGTCTTGAACCAATTTTGGTCATTCGATATAGAATGTCGAAATAAGCTGAACAACGATGCCTGCAGGCAACCCTGTTCACACCTTTAATGGTTAATAAACTTGCTAAGAATCGTCAGTTAATGTCAAATGTTACTTATATGTAGGTTCCCCAATAGATTATGACTTGTTATCTAGAATCTGTAACCAGTAACTGCCGGAACTGTGGCACTGCAGCACTCAAACAGTCTTGAACGACTGAAGGAATACCCAATTGGTTGTTTGTAGTTGTGTGGTTGTAGTATGGCCTACTCGAGAAGAATTAAATTGAAAGTGCATGAGGTTCGGAGATGTGGTGAGGTGCTTCAGTGAACATATCGCTAATGGCAGACATGCCGAAGTATTTAGAGTATGTGGGAGGTGGAAGAGCATGAAGTCAAAAGGATTGCTTGCGGTGCATTAACCGGGTGATGAGTTTTGGCCATAGAATATTCATGCAGACTGCGTCAATAGGCTCTCTGTAGTCCATGAAATCTGCATAGATGAGCATTCGTTTTCTATGGAACATTGTTTTGATGATCTAATGGACTGTAAACATATGAACTTTCAAAAGCCGTCTCATAAAACCACATACAACTTCATTACATGTCAACGAGTAGTGAATTTCAGTTACTATGAACTTGGGAAATACCTTAAGATTATTATCAAACACATTTTTTATCAGTTGAAAATAAACAGATATACGGGCAGCTACTTCTGTCTTTTCTTAAGTTCCTCCAACGGTCATAAATGTGGACTACAGAGAACCATGAGCCAGGGCATACCACAGGCCCCTGCGACAGGGTTGGCAGCGCAACCATTCAAGGGCCCTCAAATCTTCAAAGGGGTCCCATTCACCCAGGGCCAATGATAATTTGTGCGATATGATAGACTCGGGGCCCCTCTTCACATTCTACAGGGGTCACATCGTTTTGCGTTCCGCCACTGCCTGGAGCCAGGTACTGTGAAGAATTGTTTGGTTTTTGAACACCCCCTGCGTGCACTGATGTGAGCATTGTAACATATTGCCATATCTAATTTCGCCCTTTCTTCTCTTTTCCTTCCCTCCTTCCTCCACTCCCTTTTTTTACTCTCCCTTTTCATATTCTACAGCAGTCCTTGGTTACATTTGTAGTAACTCTGTAGGTCTCTCAGGCAGATTCTTATGGCCTGATGATGATTCCGTATTATGTATGGGATTGAAACGTGGTTGACAAGAGTACCATGACTTGATGTGCTGTAATAAATTTTATATTAGATATGAGCATGAGTACAATACATTTGTGACTTTAACCATATGTTACTTTTATGTCACACTAAATATGCCTGAGAACACTGATTTTGTTGGCCCTTTAAGCGCGTGGCTTCACACTATTTTTTGTTATTTGTGATTTAATAAATACATATTATTGTCTAAATCAATATTTCAGAAATCCACATAGATTTCATTAAAATTCAATGATTACTGTATTGCGAAGGATGTTTTTTCTTAAAGACCACTATTCCTTTAAAGATTAATTTCGAATTGAGCATCAGATCACATTTAATGTCACAATTAATGTGATACTTTACATGACCCAGTTTGGTAGTTCCAGTCAAAAGTTAGCTGGGAGGGGATGGCACTTGGTAATCCTTTGTTAGCAGGACTGGCAGCAAAAACACTATCCTTCCAGTCTGCAGTCGCAGGCTGGGAGCCATTTTGTGTCTTTGTCTTGTCCCACAAAGGGTGGCAAAAATAGTGCAAAATAGTGGTTGAGTCCTGAGTGGAGACTCTGTCTTACATGCTCTAAGTACCCTTGGTATCATATAATAGGGTCTTACACGTAAGTCAGGCCTTGCCAATTGGGTGTGCCCAATTCAACATATTCTTTGCATGGGGTCAGAACACTGGTACTCAGGTTTGGTTAGCAGGCCTCAGAGCACTCTCAGAGTCACAAAACAACAGCATCAGTCCAAAAATGTGGGTAAGAACATGCAAAAAGAGGCATTTCCTGACATGCGCCCTTTCCTTGTTGATTCTCAACATTTAAGTGGAAGAACCTAGAAAGGTTACCTGCACTGGAATGGTTAGTCCCAGGTCATGTTCTACTGTAAACTCCATACCTTGTAGGGAGATGGACCAGCTCAACATTTTGGGATTCTCTCATTTCATCTGCATAAGCCATCAAAAGGACTGTGGTCAGTTTAAACTTCGAAGTGAGTCCCAAACAAGTGGGGTCTTAGCTTCTTTGGGGATCAAACCACAGCAAAGGCTTCCCTCTCAGTGGTACTCCAATGTTGCTCTTTGGGTAGGCGTCACCTACTAATAAAGGCAACAGGTTGATCCTGACCCTCGTCATTTAACTGTGACTGAAGTGCCCAAATCCCATATTCTGAAGCACCAGTCTGAAAAAATAAACTCTAAGGTGAAGTCAGGTGCCTTTAAGACAGGTGCTGAGCACAGAGCGCCCCTTAGGGTATTAAAGGCCGTTTGACATGAGTCAGTCCATATGACCTTCCTTGGCAGTTTCTTTGATGTTAGTTCTGTCAATGTTGCCTCTATGGTACCACAGCCTTTCACAATCTCCTGTAATACCCACAATGGTCTGGATCTTAAGTTTGAGATTGTACCTGGCTCCCACCAACCTGGTGGCCCGGGTATACTACGGAACCCGCTCTGTCTGGCACTTACTTGCTTTGATAGTCAGCTCTACCTGATGAAGGGCTTGCAGCACTTCCTTAAGATGGACTAAGTGATCCTCCTAGGTGAACTAAATATAGCAATATCATCAGGATGTGCTGCACTGAAACTTTCCAAGCCTGAAAGAACTCTTTTCAGCAACCTCTGGAAGGTGCATTTTTCCACCCAAAAGGAATCACCATGAAACTGAAGTGGCCTTCTGGGGTTGAAAAGGCAGACCTCTCCTTAGCTCATGGATGAGGGTTACCTGCCAATAACCTGATATCAGGTCAATGGTACTCAGATATTTCACAGTTTCTAGCCTATGAGCTCATCAGCTCTTGGTATGGGGGTAAGCATCTGTTTTAGTGACTGCATTTAGTCTTCTATAGCCCACACAAAACCTCAGTTCAAGTTTCCCTCCTTTGGGATTGGTGCTGGGAACCAGAACCACTAGGCTTGCCCAGGGACTACTAGAGGGCTCAATTACCCCCTAATTCCAGCATTTTAACAACTTCTGCTTTTTTGCTAGCCTTGACTTGGTCTGACAGTCTGTAAATATTACATTTGACAGGTAGACTGTCACCTGTGTACACATCATGGCTACACCATGTTGTCAGACCTGGATTCAACTAAAACAATCCAGAGAACTATAAGTAAGTTAAGACAATCTTGCTGTTGCTGAACTGTCAAAGAGGGAGAAAGTGCTACTCATTCCACTGACCCATCACTGACACTGGTGGACAGTAGGTCTGGGAGTGGGAAATTTTCCTCTTCCTCACCACCATCTGTCACCATGAGCACTGTCATATCTGCTCTGTCATGATGCAACTTGAGCTTGTTCACATGAATCACCCTATGAGGGTACCCAAATGCACCAAGTATGTGACATGTCCCTTCTTTTCCAAGATATGGTAAGACCCAGTTCATTTTTTTTTGGAGTGCTCTGGATGCTACAGGCTCCAACGACAAACCAATTTCCCAGGCTGGTACTCAACCATGGAAGCCTATTGGTCATGCCAGTGCGTCACAAGCTCTTGGCTGGCCTCCAAGTTCTTGTCTGCCTCTTTCATGTACTCGGCCATCTTGGAGAAAAAGCCTAAACATAATCAAGGATATCCTGTTTGGGATCCTTGAGAGGTCTCTCCCAACCTTCTGTCACCAAACTTAAAGGACCCTTGTCAGGGTGTCTAAAGAGTAGTTCGAATTGTCTGAAGCCTACTCGTCTCTGAGGAACCTCCCTGTAGGCAAACAGTAGGTATGGGAGAAGAACATCCCATCTTCGCCTCAGTTTCTCTGGTAAACCCATGATCATGCATTTCAAGGTCTTGTTAATTCTTTCAACAATATCACTGCCTTGTGGGTGATATGGGAGTGGAGGGGTGAACTTGTAAGTGACCCCACATTCATCCCACATTGACTTTAGAAAGGCAGACATAACATTAGTGTCTCTCCCTGAGATTACTTCCTTAGAGAGGCCTACTGTAGTAAAGATACTGAGGAAGGCTCGGGCTACTGTAGGGGTTGTAGCAGTCCTAAGGGGGGATGGCTTCTGGAAATCTACTGACTTGGGGTCCAATACCACTAGAATAAACCTATGCCCCAAGGAAGTACGTGGGTCTAGGGGACCAATGTCAATCCCCAACCTCTCAAAGGAGACCCTCACCACAGGTAGTGGTATCGGGGGGCCTTTGGCTTGCCACCTGCCTTGCCATTGACCTGGCAGGTCACACAGAAGCAACAGAACTCCTTTACATTTTCTGAAATCTGGGGCCAGTAGAAGTAGTTGACTAACCTGTCCCAGATGTTAGTCTGCCCCAGATGTTAAGCCAAGGGGATGTCATGGGCTAAGTTAAGGAGGAATTCATTGTGCCTCTAGGGGACCACAACACTCTTGGTCGTCCCTGGTTTGGGGTCCCTTGCCTCACTGTACAGGATGCCCTTCTTCCAGTATGCCTTATAGGCCCCACTGACATCTTCATGCTCCTGCTTAACAGCTGTGTCAGGTCTTCAAGAGTGGGACATGTGTTTTGCCCCTGGCCCAAGTCACTTCTGGAGGGATCACCTGCTCCTTGAAATTCCTCCAAGTAAGGTACATTCTCCAAGGCACCATCCTCCTCTTCAGAGACTAGGCCTTCTACCTGATGGTTGGGTTCCTTTTGGCTCAATGGACTTTCTGCAGAAGTCATCCTAAGCTTCTAGCCACTCCACTTGCTATTAGGGACTGGTTCCATTATTTCAGTATTCACAGTGCCTGCACTTTCCCCTAAGGCTCTCTGTACTCTAGTAGATGCACAAACCCACTCGGGGAGACTCAGCATTGCTGCAAGAGTCCTTCTCTCCACCTCTACTCAGGCAGAGGTTTCAAGGTCATTGCCTGGCAGACAATCCACAGGAATGGAAGGGGACACAGCTACCTTCTTAGGGCCAGTAACTTCACTCAACTCAAAGTCTACCACAGATATCGGATGTGACTTTGTAACATTTTCAGAGTTAGCAATTTCATGCACCTCATCTGGTAAGATCTGGCTTGGGGAAACCAGCTTTGTCATAACCATGGTTATGCTGGCACCTGTATCCCTCAAGGCCTGAACTTCTACCCATTGGTTTTTGGACACCACCTATATTTTACCATGCTGGCAGACCAGCAGGCCAAAGGTTCAATTTACTCACCACCCAGGGACACTAAATTGGCTTCAGTATACCCCTTGCAGTCCCCAGGGACAACTCCATCCTCCATCCGTACACTGGCAATACCCTTGGGAGTGTCATCAGTAGGTGACTTTTTGGTGCATGCTGCATCACCCCTACTGTCCTCGCAGTCTACATTCAAAGCACCCCCCAGCCTTTGAAGGGTCAAACTTCTTTCCCTGATACCCCCTCCCCTTACTTTGGGATGTGGCTCTGGGCTCCCCCACTTGGGCTTCTATTGGTCACTCTCCAGGCTTCTCTTTTTTTAACTTATCTCCATCCTTTCCATGGACGGGAGCCTCTTCTACCTCCTTGTGTTCACAACCAGATGACTTATTGGATATGCTAGTGCGTACCTACTCATAAGATATCTTGCCCAGCTCTCTAGGGATAGAAAACGTAGAGTCTACCAGATGCTAGTATAACTTCTCTGAGGGGCAATTTGCCAAACTGTGTTCCTTGACCATTAAATTGTACAAGCCTCATAGGTATTGGCCTTGTTACCATTAATGCACACATATAGTACACACAGAGGCATCTACAAAATCAACCCATAATCGTGTTGCTCCCTTTTGTGTGCTCCTAAACTTTTGCCTATACCCTTCAGGGGTGAGACCAAAGAGCTCAATGGGTGCACTTTTCATGTGAGTGTAAGATTCTACCAGCTCATCCTCTAGTGTCAGCAATCTGTCTCTCCCAACAGTTGGGATGAGCTCTCACAGTAAAGACCCCCAGTGTTGTTCATCGCATCCACCCTTCTCTTCTTAAGAGCTCTCTCATAGGATGCCAGCCATTTGCTCATGTCACCCCCCTCAGTATACCCGGGCACAATCCTCTTGGCAATGTTGGATCATAGGCACCCTCAGCAGTTACCTCTGTCACTCTGTTGCAGCCACCAAACTCCTGGGGTCTCAATCCCATCCTGGCCCTCCTTTCATCCAGAGCCAACCTTTTCTCCTCCATGCCAAGCCTCTTCTTCTGTAGCCCCAAGAAGCTAAGCTGGGACTCTATGTCTATAGGCCTCCTCACAGATGTGGAGCTCCAAGACAGGGAGTTATGTCTTGAACAAAGTGTGGGGACCACACTCTCCTGGTTCCCCCTCTGTAAATAAGTTGTTGGTATCCTCCTCATCCCCACTCTTAGGGTTAATCTCATCCCCCAGTATGGACTGTGCTCTCGTTCTGCTCTCCTTGACCATCCCAAGGCTTTGAGAGCTTTCTCCAGGTCTTCCTTTACAAGATTTTCCTCTCTTCGCATAGAGCCCTCAGTTTATTGATTTTCAAAGTAGGCAAGGTGGCCAAGTCAATTCCTTTACCCTCCATCATTTAAGACTTTTCGAGGGAAGGAAATCTTTTTGCTACTCTTTAGACTTTTCTTCACAGAAGCAGGTGCCTAAAGTGATGGAAATTGGTCCACATGTTACTTCTCAACATGGCACTTTAAGTCAGATACCAAGTTATTAGTTGTCTGGTATAGCTAAACACAAGTTCTGGATCCCAAAACTAGGCACCAATGTGAGGTTTATGGGTGTACTATTTGGTATGGCTAGGTAGCCCTACTGTGCAGTAGATTCACAAATCTCACAAATAACGTCTTGGGTCCAGTCAGGTACATTTACGAAACCTTAAGCTCAACTCTGGTTAGTTCAGCAACTTCATCCCGAATTGGGCAACCAAGTCCAGCATGGCAGAGGTCCGGGGGGGCGGAGAGGATACTTTGGACAGTTATCTGGCATCCAGAGCAAGATCATACTTTACAAGATGACCCCTATAGACGATAAAAGAGTGATCCTGCTGCTGAGGGTTGCAGGTTCAAAGATGATCAAGATCCTCTTGATGCTTTGCGGTCCACGGGATGAAGTCCGTTGAGTCCTCGGTCCACTGTTGAGTGGGGGCAACTCTGGCCATGGATTTCGGAGGGCCACAAAGTCCTCTTTGCAGGGTTTCAAGCTGCTCATGCAGACCGTGCGTTTTTTCAAGACAGTAATCAGGGTGCAAATCTTTGATTGAGGCTGGTGTCTCTCACGAGTGACAAGTCCAGTCACAACCAACACCTATGGGTCTAGCAGACAAGGGTGCACGTTTTGGCTATCTCCAAATTGTCCTTGGGGGTACCCGGGGTCCAGTAGCGGCAAGACTGCTACAGTGGCTACCAAAGATGTGACTTGGGCTCCTTCAGCTTTAATATCCTCAGTGCTGTTCTTGGGGGGCAGTCCACTGACGCTTGGAGTCTCTGCTTCAGACTGGGGCTGGTGAACTGTGTTTCACCGAGCTGGGTACGCAGAACAGGGTTCAAACTCCACCAGCTCAAAGTGCAACAGGTGCAATCACTCTGGCCTTACAGCCTCTCTTTCTGCACTTCCAACGGGTTCAGAGTGGTCTCCTTCTTGTCCTCTTCCAAGGTCCTGTATGTACTGACTGTCAACGTGCCAGTGGTGTCATGTTAATTCCAGGAAAGTGCCTTTAGGGGATCCTACGGTCACTAGCCAATGGGCTACTGAGTCCCCTCCTACCTAGTGATGAAGTTCCTGTGATGTGTGGCATCTGGCTATCCCAGACTGCCCCATTCTTGCCCCCTTCATGATGGCACAACCCTTCTTCAGTCATGAGGAGCAAGGTAGCCTTCTCTAGAGGTGTGGCTCCCTACAGACAACACGCGCATGGGAGAACCAGTTTTAGGGTGAGTTTCCTGCTTCGGACCCTGTCTCCATACTGCCTAAAGGACAAAAGGCATTGTGTTAAGACGTACTGGGCCAGGTGACCCATCAAAGGCAACTTCTCCTTTGAAGCACTCCTCCAGGCTAATCCCGAGTGGTCATCCAGGCAGAGGAGTTGACACCTCGCTACTGCAGCACGGTCTTGTCTTGTAGCCTGGGAGACATTCACACGTTTCTCCGGGCAGTAAGAAACCTATCTGTATGTGTGTGCCTATGTGAGTCTGCCGGACGAGCAGTGCATAGAGTGGTCACTTTTCTAAAAGTGGCCAACTATTAATAGTGACATTAATTTCAAACTGTGCATCAGAGCGCATTTAATGTCACGATTAATTTGATACCTCACATTACCCAATTTGGTAGTCCCAGCCAAAAGTTAGTTGAGTTGGGATGTCACCCAGTAACCTTGCGTTAGCCAATGATGCTACCAACTTTACCCACAGCAAAACGACAATTTGGAAGTGTTGCAGTCGAGACATATCAAAATATATGACTCACTTAACAAAATACACCTCCCGTCCGTAGGGCTCGCTAGGCCTTCCTTAGAGTAGACTTACATATAATGTTAAGGGGCAGGGTGGCTTTGCCATCAGCTGAAATGGCAAAGTCTAACTGACATTGAAAACACTGTCCTTCCAGTCTGCAGTGGTGGGCTGGCAGCCATTTTGTGTCTTGTCCCATGAAGGATGGCCCAAATAGTTCTGCAGCCCTGAGTGGACACACTGCCTTACATGCCCTGGGTACCATATACACTGAATAGGGCCTTCCCTATTCAGTTTACCAATTCGACATAAACTTGGCATGGGGTCAGAACACTGGCACTGAGGTCTGGTTAGCTGGCTTCAATGCTCTCTCAGTGTTGAAAAACCAGCAACATCAGTCCAAAAATGTGGGCGGTGAACATGCAAAAAGAGACATTTCCTTACAAAAAGCCTCTAGTTCTGGGTGCTGCATACCTTTTGGAGTACCTTTCAACCGTCAGGAGTAATAGAATTGGGTCATAGTGGATAAAGAAACAGTAGAACCCGATGACCAAAAGCCAACTAGGTAGAAGCCAAGCGGCACAAGCAGTGAGAAGCCAAGTAAACTAAGATACTTTACACAAGACACCACTGAATTGGACATGGCTCTACTAGACTTTCAAAGCTTACATCAGCACAGTGAGATCGGCATGTCTTTAACTACTGAGATTTTTTAAAGAGTATTTCAATTTTCCAAGGGAAGCTGGATCTTACACAAAAGGGACATCAGGCACATTATTTCTGAAAGGGATTTAAGCAATATGAGACATCAATACAGGGTGGCTGGTAAAACTGGCGCTAAAAGGAGGCGTGGTGGTAGGAGATGGCAGGCACAATTACCGAGTATAGTTAAACAGGCAGCGGTTCTTGAACAGCTGGCGGGATATAAATCAGCGCAGAGTGCCCACAGTGCTTTCCGGAAGACTAGCAGTGCAGTAGTTTTTTGGGGTGGTTGAAAAGTTGCTATTTTGACATATGAACGTTTGTCACACCCGAGGTCTTGAGTGTTAAGGGGGCATTTAATCTTCCTTTTCCCGTTCTTCCCTCCCATCCAGGAAGAATAACTGAGAAAATACTCTTTAGACGCAACATAATTGAAATTTTTAGTGAGGTTTAACATCATTCTGTAATGGGTGGTGTTTTATGGTAGTGAGCTTTCATTCTACTAATCTTTTCAGTTTGCATTTTTCTTTTTTAAATATTTTAACAAAACATATTTAAATAAAAAGACCACCAACCTCATTAAACAGTGTTGTTCCAGGAAGAATGAATGCTTGGAATGGGTCAAAGATAAGATTCCGCTCTTCAAAGCCCTTTATATCCAATGTTAAAGGTCTGTTAGTTGTTCTTTTATTATTTGGCGAAATGAGTATCTCTTTCAAGTACTCCTGAAATAAGATAAAACAAATGTTTTTAGGGTTGGTGCCAGGAACAGTCAAGTCGGCAAAAGTAGGTGTAAATACAGTTTTATCGGTATTGAAATCAAATACACAAGCTATAACGACCTGGAAATAACCCCACATTATTCCTCTCTCACCCCAATAACCGTGTAGCCCTCCCACCCCACATCCCAGCTTCCCTTACCTACCCCCATCTTCCACCTGTTGTAGTCCAAAGTGAAATCAACCATATCACGTTAGGTTCGAGGTTCAAATTCCAAGGGACCACAGTCAGATTTCATCCTCAGTTAATTTTAAGCAGCACACCTATTTTAGAGTTTTCTAAAATATTAAATACCCTGATACTCTTGGGGTATTGTAATTCAATGAAATCTTTAGCAGAGAATCGCTGTGTCTGATCCTCACAGTAGCATCAACTCACCGTCAAACCTGAGCCAAGTATTTCTTCGATTGTGGTTAGCACAGAGTCCCAAAATGGCAATATCCAGGGGCAAGCCAGCACCCTGCGCTGCCCCGGTGACCCATCTGTGTTAATCTTCCGTGGATGTATTGCCATCTATAGAGCATTTTTAACATGGTTTCCCTTACCCTCAGCTTAGGTAGTAAAGTTGTTCATATAGATGAGAATATCGTCCCCTTGTTTCTAGCCTATGGTTATCTGCAGTTCTCAGATGAGTGAGAATTGGGGCTTTTTGGGGCTTCTCACCCGCCATCCAGAGTTAAGCATTTTGTAGAAACAGGAAGTAGCATGCCGATCCCCCTAGGTGGGCTGTTGCATAATAGCTGAAGTGGTCAGGGACCCCCAGGCACCCCCCGGTGTGGTCATAGACAGCATTGGAGTCTAGCTATCCTCTCCTTCCTACCTTGCCAGGCAAATGAGGAGCAGAGTGACAGGAGCTCATGGGATGTCTAGGGTAAGCACGTGCTCTTAGAGTGTGTAGGGCAAGCGTTTGGACATGTAAAGGATCTTACGAAAAATAGACATATTGAGGGCCCCTGTTCTTCCTAGGAGGGACACTCTCTTATGGTTCCAGTCGCCCAATTCGGATTACGCTGCTTTTAGTAATTATTTGATTTTAATCTCTCCTCTTCCCTGGGGTGTTTGCTAAGGTTAAATCTAAATATGAGACAGCAGAGTCTGCCCAGTTAAACGAAGTTAGTTAATGGTGCTCTCCAACACATCTCAAGGGGGCAGAGACATTGACATTTTCTGATTTAACATTATTTTGAAACCCGGATACCTGTGGGTAGGTATTAAGCTCAGTCATGTCCAGTGCTTAATTTGTGCTTGTTGTTTCCGGTGCTGAGCACCAGCACTTATTTTTGAGGGCCGGCGCTTAGTCTTCTGTCTCAAGCATTTGCTGCGAGCAAAAGACACATATGGCAAAGATTGAGGAAGAGAAAGCTTCACAATGGGAGAAAGCAGAAAGCTGCAAGAGTAAGATGAGGGGGCAGGGAGTGGCTAAAAAATGGATTGAAGAGGCCCGGTATGGCTTTATGGTTACCTGCCTTAGTGTTCCGTGTTCCCATATTTAATTGCATCAGCCGCGTGTTTAAGAGGAGGCATTTGGGCACCGGCAGGATTTTATTTACAAATTAAGCACTGGTCATGTTATATGATATGTGGGAGAGAATATAGTGGGTTAGTCACTGAGAGGAGAGTATTATCCATAAACATCGTAAGTTTTATGTCTTGGGTGGCAAACTTAATCTCCTTAATTTGAGGGTTAGATCTAGTTCGCTGTGTCAGAGGCACGAGGGTCAGGGCGGAAAAGGAGGTGAAAGGGGCATCTATGGCTAGTAGCTCTTCCAATGGATTACCACTAGTAATGCAGAGTGTTGACCATTGTTCTAGCTCTTGGATTATAACAGCCAAAGAATGGCCAATTACTTATCTCTCTCTTGTCTCCAGCACCCACAATGTATCAGCCATAAAGCCACAGTCAACTCTGATGAGCACTTTGTCTGCATCCATGCTGACCAGAATGGAGTATTTGTTTGTTTTGCTGCCTATATCTAGCTGGTGAATTGCTTTTTCAGGGTTGACACTGGTTAGGCACTCTTTGATGAGGCGTGATGTATCAACGTCTGCCATTATATCCTGTCACCACAAGGTGTTGATCTCAGTGAAAAAATTTACATCTATATCTAGAAAGGAAATCAGTAGGAACAAGACATGTTGGA
The DNA here is from genome assembly GCF_031143425.1 of Pleurodeles waltl. Lineage (NCBI taxonomy): Eukaryota > Metazoa > Chordata > Amphibia > Caudata > Salamandridae > Pleurodeles > Pleurodeles waltl. The sequence goes on from NC_090436.1 coordinate 523,147,037, forward strand.
ATTCTTGCCCCGTTTGAGGATAAGAGATATCATTGACAGCTATGACAAGAATCATTGTTCCCTCTTGGATCATTTCTTGCATTATCTTCTCTAACAGGTGCAGTAATAGAACGCTAAAGCATTTTGTAAAAAGCAGCTGTGAACCCGCTGGGACTTCGGACCTTTGGGGGGTGTAGTTTTGCTATGGCTATGAGAATTTCTTCCTTCACCAGAAGTTGTTGTAGTTTATCTCTGTCACTGGGTCGGAGTGTGGAAAATTAGTCCCTGCCGGGTATTTCCTCTCAACCGAAGGTCTGTCTCCTCATTTGTGCAAGGATGTTTAGAAAAAATGTGAAATCACTCTGCCTTATCCTCCCTTTTGTGAGCAAATGCAACCATCTGGGCTTTTCACATGTAAAATATAGCTTGTGGATTGTCAGAATTTAGATAGATTAGCAAGTAATTTCCTTGATTTATAACCTATCTCGCTAATAAGCAGGCTGCCCTGTAGAGTTCTAATGTTCTAATCTGGCCCCGCTGCACTATAATTTTTCTCCAGGCTTTCTGTGATTGTATGTGTTTCAGTTCCAGATATCCCCACTCAGTTTCGTTAGCAGGGCCTCTTCCATCTTCTTAAGACTGGCGCCCCACAATAAAGCTTCCTCGAAGTACTGCTTTTAGAGAATCATTAAAGGAAGCTGCACTCATTTCACCCATATCACTATGGACAAAATATTCTTTTATACTGAGGTTTATGTTATTGTCTGTTACGGGGTCCTAGAATAAGGACTCTTGCAGGCGCCTCAATCTTCCTTTTCCTTTACACATTTCTCTGGGGAAGGCCAGAACACAAGACACCGACCCGTGGTCTGATAAAGTGATGGAGGTCTGGGTAGCTGCATCTATATCTGGGAAGAATCACTCAAGATTGTAGTTTAACCTGGTGTAGCTTATATGTGCACCTGAGTACTTAGAAAAGTCTACTGTCAGGCGGTGACTGGTTCTCAAGGCATCAGTTAGCCCCAAGTCCTCTGGGAGGTCCTTGTCTGCTGCCGTAAGCACCAATGTTCCCCGTGCAGGTTACTTACCTTCACTAACACATAATCTGGTAGAGTCTCTATCTAGCTGCAGATTGCTTACCTTTAGAATTTCCAGGTGTTAGCTTGGAATCCAGAACTTTTGCTGAGCAATACCCTTGCACGCATTGTCTGGCGGCATCGTTCGGATCCGTGTGGCATCATCGGCATCGTTGGACCCGTCTGTGACGTCACGATCGTCTATAATGGCACAACCCAGGTGCGCGTACATCAGTACTTTTCTACAAACTTACACATCAGAAGTGCAGAGCTATTGAAAGAACCAACAGTTTTGTCTGTGCAAAAAAACTAGAGCCCTGAAAAGGGACAACCCTTAACTCTAGGAAATATGTCCGCAGAGCGGGGAGGCATGGGTGGGTGTAAGAAATCTGCAGCTAGAGAAAGTCTCTACCAAATAATTATTACCGAAGGTCAGTAACTTGTTTATCCGATAGAGGCTTCTAGCTGCAGATTCCTTACCTTTAGAATAGATACCCAAGCCACAGCCTCCTGGCGGTCGGCTGCAGACAAAGTGTTCTCAACCTAAAAAGTCCTGCAGGACCGAACAGGCACAGTGCCCATCTCTGCAGACCTGACTGTTCAGGCAGTAGTGTTTGGCAAACATGTGCAGAGGCGCCCACACTGCAGCCTGACAGATGTCCCTGACTGGTATACCTCTTGCTAACACAGTGGTAGCAGCCTTGCCCTTGGTGGAATAAGCCCTCAAGCCCTCAGCAGGCTGCTTCTTGGCCAGAGCGTAGTACATTTTTATGCAGAGAACGACCCAGCATGAAATGGTTTGTGTCTGCACTGCCTGACCTTTCTTTGCTCCCACCTACGCCACAAAGAGTTGGTCATCCACCCGGAACGGTTTTGTGAAGTCAAGGTAGAACAATGCTCTTTTTGGGTCCAGTTGATGGAGTTGCTCCTTTTCCTTGGAGGGATGTGGTGGAGCAAAGAAGGAGGGAAGGCTGATGTTCTGACCCAGGTGAAATGGGGTCACCACCTTAGGGAGGAAAAAGGCACAAATGCGAAGCACTACCCTGTTCACAAACATGGTGAGATACAGAGGTTTTGATGAGAGAGCCTGCATCCAACTCACCCTCCTGGCAGAAGTTATTGCCAGTAAGAAGGCTGTCTTGATGTGGAGCAGCCGGAAGGGACAATTGTGTAAAGGCTCAAAGGGAGCGCACATAAGATAGGTGAGAACTAGATTGAAGCCCCACTGAGGCATGATAAAGGGCGTAGGAGGAAACAGATGTACAAGCCCTTTACGGAATGTATTAACAAAAGAGATATGAATAATGGAAGCTGATCGGGCTGCCGAAGAAAAGCTGATAAGGCAGAAAGATAACCCTTGAGAGTTTCCAATGCAGAACTCTGCTGGGCAAGGGACAAGATAAAGAGAAGAATGTCAGAGACAGAAACAAAAAGAGGCTCAATATATATTTCTGTACAATATTATACAAATCACCTCCTACGGCAAGTGTATACCGTCTTGGTGGCGGGACGCCTGGCTGCCAGAATAACTTTCAGATTTCGGGAGGAAGGTTGAAGGCTGTCAACTATTGCCGCTCAATCTCCACGCATGAAGGCGCAGAGTTGATAGGTTCGGTGGAGAATTGTTCCCTGCTTCTGCAACAGAAGATCTTCACGAAGGGGCAACCTGATCGGAGGATCGGTGCTCATTTTCAGAAGCTCAGGATACCAGACTCTCCATGCCCAGTCTCGAGCCACCAGGATTACTTGGGCCTGGTTGTTCCCGATCTTCTTGAGAACTCTGGGCAGAAGTGGTATGAGCGGAAAGGCATACAGGAGGCCTGAGCTCCACTTGCGTCAAAAAGCGTCACTGAGTGAGTGCCGCCTTGGAAACTCTAACGTGCAATACTGCTGACATTGCACATTGTCTGCATAGGTGAACAGATCTAACCAAGGCTCTCCCCACTGCTGAAAGAGTCCTTGTGCCACCTCCGGAGACACTACACGTGATCCAGTAGGCAAAGGCGGCTGAGTTTGTCCGCCCTGGCATTCAGAGAACCTGCCAGGTGTCAAACCACCAGGATTATGCCATGATGTTACAGCCATGTCTATAGATGCAAGGCCTCTTGTCAAAGGGTTCATGACCCCACACTGCCCTGCTTGTTCCAGTGCCACACTGCAGTAGTGTTGTCCATGAACACCTGTACTATCTTCCCCTTGACAACTGGAGGAAATGCCTTCAATGCTAGCTAATATGGAGTCCGGAGGCCTCTGATTTCCCCCTCTCCCAGATCACCACCCCATCCCAGAAGTGACACATCTGTTGGGGAAGAGAGAGAAGTCTGCCTCCATCCCAATCACGGTTCATTAACCACCACTGCAGATCTTTTGCAGTTCCCTCCGAGATCTGAACCGTGTCAGTGAGATTTCCCTGATGCTGTACCCACTGGAACTTAAGGTTCCACTGCAGAGCCCGCGAACCCCATCTGGCATGTTTTACTAACAGGATGCAGGAGGCCATGAGCCAAGCAGCCTCAGAGATTGTCTCACTGCAATCCAGGATAGAGGCCGAAACATTGGAATCACAACCTGAAAATCCTGGACTTGCTGCTCCGGAGGATAGGCCCGAAATTGCACTGTATTCAGAACAGGTCCAATGAAAGGGAGCGTCTGAGACTGAGTCAGGTGTGACTTCGGCATTTTTATAGTGAACCCCAGCAAATGCAGGAGGCTCACTGTAGTCTGAAGGTGGGTGACGACTGCCTGGGGCAAAGAAGCCTTCAAGAGCCAGTCTTCGAAGTAGGGGAAGACTGAAACCCCTAATCTGCGAAGATGATCTGTGACCACCGCCATCACCTTGGTGAACTCTCGAGGGGCACTAGTAAGGCAGAAGGGTAGCACAGTAAAATGAAAGTGCTTGTGGCCTACCTAGAATTTCAAGTAGCACCTGGGGGCAGGCAGAATGGGGATGTGGAAATACGCATCCTTGGAAGTCCAATGCTACCATCCAGTCTACTTGGTCTACGGCAGACAAGACCTGGGTGAGCATTTTGAAAATCTCCTTTTTGAGGAAGAGATTGACGTCCCGTAAATCCAGATTAGGGCGAAGGCCCTTCTTCTTTTTGAGTTTCAGAAAGTAGCAGGAATAACAACCACTACCTACTTATGATATCAGTACACTTGCTAGGGCTCCCTTGGCCAAGAGAGCCACAACTTCCTCGTGGAGCAAAACCAAGTGATCCTCCATGAGCCCTTCTTTTGAGGGAGGCATTGGGAGAGGGAAAGACTGGAAGGGGAGGGAATAGCCCTTCTGTATCATCTGTTAGACCCATTTGTCCGATGTTGCGGCCTGCCGGCGAGGGAGATGAAATTGAATCCTCCCTCCAACTGGATGTACATGTTCTTGCAGAATCACACTAGGAGGGCTTAGATGCTGTAGAAATTCTAAAGGTAAGGAAGCTGCAGCTAGAAGTCTCTATTGGATATTAGATTTAGATGTCTGCTTCTAGTTATTGGTTCAGATGACCAGGCTGTGAAGAGGCAGGTAACCCAACCTACAAATTGTTTTTGGCCCCAGTTGAGACTCTAGATTGATGTCACTGTGATCAGTCCCCCATTGTATTACCCTCTCAATGCTATCCATCTACCATCTTCGACTTTTAGAACCCTCTCAACCAGGAAGGGGCATGTATAATATATCAGTATACCCACTCCAGCCATTTTTTTCCACCAAGGGAAAATAACTACCTGGGAAAATCTCCAGATCTCAAATGGTGTTGGTCTTGTTGAAATAAATGTGCTTCTTGAATAAGTTCTATTTCGGTGTAAAGGGCTGTTATCTCATGAAGGATACTTCTCCCTTTCTTATGGTTATTTAGCCCTCTAATATTGTGTGTTGTAATGGTTAGGTTAGCTAAAGTCATGTGTATTACAAATGGACGATGCTCGCATTTGGTGATCCCACCTCATGTCTAGTCTTTGGCTGCGGGCCAGCAGGCAGTTTCTCATCCATCTGAATCGCTTTCCAACACAAGTAAAATAGAAGGCTTCCTTAGGCAACATTCCTGCAAGAAATAATAGAGAGTCTTGACCTCGCTTGCGGGCCTGACCCACATTTCATCTCTAGTAATTCGAATTAGGTTGAATCCAAAAGAAAAGGGATATTTGGGGTAAGACTTCTGTTAATGCCAGCCTCTGAGAGTGCCTGCCGAAGCACAGGTCAGATTTGTGTAAGTGTTGTTCATGTATCTTCAGCCACTGCTTTTTCACATCTATCCCCACTTTTTCAGTCCCGCATTTGTGTTTGTCATTACATCAGCCCTCTTCTTGCATTGGCAACTCTGTGGTCACCACAGCCCCCCAGGCATACACCAGGAGGGTTACTAACTTTTTGCAAGTGCTCCAACGCTGCTCTACTCTCAGCCATTGTTTTTTCTGTTTGGGGGTGTTTCTCTTGTTACAACCTGACACCGTGTGTCACTCCAGAGAATGAACTGCCCCATCTGAGAGAGCTAGTTGCCCATTTCTTTCCTTGCCGATCGAAGAGCAACTGAAAGGGGTGACCAAGCTTAAATCTGATATTGTTGTCTTTGAGCAAGGAGGAATTGGCCTGAAGGTGCACCTCTTGATTAATGTGATTGACTAGAAGTCTTGATAAATCTGGAACTCAATGCCTCTGAAATAGATGGGACCTCCTCGTCTCACAGCTGCAAGAAGCACTTCTTTATCCTCAAAACTGCAAATGCAGACCATAATATTTGAGGGGGAGATTTGAGTTGGAATATGCAATGGGGATCTGTGCCATAGTTCTAAAGGACTGTCTCATACTGGCCCTAGATGAACCTTCTAATATATTTTCCTTCTTTAGCTGATGGGATGCCTCTAATGCACAGGTTGCAGTGCCGGGTGTGGTCTTCTAGAGATTCTTGTTTTTCCCGAAGTACTATGAGCTGGTAATTCACTGTAGTCAGGATCAGTGTATTCAAGATCTATTTGTAGTGTCCTGCTGGGCACGTTCTAGTGTTTGGCCAGCCTCTCTGCTGAGGGCTGGCCTCCCACATACACCCCACACCCACCCAACACAGGCGTCACCGGTCAGGTGACCCTGGCAATAAAAAGACCCGGGCGCACGTGCCCAGGGCCAGTTCCAGATACCACCAAACTGTGTCCGTGTCGACTTTATTTCAGTAGCATGGGGGCCTAGGGCCCCAACACTACATTGGCGACGAGAGTGGGTCCGATCCCACGTGGCCGCAAAGAGCATCTTCTATAATGTGCCTGGGGGAAAAGCAGGCCGTCGCAGCTCCAGCCCCGCCCGTGCACATAAAGTGGTAGGTGCCAGAAAACCACTATGTGGCTACAGAGCGTTCCGCAGCACTACCAAAACGGCTGCGGTCCCAGAAAATTAAGAAAAGCGCAACGGTGCTAAACAAGCACCCACCGAGCGGTGCGGCGACCACAGCACTACCAAGACGGCTGTGATCGCCGTGAACAGGACGGTGCTGATGCGCACCGAAAGAAGTGAGGTAATGCCCAAGGCCGCCCCCCTATTTGAAAATGCTAAGGTCAAAAGCGCGACCCGCAGCGTGTGAGCAGGCTGCCGGGCCTCGCACAATGTCTGAAGAAGTGAGGGGCACGAAGCAATGCCGGGGCCAGCTGCCCCTGCCCCCAAGAAAATAATGCGGGCCGCAGCGTATGCCATGCCGCTGCGGCCGCGTGCGAGGAAGAGTATGGTGCTGGCATGCACCACAACAACAACAAAAAACGACATAGAAAACGCCCCGGGGGCCGTTTTCCTTTGTTCTTCCTATTTCAAATAACGGTGCTGTTCCGCACCAAGTTAAAATGCCCGGAGCCGCCCTCCACGAGTCTGCTGAAGCGCGCCCCCAGCGTGTTGGGAAGTCTGCTGGGGCCGCGCAGAGAAACGAAAATGGTGCTGGCATGCACCAAAGCCAAACAAAGAGAGATGCCCAGGGCCGCCCCGCCGCACAAGCGCTCGGTGTAGACACGCACCTAAAAATATGCCACTTCATGCCCGGGGCCGGTCGCCCCCAAGAAAAGAATGCGGTCGGCATCTTGTGCCAAGCTACGGCCGCACCACACAAGAAAATGCCCAGGGGCTGCCCCCATCATCCCTGCAATAACGAAGGCAAGAGGTGCTCCCATGCACCACAAAAAGAATGAAAATGCCCAGGGGCTGCCCCCCCCCCCCTCTGTTCCGGCAGTAATGAAAGCATGAGGTGCAGACACGCACCAAAACCAAGTTTGAAATAAAATGGCGCATCCACGCACCAAAGCACCAGGTGCCCAGGGCCGCGCCCCCACCTCCAACAAAGGACTAAAGAAGTTAGGTGCTCACACGCACCTAGATTGAAAAAAACTGTGCCCGCAGCCCCCACTTCACTAACGTTTATGCCATCTGCATGCCTCTTCAAAGGAGGCTGTGAAAAAAAAATACTTTTACAAAAAGCCTCTCCAGACTCCAGAAAGGGCCCCCACCAGCCTGAACAGCTCCTCAGCAGCATGTCTTCGCAGCATAGTTTCACCGGCATCTGCTTCAAAACAAACGAGGCCGGTAGGAGGAAGACTGTCCTTCAAGTTGGAAAAGAAGTGCGCTACTGGCATCCAGTGGCCAAAGTTGGTACTGCACCTTGGAGCTGTGTTAAAGGGAAACAAGCTTGGATGAAGGCAAGTTTACAGCAGCACTTTCAGAAAGTGACTGCTCCAGACCAAGAGTGCCCCCCTGGACGGAAACAGCGCAGAAGACGGAAACGGCGAAGAAGAAGGAAGCGACGCGGACGACGCTGCAAAAGGGAAGAAGAAGACTGAAGCTGTCCCAGTCAAACTGCAACGACGAGAAATGGTCGCAAGTGCCACGCGACGCACGAGGAGAGCGCGCATGGACTGCGCAGCCCCTGCCAGCCGTCCACCACCACCGCCGAAAGCACACCACATGCCCCAGCAGTGATGGACATCACCGCAGGACAAGAAAGGGACATGCCAGGCAATATCAAAGGACGCCCAGAAAAAAGAGACTGTCACGTGTGCAGAGAGCTGCACCAGAGAACGTGACAACACGGAAAAACACCCGCAAAATTGGAGAGAGCACCCGAGAGCGTGACGTAACGCACGGGACAAAAGGCCGTGCAAGCCGGCTTTTCAGCAACACAAGACGGCCACCATTGGCCCATCACACAGAAGGTCATCAGAAGCGACCAACCCTGCAAAGCACGCGCAGGTTCAAGCAAGACTCAGTGCCAAGAAAGCACTGCCTTGAGGCGCAAGCACTGCGCCCTCAAGTGAAGAGGAAGCGGAAAAGAAAGTGACCCTATGTCACTGCCCTGCAACGGGCCAGAGACTCAGCAAGGAGTGTCCTCCCCCACACTGCCTCAAGACGGAGTCGACAGTGACCCACAACAGGCAAGAGGAGAGTCGCACACCCCAAGTGGCAAGATGCCACCCAGCAACACTGAGAAATGCCTAGTCCTTGGACAGGACAGGACCTTCTAAAGGTCCACACAACAAAGGAGAAGAAAGCGTGGCACAGCACCACGCTATGAAGAAGGAAGAAAAGAGACTGTGTGACATCACCTGTCACATTGAAACACCTGACGACCACAGAAGAACAAGAACGGAAGATCAACAGGGTGGAGAGATGGAGGACTCCCACAACAAAGGAATAGTGCACCCACAGACAAGACAGCCACCGGGGTGCGATGACGTCACTGGAGACAGCTCGGCGGGAGTGCCAAATGTAAGACGCCATGCGCGAAGCGCGTACTTACCCCACATGTCAAAGGTGACCATCCAAGCCTCCTGTCATCGGCTGCTTGAAGCAGATGGCACCACTGCTAGCTAAAGGAAGACTGCACTCGCTGTGACGAAGTTACTCCAATCACCCTTCCTCCAGCAACATCACTTGTCGTCTAGGTCTCCCAACGACAAATGTCATCATTGCCATGTGCATCACGGTATCCATCAAAGGAGCAGTTAAACAACCATAATGGAGTCCTACACCTCTGCTTTAATGCTCTGAAGAACTAGTCAACCAATGACCAACTGCTCGCCCTATCGGTATCCTGCTCTCGGTGACAAGAGCAAGTCGTGACCCAGATCCATCTACCCCTGTAATTGCACGAGCGACTAGGCAGTGGCTCCTAGGAGGTCTTGCAGCTGCCCTATGTGGCACACAAGCAGCCCCAGCGCAGATCACAAGCAGTCCCGTGACAACCCAGACAAGGGTCCTCTCAAGCTTGAGAGAGGACTGGACATTGCCCCACCGATGAAGTCAAGGAGACAAACAGGGCTGTGCAATGGAGACTCCCAACAGGTCACAGCACACCAAGACTGTCTTCAGTGAATTAACATGACACCAACTAGACACCCTCCTGGCAACGTGATAGATAATTGCCCTGAGTCCGTCTGAGAGCCCTCATGCACCTGATCCATGTCGGCAAGCGCCCTGACCACGGAACATCCACCCTTGTGGTTGCACGAATGATTTGACCATGGCTCCTGTCGGAGAGCCTGCAGCGGCCGGCAGATGGCCCACACGCAGCCCAGCACAGTCCATGCCAATTCAGTGGCAAACCCATCGAAAAGGCCTCGAGGAAGTTCCATAGTGAAGAATCCAAAACCGAGAGGTGGCCTGGAAGCAGCTCTGCCATCAGAGGGTCAGAACATACAAAGGCTTCAGAGGAGGACCTCACAACATCCAAGATGTCATCCGTCTTCAAGGGATTGGCCTTCGTGAAGCCAGGATGTCTTGGCAAGCAGATTCACAGTGGACTCCACCAACGCTAGTGATGCACCCAATTCGAATGATACGCCCTATTTGAACAAATTGAACTGTAAACACCACCAGCCTCGCCACGAGTGCCCACAGGACTGAAGCACAGTGCATCAGTGGACCCTTGTCCAATCATCTGACTGTCAGAGTCCGGATTTCTTCCACACTGTGTTTGTGCCCGGCTGTGACTGGTTAAATCATGAACTCGTGCAGAAGGATCCGGGTGCTCCCAGCTGCACCTGCCCACGGTAATCCTGCGGCCTGCCTTCTCGAGGCCGAGAGACTGATGGTGGTGTTTTTGTTACTGTGTTTTTCTCTTTCAGGTTGGACTTTGTTTTTTGTTCCTCAAAGTTTTGGAGGAATGTAGTGTCCTGCTGGGCACGTTCTAGTGTTTGGCCAGCCTCTCTGCTGAGGGCTGGCCTCCCACATACACCCCACACCCACCCAACACAGGCGTCACCGGTCAGGTGACCCTGGCAATAAAAAGGCCCGGGCGCACGTGCCCAGGGCCAGTTCCAGATACCACCAAACTGTGTCCGTGTCGACTTTATTTCAGTAGCATGGGGGCCTAGGGCCCCAACACTACACTATTCTTAACTTGTCCTTGTAGGATTTGAGTCAGTGTACTCTGTGACCCAGATCGTCGAGGTCCTTCCTCATGTCCAATAGACTCTGTATAAGGTCTATTCGAACTGCACTGATCTAGTTTTTGAAGTCCATGAAGAATCACATCATAAAGCTTTTGGTAAGCCTTTCATCTTCTTCCTGAGTTGCACTGGACATTTCTTTATGATCACCCCAGCTGCTTGGAGCGTTTAGAACTCCATTCTTTTTTTTTATCAGGGTTCACTTGGAGAAGGGCTTTGATCATGGCATCACATTTTGGTCTTCTGAGGCCATGTCACTGAAAGTCTCTTGTGTCCCTCTATTTTGCTCTCTGTATGAAGGTCCTGTTCTCAGTTCGAGACCTCCACTCACCATCTCTATCATCTCTATGGAAGGAGATAGAGAAAATGGATGCCAGACGGCCCCAGGCTAGGGAACAGTCCAGACATAAGGAGTTGCCCTCGGAGTGTATCATCGAGACCGGCTGCCAGCAGGACACAGGTAGGACATCAACTAAGAGTTCAACAGCCTCTGACTCTCGTAAAACCAGTGAGGTGTGGCAGCCCAGACTATGTCACCAGAACTTGAGGTGTGACCTGGCACCTTCCACTGTTTTTTCAGTACCGCACTGGGACAGCGTTCAGGGCCCAGTGGTTCGTGTCCTTAATTAGGCCCAAACTTCCTGGCTGTGCCAGTCCAGCAGGTCCCAAAAGTCTCATTGCAGTGGATGTCAATGTCATCTATATTCAGTGCTGCCCTATACTGCCTTGAAGCCGTCAGCCAGGAATCATTACTTTCTGCTGCCACCCTCTTGGATGGTGGACTCACGAGACTTTGTAGCAGTCCCAGAGCAGCCCAGCCAGCAATGAGATATAACTAGGCCTCGCCATGGCCCCCTAAGGAGATCTTGTCCATTTTAGGTCATAGATGGGTAACTCAAGTTACTATTCTAATATGACTGCTCACCATGTTAAAAAGGTACATTAAAAATGACCACTATGCTTCATGAGGCATGCACATATAGGCACGACGACTGATAGGTTCCAGTATGTTACAGGATGCTCTTGGACAGGAACGTCATAGAAAACCCTTTCCAAGATTGCTGACCATGTGTGTGCATATGCTTTGAATACATGTTTTTGCAGCGTTTTCTAAACTGATTTACATTAAGCTGTGTCTAATATATTTTTGCATTAAATTACTCAATGCTTATTGGTGTATTAAATTTCGTACTACAGATTCTGATTTTGTTTTCCATGTCTGCAACCTTACTATCTCTTTCATATGAAGGAGCAAGACACAGAGGATTTTTGCTTTTCGTGAGAATGGTGATGATGTTACCACGTATTGTAAGGAATTACAATACCTCTGCCTCAGTCCTCTACGTTGTCATGGAACTCCTTGGTAGCTTGAAATATCCTTACAATGTATGGCAGTGGGTATTGTATCTCATATATACTAGGGTTAAGTTAAGATGGGGTGCCAGAACACAAAGACTCCAGATAGATGTGCAGGACACATAAGGAACAAATATAAGATGTCTCCGAGGCAATTGTACCATAGAGAACTCTGTGCAGCAGGGTATTACATAGTACCATAGGAAGCATGTTCTATGGTGACAAGAGGTGAGGTCACAGACCCACTGGGAAGGCACAGCAGTATCAGCCTTCATTGAGTGGTTTTGGCTATTCGTAGCTGGGCAAGAGCTGGGGGATAGGCGATGCATGGTTAGATCATAGTTCCAAGTAACACATTTTCAGGCAGAGGCCATGAAAGATAGCGGAAGAACATTCTTATTTCTAAATTTCAAATCTTCAAAGTATGTGCAAACCACTGTTTAGAGTGATCTTTTCTGCCAAATAGGTTGGTAAGTTGTACTGCATGGCACCGTATAAGAACCAAACTGTTATGAAGAAAAAAATGAGCTTCAATAAGGAATCAGCAAAGAATTAACACAATTGGAGTCATTCACCTGTAAGTCTTACGTCTGGGATATGGCTGTAAGGTATTTCAATAGAAATTGTCTAGAGGTACCCTACGGGGTCCTCTGTACAAGAGGGGTAACATACCTGTATTTCGCTTAATACACTTTTCATGTGGAAATCAAGGCAGTGTCAATAACAGTGCTTCATTTGAACCGGTGGTTGCCAGTGGAGCCACTGTACTTATTTTTGGTGACCGGCTCTTATTTTTCTACATCAGGTGTTTATCAAGTGCAAGAGAGAAAAACCACAGACAGGGGAGAGAAAGATGCAAAACCATCACAGACGGAGAAAGCATGAACCTGCAAGAGTGAGATAAAGAGACAGAGTGTGTCTCGTAGAGGATTAAAGAGGCACGAGGTGTTTTTTTTAAGGCTACCAGCCTTAGTATTTGGTGTTTAATTGCACTTCTAAGCAGAGCTTTGGGCACCGACACTAACTTCCACAAACTAGGCATTGGTAACAAGTATTACGTGCGTTTGTTAGGACACAGTGACCCCAACACCTGGTCAAGTGAAAACGTTGGTTCTTCTTATGGTATATAGACAACGAGACGGGATCGGCAACTCTAGCTTAACTTGATAATGAAAAAATATTTCAAAGCTTAAATTACCTTGCGGCCCTCCTGACCTTTACATGTGGCCCCCAGGTCAAAAGCAGCACTGGCTGCTGTTTTCTCGACTAGGTAAATAAATAGGCAATCTTGTATTTAAAGCTTAATTGAAGTTGAGGTTATCCTGCACAGCCTAATTTTAAGAAACACCTTTATTTTTAAAGACATTTTGCAGCAAAAGTGTAAAAATATGATAAGGTCTTTTCAAACTTTAAAGAGTGTAGTTCATTTACATGAAGAACTGTTTCTCCCTAATACATCACTTTATACAAGTGCACTGAGAAGTATTTTTTTTTAAGCAATAGTTTTCAAACATGAATTTACATTCATTCTCTTGCCCCCAACACCCTGAAAATAATGCAAGTCAGTTGTTAAGTGCACATTTTGGGCTGGGATCCTATAATACATGAAAAACATTAGTTTATTAAATCAAACACAGGAGAAGTTTTTGTACAATGCACACACAGAAGTGTTGTATTTCAATGTCCTTTTATATATGATAATGAAGAATAAAGAGGGAAAGTGAAATTAAACAATTGCCTAGGATCACACAATTTAGGGAAGCTGTGAATATTCCCAGGTTTTTTGGATTCTCATTAAGCAATCCAGCCAATGGATGTATATGCTTTGCCTCCCCTACCTACACCCACCTTACAGGCACCGCCCCCCCCTTTCCTGGTTTTAATCCCCCACCCTCAACTGCCACCCTTCTATTATCAATGCAGCCCTCGGTCACATCTCAGACAAAACCGTTTGGCCCCAGGGAACATTTTTGTGAGTACCCATGTTCTGATACAAATCACTCAAAGTAATCTATTGCGGGGAAGTGGATTTTCTCTAGTAACAAGAAAGTAAGCAAATCTTTGAAACATTTCAGTCTCAACGAAACATGTCAGAAAGTTGTAGCTGCTTTATATGAAACATATAGAGATAGTTTGCATACTTTCCAGTGTTGTAGATAAATCGGGATTTTCCAGACAAGAAAAGTGTTTTTTTCTGAAAAGTTAAAACATAGAAGAAACAGCCTCGGAGACTCCCTTAGGACTGTAGTCATGCTGATGGTCGCTGCAGATCAAAGCTCAAGATTGTATCCCTCAGCGTCCTTCAATACAAATTGGACAGAAATGTGATAACACTCAAATTCTGGGCACAGCTCTTCAGAAGTGCATCAAGGAGTATGGTCACTTGTTTCCTTCAATAAAGGAGCAAGAATATTCATTGTGAAGTAGTTCTTTAATTAACAGAAAGAAGGGCAGGAGTCAATGCAGCACCACATGATGTACTGAAAGCAGCCGAGAGGTGTGTGAAAACGAGGGCACCATTGTGTATCTTTTCCACAGAATGTATATCACCCGTCTTGAACACGTTGGAAATTTCACTCCAATGTCTTCCAAAAAACCCAGTCAGTAGTAGTGATGAAACTCAACTCAGGAACTGGTAAGCAATGACTTTCTAGGCACACTCGCTTAAGAAATACAGATGTCCAGGTTTCAGCAGCAGTGGCTAGAAAGGGTCTTTTTTGTGGACCTTTGTGCTGCTGTTTTAAAACTTACCAGTGGTCGGTCATCAATATGCACCCAAAAGACTTAGTAGATTAATTTTCTACAGGCAGTAAGGAAGGTGTTAAAGTTTACAAGACCTCTAACAATCCAGTTTTGAGTTTAACAAGTTCCAGAGTAAAATGGCTACAATGTACATATGAATGACACAAGTGTTTTGTTTTGGAGGTAGGACATAAGTCATACACTAGTACATCTTGGCAAACACTGATGTAAATTCCAGTTTCTCTGCTTGGAAGGAACAATTCTGATGGTGGTGCAGCCTTGGTGCACTGCCATTTTGAGGTGCATAGCCATGTGTTTTCTTGCAGTGAAGATTCATGTGGCACTTTGGCATATAACGTGTATTAACAAAATGAGTGCTCTGTCACCAGGAAGATGTGAGCAGCAGCAACAATGCCCGTTAGAATATTCAAGCTTCAATCCCAGTGGCGGCTACCACCAATCGAGGGGGGGGCGTTGCTGAAGAGGGATGGTGGTGTTTAAAAATAAAAAAATGTAAAAAACGTACCTGCCGCTCTCGATCCCGCCTGCCTCCATCACTCCTTTCTTACCACTAGTTAAAGGGGCACAGACTCCCAATCCAGAGGCTGTTCTCATGCTATACCACGCATGAGAGCAGCACCAGGATTGGCCTGAGCAGGCTAATTTGCTGCTCGCTCGGGCACAGGGAGCCTGTGCCATTTCTCCAACCCGGCTATGTAACACAGCCAGATAGGAGAAATTTAAGTGTACATGTCAGTTTGGCCGGCCTAAGACAGCTGGACAAACCGACATGCGCACTTTACAGTGCCTATCACTCCTCCTTCCTATGGCCCCACCCCAGCCTGGCTGAGCAGGGAAGCAACACTCCTCTGCTATTACGGAGGAGCCGCCCGTTCATGCCCATGACTCAATACAGAAAAGGCCATCAGCACCACAGCATGCAAGCTAATCCATTGTACTTCTTCACCATCTCACTGCTGGTGTCCTTTTAATCTTCTGAGAATAAACGGGCTGACAACATCGAAGTTGCTTTATGGTGAATTTTTCTTTTAATCAATGTTCTGCTTTTTCTGCAGGTTTTCTTATATAATGTTATGTTTCTAATGGTTAGGATTTTCTTTGCATGTTTTAATGCCTCACAGTGACTCATGTTCCTCTACATTTCTTCCTTCTCTCTTGTTCTTTTGAGTCACCTGGCTTCTTCTTACCTCTCTTTTGGACAGATGCCCTGGTGCCCTTGATAGGTCTAGCTTGGCAGCACAGCTGTCACCAGACCTTACGTGATCAACAGAAAAAGATCTTTAATGAGATCCTGAGAGATGGACTTTGGCTCTGGCCGAACGGTGATTTCCTTGAGAGCTGATTTTCATTAGATAGATGCTGTGTGCTTCTACTGACAAAAGTGAATGTATTAGACTTTTTGCCTTGTGGGAAAGCTTATGCTCAACACAGCAAGATTGAGTTATGGTGACAAGCCAATGATCAAAGCTATTCACCTGGCCTGTTTATTATGAAACTTTTTGACAATGCAAAGTAAGCGTGACTTAATTATTGTGAAAAACATATGTTACAGTGAACCAGCCTTTAAGGGTGAACTGTTATTTTACTGTGCTAAAGTTTGTAGACAGGTATTTTGCGATATGGGATGTCACTGATTACTACAGAAGGAAAGGGCTTTGGTTTTTTTGTTACCCCATGTTACAAACCTTCGAGGTAGAAGATTTATACTTAGAGAATCCTTGTAATGCTCTTTTAGGAAGTGTTGTATGTTGGTTTGTCAAGCGACATGTTGTACATATTTGTAATGTAATAATTGTATACTGGCAACTGCCTTGTGAGAAAGCTTACGTGGAATACGTTAGGCCTTAGTTGGTTACGCAAACAAGCCTAACTGGGTCACTGCAAAACGCAGAAAGCCTGCCTTATTTATTGTAAAAATGCCATGCTAATACCAAGAGGTTGTTAAGTGTGGATTTTTCTAACACTGTGTTAAAGCCTGTTACCAGGTATTGCACTACATGGATTCTCATAGATTACTGCAGTAGGCAAGAGATTTGTGTTTGGCTGCCCCCTCTGTATTCCTCTGCTGACAAACGCTGCAGGTAGAATATTTTCACTCTGATAATCTTTGGCAATCCTTTTAGGAGTTTTGAATATTGTTTTGTCAATTTAAAATGTGTATCATGTAAGATTATCTGACTGTAGCTTCAGGGTTGACTTGTGAAAATGCTTTTGTAGAATTCAGTAGACCTAAGTTAGTGACAAGTCAATAATAAAGGCTATAGGCCTGAATATTCATTGGGTAAATTGATGTCAGAAGCATACAGCCAATGATTTGTGTATTATTACAAGGTACAACAAGGGCTATAGGCCTAACCACATTATTGAGAAAAACATTTGTTAACGCCTAAAGGCCTAGGATGGGTTGTCATTACACTGTGGTAAAGTCTTAGACAGATATTTTGTTACACAGAGACTACAGCAGTAGACAAGGGTTTTGTTGCTGGTTACAGGCTCTGACAAATGACTAGAGTTGCAGGATGCAGCATGAGGATCCTTGTCAGGCCTTTCTCAGAAGGGGTGTATATTGTTTTGCCTTCTGATTTGTATATTTGTTGTGAGGTTATGAGTGTATCCCTAATGGTTGCCGGCTTATGTAAAATATGGAAGGCATGGATTCCACCAATCACCCAGTGGTCAGGGGGCAATTAGGCAAGTGGGGGCCGGGTAGCTGGGCTACTCGTGTTCGATGTGTTGGGGTGGGCAGAGGCACCACCTGGGGGATAGATCACCTACGTGCCATCGAGGAGGTTACCTGTGGGTCCCAGGAAAGTTAATGGTGTGTCACAATTATCTTTAGGCATGATTGTGGTGACATGAGCTCTCAGAAGTTGGAGAGTTGTTCCTGACAGCAAGTAGCATATTTCAACCATGCTTCTACTGTGGGGGGCGGGCCGTCTCCCCCAGTGCATTGCCAGTCAGCGTTTGGCCAGGAGTAAGAGCATGGCTGTGAGGCGGCGGACTCCTGGGGGTACGCCCATGACATATCCCAGGATTCTGAGTAGGGGAGTTTGTGGAGGAGAGTGACCTATAATACTGAGTTCAGCAGAGAACATCGGTGATCGGGGTAGCAAAGTCTGAATCCCATGTGGTGCAGGCTTCTGAAATCAAGACGGGCGCCGTTTCTTGCATGATGGAGTAGAGGCATGTGACCTGTTTGCGTGGTAATGAGTTGGTGAGCCTGTGTTCAAGAGCTTGTACAGTGGGGGAGGGGTGACAAAGGAGTTGTGGATCGTGCAACATGTGGCGCGGAGCTGGTGGGAAAGAAGGATCTCAAACACCGTGGGAGGTGATGGTCTGTTGGTTGCAAATGGGGGTAAAAAGTGGTTGACAGGGTATAAATCCAAGAAAGTTGTGAGGCTGCATTCTCACACCCTCGTCCTGGCAGCCTTGCCTAGCAAAGGTGGAAGTGGAGCTTTGCACGTCATGAGAGTGGAGGGTGCATACAGGTAGGGAGGTCTGGCATGTCGTTGCATGCCATCCCACGCCCATCTCTCAGACTCCACCGTGTCAATTTCAGTCCACGTGAATACTGCTGTGATTAGAGGTCAGGCTGCCGCATGATCTGTCTCAATAGTTGTGTGTGGTTGAAATTGCGTTGGGTACAGCCAAAAGTGAATGTATTGTGCCTGGGCACTGAATTCGTAAAGAGACATTTCAGGTGCACCCAACCTCCCTGTAAAAAAGTTAGGGTGAGTGTTTCCCAGGAGTTCCGCGGTTGCTTGCCAGCCCAAATGAAGGAGACGAGATTGGAGAGCAGCTGCTGTAGGAAATGTGAAGTGAGGTGGGTTGGGAATATTTATGAAGAGGTACAGGAACTTGGGTAGGACCACCATTTTTACAATGGCTATGTGCCCCGTCAAAGATAATGGCAAGTGGGTCCATACCAGGATCCTCTCTTCCAGCCACAATATGGCATGGTCTTAGTTAAACTTCCAGAGTTCATCAGGGTCCTGGCAACTCCAGATGCCTAGATAGCAAACCGGGCCAGAAGTCCAGTGCAGTGGATATTCAGAGGTAAACTGCTGTGTACATTCTGTGAGGGGAAATACTGTGGATTTGGCCTACTTGACATAAATCACAGAGTATCCCCCAAACGTATAACATCACGAATAACTGGGGCCAGATTCTCACAGTGCTCTCAAATGTATAGCATCACAACATACTCGTACATGGATCCCACAAGTTTCCAGGGTACAAAGAGAGGCCTCTGCGAGTGTGGTGTTGCTGCAACCGGGCCACAAGGGGCGAAAAGAATTGGAGTCAGTAGGCATATCTGGCAGGTTCTGCAAGTGATCAAGAAGGGCTCTGACAACATACTGTTAAGTCGGATGAGGGTGGTATGGGAGGTGTATAAAAGACAAATCAGTTATCAACGTTTATCATAGAGAGCGGTCTGTATAAATCACACTGATCCGCCGGCTTGTCAGGCTCTAGAAGCGATTCTATAACTGCTTCCCACAAGGACAGCAGTAGTGTCCCGAACTCCAGAGAGTCCTCATACATTGCAGATAAGTGGGGGGGCCAGCAGGGCTGCAAATTCTTTGTAAAGGGAGGTGGTGAGGCCATCCAGTCCTGGAGCCTTGCCGCCTGGAAGGTTCTGAATGACCTGGGTAACCTCCTCCACTGTGAAAGGAGAATCTAGGTAAGACAGTGAGCTCAGTTCAGCCAGAGCAGCTGGACAGCATGCTCCAGAGTGTCAGACACCAGCGTTGCTTCACATAGCTTGCGTAGAATGCGGACAATGTTTGCATTAGCCTGGTTGGAGTAGACTGTTGTTCCTACTACTCATCCAGGAACCCCACTACATAGGCGGAAGCCAAAGGTTTGTGCAGAATGCCAGTCAGCGCCTTGCCTGGGCGCTGACTGGCATCCCTCCCCGTACCTGCGTGCGGTAGCTTCACAGCTGAGATATTTTGGCTCTTGTGTGGCTTCTTTTTCTAATTCAGTTAAGTTTTGTCCAAATCTCTGCCATGGTGGCAGCACTTTTAGATGTACAGTATTCCAGTTCCAGGGCCAGAGGTCCTATTTTAGCATAACTAGTTGCTCGTGGATTGTCTGGAGGATGCTCAATTGTTTAGCAATGCATGTGCCTCAGATCACTACGTTAAAGGCCTCCTAGAGGGTTGATGGAGAAGACACAGAGCATGCATGATTACTAAAGTACTTGATGGTCACACTGTGGATTTTGTCGTGTCCCGAAGTACCCCGGGGACAGATGCCAGGGGAAGGCGTGAGGGACTGCCTGCGGTAGAGAAAGCTCCAGCAGGACAGGGCATGGTTGGAAAGGGTGGGAGGCATGTGTACCACCGAGGTGGCCCAGGTGAGTGCGACTCAGGAGAGTAGCCAATAATCGATGCTCGAACACACATTGTGGGAAGAGTGACACATGAGCCCTCTACGTTAGCTGCATGGGTGAGCCGAGCCAATATCATTTAAGTAATTATCATGCTGAGTGTGTGAAGTTGTACCGCTGCTTTAGGGTTAGCACTCCTAGAAGCACCCGAGCAGTCCACTGCCCCATCAAGTACCACGTTGAAGTTGTCCCCCCAAATGATGGCTCCCGGGCTGGAATCACACAGATTAACTTAGAAAGCCAGGGTTTTGACCACTTGGGTAGAAGATATGCAGTGCTACAATCCTTGTTAGACGTTCTTAGGAGGGGGTGGTATATTGCCTAGCCAACGTTAATCAAATTTGTAATTATCATGACTGTTTGCCTGCAGGGTGCCTTGTGAAAAAGCTTATGCTTGATATAGTAAACCTGGGCTAGTTAATTGGTTAATGTTATGAGCCAGTAATAAAGACTGTCAGCAAGACTGGTCCAGTAGGAAAAGTAATAGCATTTGACATAGGCCCAAATTGCTTATTATGAAAAATAATAACAAAGGCAGTAGGACTTAGTTATTGTGAGAATCATTGGTTGAAGTCAAAATACATTTAAGGGTGGATTTTTTACTACAGTATGTTTGCTGTCTGTATACAGGTGATTTGTGTGAATATCACAGATTACTGTAGTAGAGAAACTTTTTTTGCGTGCTACTTTCTTTTAAAAATACTGGGGTCTAAAGATTTACACCGTGACAATCACAGTTTAGCCTTCTTATGAGGGCCTGGCAGGGTAGATGTCTGTCAGGTCCTTTTAATAAAAACATTAAAAAGCTCTTAATGACCTGGGTAACCTCCTCCACTGTGAAGGGAGAATCTAGCTACAGACGGTGAGCTTGGTGCAGCCATTGCAGCTGGATACAGTCTAGGTGGCAGCCTACTTCTCTGCGTCAGTCACCAACATTGTATCATATAGCTTGGAGTAGAATGTGCACATACATAGAGGCAGGGCTTAATTTGTTTAAAAAAACTTGTGGTGCCCAAAGCTTTTCTCAGAGTCTGCAGCTGTTGCTGACATACATCAGGATTCCAAAACACCAGAGCTGCTTAGTGTTGATTACACCTCATGATTCTTTTTTTCACCACCATACACTCCATGCCCCTTTATTTCACTCTTGCGGGTTCTTTTTCATCCCTGCTTTCTCCTTGTGTCACTGTTTTTCTGTCTTTCTCTTCTTCCTCCTTTCCTCCTTTTGTATTTTCCTCTCTTGCCCCGGGTCAAAGTCTGATGAGGAAAAGTATGTGCTAGTCCCCTGTAGGGCGCCACCTGAAACTACCAGCTCAAATTTAGCACTGCGCAGAGGGGCTTTGGCAGTGGCTGCTGGTAATTTGCCTGAGCAGGGAGTCTGACGGACCATACGCACACACTCATATACACACTAATCTACATGCACACTCTCTCCCATCCATTCGCAACCATGCGCACATATACCCACCATTCACACACACATACCCACTCACAGCACACACAAATGCACATACATTCCTACATTCAAAAAAGCTTACTGTGCTGTGGGGATGATAGCTGGTGGCAGGAGGACAGCTTAATGGTTCCGGGAGGAAAGGGAATGCCGCCTCATCTCATTTGCTGAACTTGTCATGGGTCAGCCTATGAGAGGAGGATGTTTCCGGTTCTCATTACAGAGTGGGGTGGGGTCAGTGAGACTTGCTCAGTCCACCCCACTCTGTGACAAGGCATCAATGATGGACTGTCTGTCTTGGGCACTTCTGGTCTTAAAACTGAAGCACCCAGGTCCGAGACGATTGGTGACGTGCACCCTCGTCATGAGGGGGAGGACATTGCAGAACATTGCCAGACTGATGAGGTCACGCCCACAGGACCGTGAAATCTTCAGCCTAACAAAGTTTGGCTCAGGCAGCCAGGGGCCTCTATATTTAGCACACGTACAGCGACTGGCTGTCTGAACTGAACATGAAAAGTGTTTGTCACGCTGACCTTTGGTCATATGTGAAAGAAGATCTGGTGTAAGCCTGCCCTTTTGGTCATCCCTCTTCTGGGGTTCGAGTGTCATTTTCATTCTTTCAATCCTTGTGACAGTACATAGAATGGGGCACAGGATTAGCCCATTTCTGCCACTGATTCTATTTCCCTGCAAATTATGGTCTTTTGCCTCATCACATATGCACATCCGCCTGAAAAATAAGTGCACTTCTGTGCCTGAGCTTTTCGGACAGTCATTAGTTTTCCATTTTGTTATTTTACGAGTCCTCTTTTCATTTCTTTTTTTCTCTTCCTTTTATTTTTTAAAGTGTTCTGAGGCTATAAGAGGGTGAATGCAAGAATAAGCCAGTGGGTGAATGAATGGCTGTATGAGTGAAAGAATGAGTGACAAAGTGCATGTATGCCTTATTAAGTGCCTAAACTCATCATCAAAGGAACAGGCACTTGGTTTGGGACAGGACTGCTCCTATCCCTTGTACGGAGGCATCTGTCTGCACAATAAACTGCCTAGAATAATCTGGAGCTTTAAGAACTGGTGCTGAGCACATTGCTTTTTTCAAAGTGTCAAAGGCCTTTTGACAGTCAAGAGTCCAGTTTACCTTTTTGGGCTTCTTCTTTAGGGTCAGTTCTGTGAAGGGTGTCACAATAGATCCGTACCCCTTCACAAACCTTCTGTAGTAACCAGTCAAGCCAAGAAATGCCTTGACTTGAGTCTGCGTTTTTGGAGCTTCCCAGTCCAGAATGGTCTGAATCTTGGGTTGTAAGGGTTGAACTTGGCCTCCTCCCACAAGGTGGCCCAAGTATAGAACTGTGCCCTGCCCTATTTGGCACTTAGATGCTTTAATAGAGAGGCCTGCAAACCCTTACCCAGGTGGATCAGGTGATCCTGCCAGCTGGAGCTAAAGACAGCAATAGCCTTGAGATATGCTGCACTAAAGGAGTCCAAGCCAGCAAGGACTTAATTCGCCAACCTTTGGAAGGTGGCAGGGGCATTCTTTAACCCAAAGGGCATAACAGTAAACTGATAATGCCTATCAGGTATAGAGAATGCTGTCTTTTCTTTTGCTCCAGGTGCCATCCTAATTTGCCAGTACCCTGCAGTTAAGTCAAAGGTACTTAAAAATGTGCCTGCACCTAACTTGTCAATTAGTTCATCTGCTCTGGGTATAGGGTGTGCATCTGTCTTGATGACAGAGTTGAGACCTCTATAGTCCACGCAGAACCTCAT
Organism: Pleurodeles waltl; assembly: GCF_031143425.1. Taxonomy (NCBI): domain Eukaryota; kingdom Metazoa; phylum Chordata; class Amphibia; order Caudata; family Salamandridae; genus Pleurodeles; species Pleurodeles waltl. The sequence goes on from NC_090436.1 coordinate 523,170,243, forward strand.
TTCTCTCTTGCCATCTTTGGTATGAGGTTTGGGCACTTAGACCACTGGGCTAGCCCAGGGACTGTCAGAGTGCTCAATTACCCCTAACTCCAGCATCTTGTGGACTTCCACTTTGATGCTCTCTTTGACTGTCTATAAATTTTGGTCTTACAGCTAAACTGTCTCCTGTGTCCACATCATGGGTACACAAGTGTGTCTGACCAGGGGTCAAAGAGAAGAGCTCAGCGTACTGCTGTAGGACTTGCTTGCAGTCAGCTTGCTGTTGGGCAGAGAGGGTGTCTGAATAGACAACTCCAGTTACTGACCCATCCTTAGGGTCAGCTGAAAGGAGGTCAGGGAGAGGTTCACTCTCTGCTTCCTGATCCTCAACAGTAACAATCAGCATGGTTATGTGTACCCTATCATTGTAGAGTTTCAGGCGGTTAACATGGATCACTCTCTTGGGTGTCCTGCTAGTGCCCAGGTCCACCAAGTAGGTGACCTGACTCTTTTTTCCAGTATTGGGTAAGGGCCACTCCATGTGTCCTTAAGTGCCCTGAGAGCCACAGGCTCCAGAACCCAAACTTTCTGCCCTGGCTGGAATTCTACCAGTGCAGCCCTTTGAGTATACCACAACCCCTGGAGTTCTTGGCTGTCCTCAATGTTTTTGGATGCCTTTTCCAATTACTCAGCCATCCTAGAGCAGAGGCCAAGCACATAGTCCACCACATCTTGTTTAGGGTGCCAGTGCCGGTGATCCCCTTACAGGATGGCCAAACAGAAGCTCAAAGAGGGAAAACCCTGCTACCTTCTGTGGCCCCTCTCTGTAGGTGAAAAGCCGGCATGGTAGAAGGAAATCCTATCTCCTTTTGAGTTTTTCAGGGAGCCCCATAACCAGGCCCTTCAATGTCTTGTGAACCTCTCAACAAGGCCATTGGTTTGTGGATGGTGTGGTGTGGTGAATTTGTAAGTCACCCCATTCTCAATCCACATGGGTTTCAGGTAAGCTGACATGAAGTCTGTATCTCTGTCAGAAACCACCTCCTTAGGGAAGCCCACTCTGGTAAAGATACCAATCAGGGCCTTGGCTACTTCAGGAGCTGTAGTAGACCTAAGGGGAATTGCTTCAGGGTATCTGGTAGCATGATCCACTACTACCAGTATATACTGGTTCCCTGAGGCTGTGGGTGGCTCAAGTCGACCCACAATGTCCACACCAACCCTTTCAAAGGGAACCCCCACCATAAGAAGTGGAATGAGGGGGGGACCTTTAGGTAGCCGCCTGTATTGCCACTGAATTGACAGATGACACAGGAGCTACAAAACTCCTTCACCTTCTGTGACATATTGGGCCAATAAAAGTGGTTGGCAAGCCTACTCCATGTTTTGGTTTGTCCCAAATGCCCAGTTAGGGGGATGTCATGGGCCAAAGTTAGGATAAACTCTCTAAACCCCTGAGGTACTACCATTCTCCTGGTTGCACCAGGTTTTGGGTCTCTGGCCTCAGTATAAAGGAGTCCATCTTCCCAATAGACCATGTGGGAGCCACTGATATCTCCCTTCTCCTGTGCAGCAGCTTGCTACCTCAGGCCTTCAAGAGTGGGACAAGTCTGTTGTCCCTACCACAGCTGTTCCCTTGAGGGTTCCCCTGGGCACAAGAGCTCTACTTCATAGAGCTCCAGCTCCATGGACTCAGTTCCCTCACGGGATAAGACATCTTCCTGGGAAGAGAGGTCTTGTTTTTGTGCTGTTCAGAGGCTGATCCCCCAGTCCTCTTACCCTTTCTTTCTCTTAGAAGGTTGGGCCATTATACCAGGCTCCAACACTTTTTTCACCCTGTGCTCTGCTTTATGCTCTGGTTTTCACACACCAGTTCAGGGATTCCCAGCATGGATGCATGGGTTTTGAGTTCTACCTCAGCCCAAGCTGAGGGCTCCAGATCATTCCTTAGCAAGCATTCCAGTGGGATTGCAGAAGAGACCACTACTTGTTTCAGGCTAGTAAGCCCTCCCCATTCTAAAGTCGCCATGGGATGGCCTTTACTCACATTGTCAGCATTGGTAACCCGATATGTTTGTTCAGCCAAATACTGTCCTGGGGAAACCAGTTTCTCTGTCACCATGGTGACACTGGCACCTGTATCCCTCAGGGCTTCTACCTTTGTCCCATTAATTAAGAGCTGCTGCTGGTATTTTTGCATGTTAGGCGGCCAGGCAGCCAGTGTGGCTATATCCACCCCACCCTCTGAGACTAGAGTAGCTTCAGTGTGAACCCTGATTTGGTCTTGACACAATGCTGATCCCACCTGGAGGCTGGCAATTCCAGTGCTAACTGGAATAGTGCTAGTGGGATTTTTCTTGGGACAGGCCATCCAGCTTGGTGTACATGATGTTTACAGGTGTGACACCAGGCCTTCTTGGGATCAAAGTTTTTACCCTTATACCTGTTTGTGGATGGTGAAGAGGCTTGGGGCCTGAGCAGGTTTTTGGGACCCTTGTGAAGGCTCTTTGTTTTTGTCCTTAGGTGTCTCACCACCCTTCCCCTCAGGAGGCTTTGTGACCCTTGTCTTTTGGTCACCCCCTGTGGAAGTCTTGATCACCCTAGTCTTGACCCAATGCTCTGCCTTCTTTCCCAATTCTTGATGAGAACTTGGACCTAGGGCTACCAGATGTTGAGGCAACTTGTCATTGAAGCAGTTACTTAACAGGTGTTCCTTCATAAACAAATTATAAAGCCCGTCATACTCATGCTCTCCATTGCCAGTTTTCCAACCATCTGGTGTTTTCACTGAGTAGTCTACAAAATCGACCCAGGACTGGCTGGAGGTTTTGTGAGCCCCCCTGAACCTAATTCTATACTCCTTTGTGGTGAATCCAAAGCCCTCAATCAGGGTAGCCTTCATGTGGTCATAGGATTCAGCATCTTCACCAGTGAGTGTGAGGAGTCTACCCCTACACTGACCAGTAAACAGATCCCAAAGGAGAGCTCCCCAGTGAGATCTGTTTAACTTTCTGGTTGCACAAGCCTTCTCAAAGGCTGTGAACCACTTGGTGATATCATCACCCTCTTCATATTTTGAGACAATCCCTTTGGGGATTTTTAGAATATCAGTATTCCCTCTGACCCTATTTATATTGCTGGCACCATTGATGGGTATTAAGCCCATTTCTGCTCTCTCCCTTTCTATAGCTAGGAGTTGTTGCTCTAAAGCTAATCTTTTGGCCATCCTTGCTAAAAGGAGGTCCTTTTCATTGAGGCTGCCCTCAATGTCCCCAGAGAAGCTGCGCTCCTGTGTGGAAGACCCAGATCTTGTGAGTGCTATACTTGGAAACAGGGATCTTGGGGCCATGGTGTCCCTAGTTAGGTGAGGAGGTGGGGAGGTCATACTCCTCAACTCTAACATCTTCCCTGTCTGAGTGGAGTTCTTCCTCCTCAGCAGGGTGGTCCCTGCTGTACTCTGCCAAGAGTTCCTGGAACTTGACCTTGGTAGGGTTGGAATCTGTTTTGATATTTTCCAACCTTACAGAGGTCCCTAGATGGATGTAAGGGGTGAGGATAAGTTCCACAACCATATCCTCTGAGCTGCTCACTATGTTACTAATAGTTGGGATTACTTCTTAGAAACTAAAAGACTACTTCTAGTAACTAATTCCTAATTTACAGTAAATTTTAAATCTAACAAGAAATACTAAGGGGACTTAACCCAGGCCCTAGCAGGACTTTTAATTTTTTTTTAAATATGCGAAATTCAAAAATCAGTTTTCTAAAGGCAATTTAGGAATTTAGTCGGTGATCAGATATTGGCTGAGTAGTCCAGCAAATGCAAACTCATAGACCCCACCGCTTATACACCAATGTAGGAAGCTGGCTCTGTATATACTATATCAAAATGAGATATAGTGTGCACAGAGTCCAGGGGTTCCCCAAAGGCTTAAAAGAGGCTAAAGTAGATAATACTAATGGTCTATTTTGTGGTAGTGTGGTCGAGCAGTTAGGCTTATCAGAGGGTAGTGCAAAGCATTTGTTGTACACACACAGACAATAGTAAAAGCACACACTCAATGACTTAACTCCAGACCAATGTTTTTGATAGAGCAAAAATGTTTTGTCTTTATTTTTAGAAGCAAAAGATTCAAGTTGCAGGTAAGTACTTCAATAGTTTCATATTTCACACATATATGAATAGCACCTTGTTTGAAATCGATAAGTTATAGTTTTTGAAATATTGGCAATTATCTGTTTTAAAAGTTGACACAATGCAATGTTCAGAAACAGTTCCTGGGGGGAAGAAAAGTTAGATTGATTTACAGGTAAGTACAACACTTACAGTTCCAGTCTCCGGAGGTTAGGAAGTCCACAGGTTGGGGTTCAAGTTATCCCCAAACACCTACTACCAGCAACACGGGGCCAGTTGGGTGCAGAGGTCAGAGTGTAGGCAAAATTAACGTGGGCTCCTATGGGGACTGGGGCACTCGGTTTCAGATCTGCAGGCAGGTAAGGACCCACGTCTTTGGAGGGCAGACCTGGGGCGCTTAAAAGAGCACAGGAGGGGCCACAAGTAGGCAACAAAAAATACACCCTCAGCGGAACTGGTGCGGCCGGGTGCAGGGTGCAAACAAAGTGTTGGTTCTCCAATGATTCTCTATGAGTGAACCCCGGGGGTCTCTCAGATGGTGCAGGCGAGGTCCAGGAGGTCGTCTCAGGCAAACCACAGGCTGGATAGGGTGGAGGGCCGCCTGCTGAACGTTGCTGCACCAAAGGTCGGGTTCTCCAAGGCCTGGGGGCTGCGGTGTCTTTAGGCGTCGGATATCTTCATCCGGAGCTTTCACGGTCAGGGGGTCCTCGGGATTTCCTCTGCAGGCGTCGTCGTGGAGGGAGTGAGAGGTCATCCCAGAGTGGGCACTGACTCAGAACCGCCTGGGGATTCTCTCTAGCTGGGTGGGACACCTGGACAAGGGCCGTGGGAGTTGGGTGCAGTGTGGTCAGGACTCGCGCATTCGGAGTGGTGCTGCAGTCCTTGGATTTTGTTTCTTCTTGGACAGGGCCACTGTCCATGGGAGTTCTTGGTCCTTTCGGGTGCAGGGCAGTCCTTTGTAGCTTGGCAGAGGTCACTGGCCCCGCTGGAGGCGTCGTTGTTCTTGTGCAGGTTCTTTGAAGCAGTAGAGAGGCCGGTAGGGCTGGGGCCAAGTCAGATGTTATCTTCCTTCTTCTTTGCTGGGGTTTTCAGCTATGCAGTCCTCCTTCTTCTTCTTGTCAAGTCACCAGAAATCTGGTGAGCTGGGTTCAGGGAGGCCCTTAAATCCTGGATTTAGGGGCATTGCAGGGATCAGATGGCAGTAGCCAATGGCTACTGTCCCGGAGCGTGGCTACACCCTCCTTGTGCCCACTGCCTTTGGGATGGGAGGCACAACCCTAATCCTACTGGTCCCTGTCCTCCAAACTAAGATGGATGATTCTGCAGGAAGGGGTTCACCTCAGCTCTGGACACCATAGGACACCTGTTTTCCCTAATTTTCCCGCCGGACTTGCCGCCAAAAGTGGGGCTTTGTCTGGGGGCGGGGGGGGAGGGGAGAAGCAGGCAAATCCATTAGCTGGAGGGCCCTGGGGCACTGTAACCTGAGGCTTGAGCCTTTGAGGCTCACCGCCAGGTATTACAGTTCCTGCAAGAGGGAGGTGGGAAGCACTTCCACCCAGGACAGGCTTTGTTTATGACCACAGAGTGCACAAATGCTCTCATCCCATGTGGTCAGAAACTTGCCTGAAAGTGGCAGGCTGGCACAGACCGGTCAGTCCTGCACTATCAGTTTGGATAACATACAGGGGGCATCTCTAAGATGCCCTCTGGGTGCATTTTTCAATAAATCCCACACTGTTTATTGTGCTGAGAAGTTTGATATCAAACTTCCCAGTATTCAGTGAAGCCATTATAGAACTGTGGAGTTCGTAATGACAAACTCCCAGACCATATACTCAATATGGCTACACTGCATTTACAAAGTCGAAGAATGGATTTAGACACTGTAGGGGCACATTGCTCATGCAGCTATGCCCTCACATGTGGTATAGTGCACCCTCCCTTAGGACTGTAAGGCCTGCTAGAGGGGTGACTTACTTATGCCACAGGTAGTGGTTTGTGGGCATGGCACCCTGAGAGGGCTGCCATGTTTACTTGGCCTTTTTCTCCTCACCAGCACACACAACCTGCAATGGCAGTGAACATGTCCTTGGCGAGGGGTTCCCTAGGGTGGCGTAATATATGCTGCAGACCTTGGGGACCTTCCCTAGTCCCAGGGCCCTGAGTACCATGGGTACCTTTTACCAGGGACTTAACTGTGTGCCAGGGGTGTGCCAATTGTGGAAACAAAGGTACAGATTTTGGGAAAGAACACTGATATTGGTTCCTGGTTAGCAGGATCCCAACACACATTCAATCAAAGTTGCCATCAACACTAGGCAAAAAGTGGGGGGATAACCATGTCAACAGTGGCACTTTCCTACACACACCTACTGGCATTGCCATTTCCTGTGTTATTTGTGTTGTCTACAAAGACTATTACGCCATGCACGTGCAATGTGGGTGAATGAATTCTCTAGGATTACATGCTGGGATGCAGCAAACAAAAGGGTTTCAGTGTTTGCTGGCTACTATTCATCATTAAAGAAAAACAAACGTTTTCCTCTTACACAAACACCAGGAGATAGACAACTAAAAACGTACTTGTGTTGGAAACAGATTTTAATGAGGGAACACAAAATGAAAAAAGATAATAAAGTCTAGTTGTAAAAATCGTATGGGCAGTGTTTGGCAGGTATTGAAGGTGTGAAGCTCTAAACTTTCCATTCCAGTTGCTCTTGAGTGCAACCACTGTGAGTAATTTAACCACTTTCCGTGTCATGCCCAGAAACCCACGTCTGCAATTTTGCCAAGACATCTAACTCTACAGAGAACTATCGATGTATTACCCATGACTTCACTTCTCCGAGAAGGGTGACACTGACAAAGCGCATACTTCCTCGCCAGTTACATCTATTACAAGTGAGCAGGTGGGTCAGGAGGCATCCATTGCCACGAGCCATCGTACATTTAAGGTAAATAAACAGATCTCGGAGCATCTGGTGAAGTACACACTCTCTGCTTGCATGCAGAGGAGCCGAAAAGCAATGGATTCCTTTACAATGCAATATCGAGTTAGGTATTGACTTTAAGAAGCATTATCGCCTCCGTGACTAGCCCTTAGCTGCCAGCAGAAGCTGCCGCAGGCCACTACACACCTAATTGCTCAGTAAAGAGGCAGTTTCCCTACCTCATTGAGTTGGATGATGTGATAAATTTGCCTCAGGTAGTCGCTGCCACCTGGTTTGTGGCAGATATCCAGCACCATCATGTTTATTTTCTGCTCAGTCAATCCAAGCGTGCAGCCTCCCTCCTCTCCGGCTGCGGCATCCTCCGGCGTGGCAGGGAAACTGGAAGAAAACAAGAAAAGAATGTCATCACAAGCACCAGCGTTGCAAGGGTTAATCCCTGAAGCACAGTAAAGGTCTGGGGTTTTAATTAACTGAGGTTCGGAGTGCAGTTCTGAGATGTGCATCGTCCCGTGCTGCCACTGGCCTGCGCTGCTAAAATCACCTGCCCAAAGAACATCAGAAATAAACACCTCATGGCGCTTCCGAAATAAACAGCCATTTTTGAAACAACATTATGGTGATATTCGGCTCTTAAAACATAAGTGCGCCGGTGACTTTGTTGAAATCGCTGTAATCATACGCATAAAACCATTACATCCCATTTTCGGAAAATATGAAGAACCATTAATCTTTATTAGCCCTGGTGTAAAAGTTTCACTTCTCCTGAAATTAGATTTATTGTAGCCACGAGTGCTTGCTTCTCTACTCCAGCTATGCATATTTTGCAAAATGGGCTGCAGGAAATAGACGAATGTTGCTGTGAAATGTTTTAAGAGAGCGCACCTGCGCCATGTTTGGACACCTCAAAGCAAGAAACCTCAGCGAGGATCCATGAACAACAGAAACATACAAATACACTAGCAGAAGACAAGGACGTCTAGTCACACCATCTCCCCACCTTCTGCCTATCCACCTCACATAGGTCTCCCGTTGCCTTGCATGCAGCATGTGTTGCACCTGTGATTTCGGGGGGTCACCTGTGGGTTACCAGGGCAGTACCTGCACAGGGCTAATAGTGATAACCCAGGATAAGAATACGTGAGGAAGTGGGCTTCTCGATCCTGCATCGCTGCCTGTCCGCTGCCCCTGGCTCTCTGTAGCCATTTGTGGGGCGGACACTAGTTCTTCGGTCAATTCTTGATGCCAGGCTTTTTTTTGGTGCATCCCAGTTTGTATTGTTCTGAGCTTTCCTTGTGGGTCTTTAGCTTTAGTCTCACTCACTGATATTTCTCCTGTCTCTTATTTAGGACCTGTCTTCCTTGTCAAGGCTCTAATGTTTGATAATCCTACAGGACTCACCAGTAATTCTCATTAGTCCTGGGCCATCTCTTCCTCGTCACAATCCATACAAATTGAGGTAGATCATACCTCCAAACACTGGGAACATCTCTCCTCACAGCCAGTCTACCCTCATGTGAAATCAAATTATGTCAACAGTGATGCAACGGGGAGCTCGCTGAAAACCACATTCCTGTATTGTCTAAAATAATCAGAACAGTGCAAACCAACCCTGCCGATCCAGAATAACAGGTAATCACAATTACATGGATTGATTAATGTAACTTTAAACCAGGACTGCCATTCAAGTGTTCCTGCAATAGGAACAAAGCCACACTCATCCCCTGGAACGTTTAAGGAAGCCACATTCAAAGAAAACATTAGCAATTTTATGGCTAGAACACAGATAACTGAAACTACCTAAATGGCCCTCTTGTACCACTAGGGATCAAAGAGAAGTCCAAATGTAGAGCACTCAGTCATTAAATCTCCTCCAGATGCCTGCATGCACAAAATAGGGATGTCAGTCCACACTGAAACACAGTGGCGGCTCCTCCGCTTGGGCGGAGGAGTGTCACCCCCCCCCCCCCCCTGCCAGCAGCAGAAGCTGCAAACCTTTCAGATGGAAGGGACAATGAACGATGTTTATTGTCCCTTCATTGTGAAAGGGGTGGGGCCATGGGGTGACGAGCAATGAGGGGAGTGCACTGTGCACTCCCCTCACTGTGCATGAATGTTTGGCCGGGCATCTCCGGCCGGCCAATCATACATGCGCAGTAGGCTGTCTCCAGCCCGGCAACACTGTTGCTAGGCTGGAGAGTGCCTGCACAGGCTCCCAGTCTGCCTGGGAGTGCCTTGGCTGGGAAATCCCAGCCAATCCTGATGCTGCTCCGAGCAGTGTCAGGATTGGCCGCAGGGCAGGCTGGGAGCCTGTGCCTGTGTGCAGAGTCGACACAAAAGAGAGGAGCGCTGCAGTGAGGAGCGGCGCGGAGGTAGGTTTATTTTTTTATTTATGTTTTATTTCCTTTACCCCCCATCCCTTACCCCCACGCGCCGCGCCACCCCTCCCCCTGTAACCCTGGTGAGACGCGACTGCTGAAACGGCACCTGGCATTGCAGAAGCAATGGAGGACGTTGGAGCTTAAAACCCCATGCACTGCTGTCTACATGAAGACACATATCAAGAAATGCCTTCCTAGAGGCCATAGCTCAGTTTCTAGTTCTGAATAAAAGCAAAGAAATCTGTTGCCACTAGCATGTTCACTTTGTCCCATTCGCTAGAGAGGATTGTAGCAATTAACACAAAATGAAATACTTATACAGAGGGGAGAGAAAAGTAACATATTACAACTGCAATTCTAGGCCCTGGACCTCCCTCTCACTCCTTTTCAGATCTCAAGGAGTATACCAGTAGCAGACTCTCGTTCACTCACTAACTTACATGCTCACATACTGTGCAAAACATACTGTGCAACACACCCTGTCAAGCCAACCTGTAAAATACATACCTGTACAGTGGGGTATGTTTGGTATCTTCAGTACCCCCTTTCTCTGCTCCAGGAACACCCACCGCAGGTATGGATGTATACACATTCTGCCTGCCTGTGGTGCAGCTAGCAAAGGTGTACACTCCAAGGTCTTCTCAAGCACACTAGTCCTGCGTGCACTTCTGGCCTAAGCAAGAACTTTTGTGACACTGGCAGAGGAGTGATGCACCAAGGAAACACTGCAACAACTGAACTATGCACAGCCAAACCAACAACCTTGATGGCAATACGAGACCCATCTCAAACCCCAATATTTTTTCCATGGTTCAAAAGTCCTCTATATTCACGTTTTGCCAGGCATCAAATATTTACACCCAGCATACACACCCACCCCTCTAGGTCTCAAGGAGTCATGTTCCACCTATTAGAAGGCCTTTTTTATAACCCCTCGCCCAAAAAGCGTGCCATTTCCAGGGCCAGGTCGGGAGCTCAGGCCATGCAACAGTCTCTCCCCCTCAGCAATGCAAAGCTCCTTTCTCCAGAAGAATACAGAAAAACAGAAGGTTCTGGTTTAGTCCAGCCCAGTTCAACTTTGAAGGAGTGGTTAGAGCCAACTGAAAAAAGGTTTGCCTATTATTTAAAGCAACCGGAGTCCCTGCTGTTCTTCTTCTTTTTAAGGTGTTGTACGATGAAGAGGTGTGTCAAGGTAATGAGGGCCTTCTTTCAGTCTTAAGATTCAAGAATTTTCTCTCAGTGGCCTTGTAGTTCACTTGATTGTTGCTTGCACTAAGGTGCACCACATAGCGATTAGAAATGTGATGAATATCTGGTATATTCTCTTTGCATTTTGACAACTGACATTCCTTACACCTATTTCATTGGTCAGAAATGTCCACCTTTCTTTTTACACTCTCTTTACTGCACCCCACACCATCTTGTTTTAGCTCATGGCCAATGGTGGGTTACAAACATATTCAAATAAAAGATCATTCTACCTGTGCTCACTTGTCCTATACCCTATACAGACATGCAAGGTCAACAGTATGTGACTATTTAATATATGTGAACAAGGGCTCAAACTAAAGCTTGGAATGGTCATATTAGTAGTTAATTCTACTCTGGCGGATTCTGTTACCAATAGCAGGCAGCACGTGATAAACAGCAAAGGTAATTCTCTGCTGGCAGTGGCAACAGAAACTCACACAATGCAGGGTTTTCCTTCTTTACCAATGCATCTGCCCAAAGCTCGGGATCAGTTTTTAGGTCGAGCTTGGCAGCCTGCAGCGATGTCTGCAAGACGTATTGTATTCAATATGGGCTTTTAACCATGCCCACTCTTGCCATTCGTTCTTTTTTGTGTTTGTCTTAAATGCTTCACTTTTACTGGAGCATTGTGCTAAATGTCCCTCCTTTGCGTGGTAAGTTCCCACTCGGGGAGCTTTCACTAAGATACATTTTTGTTGGCCATTACACTACGTCACGATTCCTCCTGTTCCAGTATGTGATGGCCCCTCCCCCCTCCTCCCGTCTGGTTTTGGTTTTCCCTTTAATTGATCCTTGTAGTCCCACGTTTACCATGGAGGGACTATAAGGCAAGTTACTTACCTTCGGTAATGATTTATCTGGTAGAGGAATATTCTAGTTGCATATTCCTTACCTTAAAATTTCCCCCAGGCGTCAGACTGAATCCAGAGATTTTTCTTCGAGCAGTACCCTTGCATGCAGTTCGGGGGTGTCAGTCGACTCTGCGTGCGTCGTTGTGGTTGCATGATGACATCATGGTCTTATATTGGCGCCACCCAGGCGCGCCGACATCAGCTTCTTTACACAACTTTCCACGCAGTAGCACAATGCCATGAAGAACACTGAGAATGGTGTGCCTGAACTAGGGTCCTGAAAAGGGAATGCCTGTCCCTAGATATCAGTTCGCAGTGAGGAGAGGACGGGCGGGTCAGTAAGGAATCTGCAACTAGAATATGTCTCTCTCAAATAAATCGTTACCGAAGGTAAAGAACTTGTTCATCTGATAGACTTCTAGCTGCAGATTCCTTACCTTAGAATAGATACCCCAGCAATACCATCCTCAGTGGTGGGCTACGAACCAAGATCATACACAAAGGTCCTGCAGGACCGAACGGCCAAAGTAGACGTCTCCAGACCTGACTGTCCAGGCAGTAATGTTTAGTGAATGTGTGCAGGGATGCCCATGTTGCTGCCTGACAGATAACAATGATTGGAACTCCGCGTGCTAATGCTGTGGCAGCAGCAGCAGTTGCTCTGGTGGAATAAGCGAGCACGCAAACCCTCAGGGGGGTGCTTTTCTGCCAAAGCGCAGCACAACTTGATGCAGAGAACTACCCATCGTGAGATGGTCCTCTTCTGCACCACCCTTCCTTTCTTCGCACCCACATAACCCACAAAGAGTTGATCGTCCGCCCGAAAATCTTTGGTACAATTGAGGTAGAACGCCAACACTCCTTTTGGATCTAGGTGGTGGAGCATCTCCTCCTCATAAGAGGGATGTGGAGGTACATAAAAAGTAGGCAAGGTGATTGGTAGGCCTACATGAAAAGGTGTCACCACTTTGGGAAGGACGGAAGCCCTGGTACGAAGCACCATTTTGTTAGGTTGGACGGCCAGAAATGGTGGCTTCGAAGAGAGAGAGTCTGGAGTTCACTCACGCTGCGAACAGAGGAGATGGCAATCAAGAAGGCAGTTTTAAGGACAGTTGTGTTGCGGCTCAAAAGGAGCACACAAGAGATATGTGAGGACCAATTTCAAATCCCACTGATCCCACTGGGGCATTATGAACGGGATAGGAGGGAACATGTGGGTGAGTGCTTTAAGAAACCTCCCAACAATGGGAGATTTGAACAGGGAAGGTTGGTCTGGCAGCCTTAAAAAGGCAGAGATGGCAGACAAATAACCCTTGAGGGTGCCTGGAGCACAGCCCTGCTGGACAAGAGAGAGAATGAAGAGGAGAACCTCAGAGAGAGGTGCAGAAAGGCGATCAACAGATTTGTTGATACACCATGCCACAAATTTGTTTCAATGACAGGCATATACCGTTTTGGTGGAGGGACGCCTGGCTGCCAGAATAACATCACAGACTTCAGGCGGAAGGTCGAAAGCTGTTAATTGCCGCTGCTCAATCTCCATGCAAGAAGGTGAAGACTAGACAGGTTAGAGTGGAGAACCGTCCCCTGCTGCTGCGACAGAAGAACCTCTCAAAGGGGCAGTCTGATCGCAGGACCCGTAGCTCTGGATACTATACTATTCGTGCCCAGTCCTGAGCCACAAGGATTACTTGGGCCCAGTCATTCTTGATCTTCTTCAGAACTCTGTACAGAAGTGGTATAGGTGGGAAGGCATAATGGAGGCCTGAGTTGAGTTCCACTCAAGATGAAAAGCGTCGCTGAACGAGTGCCGCCTTGGAAACTCGAACGGGTAAAACAGTTGGCATTGCGCGTTCTCTGAAGAGGCTAACCGATCTAACCAAGGCTCTCCCCACTGCTGACAGAGGTCTTGTGCCACCTCCGGATGGAGATGCCATTTGTCATAAACTATGCATCGACGGCTGAGTTTGTCTGCTCTGGTGTTCAGAGAGCCCCCAGATGTTGAATCACCAGGATTATGCCCTGATGTTCCAGTCACATCCAGATGCGCAGAGCCTCTTGACAAAGAGTCCACAACCCCACTGCGCCCTGCTTATGCAGTACCACATGGCGGCAGTGTTGTCTGTGAACACTTGCACCACTTTCCCTTTTAGAGAGGGAAGGAATGCTTTCAATGCAAGCCTGATCACCCACAGCTCCAAAACATTGATGTGGAGTCCAGACTCTGCAGTAGACCAGAGACCTCTGATCGCCACCTCTCCTATGTGGCCGCCCCATCCCAGGAGTGATGCATCTGTCACAACTGGTTGAGGAAGGGAGAGGAATCTGCCATTGACCCAATCGCGATTCGAAAGCCACCACTGCAGGTCTTTCACAGTTCCCTCTGAGATCTGGACCATGTTGGAGAGATTTCCCTGATGCTGCGCTGACTGGAACTTTAGGTCCCACTGCAGAGCCCGCATATGCCATCTGGCATGTGTCACCAGTAGGATACAAGAGGTCATGAGGCCCAGCAGCCTCAGAGTCGTTCTCACCAAAATCCAGGATAGAGGCTGAAACATCAGAATCATAGCCTGAATGTCCTGGACTCGCTTTTCAGGAGGATAAGCCCGAAAATGCACTGTGTCCAGAGCAGTCCAATAAAAGGGAGCTCTGAGAAGGAGTCAGGTGTGACTTCGACATTTTTATAGTAAACCCCAGCAATTGCAGAATGTTTGCCGTTGTCTGATGGTGGGAGTTGACTTTCAGGGGCATGTTCGCCTTCAACAGACAGTCGTCTAGGTAGGGGAAGACTGAAACCCCTAACCTGCGCAGATGAGCTGCAACCACGGACATCTCTTTCGTGAACACCCGAGGGCCGCTGGTAAGGCCGAGGGGGAGCATGGTAAATGGAAAGTGCTTGTGACCTACCACGAATCACAAGTAGCGCCTCTGGGCGGGCAAGACGGGTATTTGAAAGTAAGCGTCCTGCCAGTCCAACGCTACCATCCAGTCTCCTGGGTCCAAGGCAGACAGCACCTGAGCCACAGTGAGCATTCTGAACTTCTCCTTCTTGAGGAAGAGATTGAGGGCCTGAAGATCTAGGTTAGGACGTAGGCCCTTGTCCTTTTAGGGCATCAGAAAGTAGCAGGAATAACAACCATAACCTACTTCTGGCGCAGGGACACTCTCTATGGCTCCCTAGGCCAAGAGAGCTGCGATTTCCTTGTGGAGAAGTGCCAGATGATCCTCTGGTAAGTGGCCGTAGGATAGAGGCATGGCCATAGGGGTAGTCTCGAAGGGGAGGGAGTAGCCCCTTTGGACTATTTGCAAAACCCACATGTCCGTCATGAGGGATTCCCAATGGGGCAGGTGATGGCGGATTCTGCCCCCAACTCGTCTGAGATGGTGGAACGGACTAGGAGGGTTTGGGGGCTATGGCCAACCTCGGGTCCCCTGTTCCCCGAGCACAGTGGCTGATCAGCATGCGCGTCAGAGGTTGCCAGGGAAAGGACGTGACAGGCAGCCCCTTCAGTGACCACAAAAAGGGGTGAAAAGCAGACTGTGTTGGGTGAGGGACCACCGCGAGGCCAAGGGCCCGAGCCGTAGCACGGACTGCTTGAACCTCTCGAGCGCTGAGTCCGCTTTGTCTCTGAAGAGATGGGTGCCATCAAAGGGCTAGTCCATGAGAGACAGTTAAACATTCCCAGAAAAAACAGACGTCCTCAACCAGGCGTGGTGCCTCAAGGCCACCGTCGATGCAACCGATTTGCCCAGTGAGCCAGTTGTGTCCAGCCCACAACGCATCGTGAACTTAGCTGCATCCCTCCCATCAGCAATGGCTTGGGGGATGATGGTCCGGGCCTCCTCCGAGACCTGCGGCAATACCTGCAAGACTGTATCCCACAGTGAAAGGGTGTAGTGGCCCAAAAGGCATGCAGTGTTCACAGTGTTCACGGACTGCAATGCCAGACTGGAGGAAGAAAACATTTTGTTTCCAAGTTGATCCATTCTTTTTGATTCCCTATCTGGGGGAGCGGATGGGAATGAACCAGAGTAAGAAGAAGCCTGGATGACAAGGCTCTCAGGCGTAGGGTGTTGGGACAGGAATTTAGGGTCATTTGGTGCAGGTCGATGGATGCGGGCGACTGTCCTATTCACAGGAGCCCCTGTGCTGGGTCTAGACAAGGTACCCAGAAGGACATCTGTGAGGGCTTCATTGAAGGGTAAAAGGGGTTCCGAAGTAGAAGCCCCAGGCTGAAGTACCTCAGGCAGGAGGTTAGCCCTGACCACCACAAAAGGAAGCTCCAGGCAGAGGACCTCAGCTGCCCTACTGATCACCATAGAATATGATGCTCCCTCCGCTGTAGCCACGGTAGGGGGAGAAAGCATGCCAGCGTCTGGAGAAGTATCCAGACCACTAGCCTCGCCCAATTCCTGTGGCCAGTCCATATCAGGGTTGTCAAACTGGTTTTCCAGAGAGTCCAGCAACCCCTCCAAGCCTTCCCGATATTTATACCCATAGTAAAACGGGTCAGAACCCACCCTGGGATGAGAAGACCCCATTGAAGTCGGATACGGTGTCAAGCGATGACCGTTCTGGCTCTGGGTCGTTGGGGATGAGGATTGGGTCGTCGTCTATTTTGGGCCCAACCGACGTCGGAAGTGTTGACGTCTTTGCTGGCAGCGGGGAAGGTTGTTTTGGCACGACCAGAGTCGGCACGAATCCGACACTGGGGCCCTGAGTGGCTGGAGCCGAAGCCACCAGCACTGAACCTTAGGGGGCCACTAGCCAATCCCCCAGGCCCTAAAGGTGCCACATGGGGGTCGGTCTGCCCAAACATGAGGCACATGGCCTAGTAAAACTCCTTTAGTTGGGCAGAGGTGGCTCCTGGGAAATCGGGGAGGGGCGGAGCAGACCCTGAAGTAGGCTCCGAGGATGGAGGCCTAGAACTTCGATGTTCTTCCCCCGTCACATCGGCCGATCGATGGGGAAAAGTCAAAGAACGTTTGGCCTTCTTCGACTTCTTCTTCTTATGAACCGAGTGTCCCGAAGATTTAGAATGGGACGATGAAGAGTGGTGAAGACTCCATGAGAGGTCTCGAGACCTACTTCTTGAACGAGACCAGGAGCAATGCAGAGTCCAGCGCCGGGCTCCCATGAGCTTCAGGGACTGCTCCCTCAAAGCCTTCGGGTTCATGGCCCGGCACTCAGAGCACGATTTCGGGTTGTGGTTGCGCTCCAGGCACCACAAACATACGAGGTGTGGATCCGTCACCCACATCATTCGGTGCCAGGAGTCACATGGTTTTAACACGGTCTTCCATGACATCCTCAACGCATCAAAAAGTAAAAAATAATGACAAAAAGGTCGAAGCTAGTCAAACTGACTGACTGACTAAGGGTAGCTGTTATCAAAATAGATTTATTTCAAGAAAATGCACATCCACACAATTTGTACAACATATGTGTATTTAACTGGCTAAATATCACGTGTGAGTAGCTAAAGTAGTCCTTGTTTTTTTTCATGCATCATATGTTGTGCCAGCCTTCCCTATCATAAATGCAAAACTACAAAAACCAGAATGTAACAGAAAACAAAAAACAGGCATTAGCAAAGCCAATAGATCTGCCGCTTACACTTGAGCACAGACACAAGCAATTAAAAATGCTTGTTGCTCTTCAAAACAAGTAAAATGATTCCTTTATGTAGACAATGCTTGCATGTCTCTGATGGTGGTATGATCTTTTCAGCTGTTAAATAGTCCCGCATGCATTTCAGTGAGGCAGAAAGGTACACATAAACATCCAATAGAAAGTGAGCTGATCCAAGACGTGACTGGCAACGTTTCAATCCAGCAGCTGAAAATTTTGGGCCGGAAGGAGCCAACGGCTGAAAGAGGATGAACTAAAGCCTAATAAAGTGTGCGCAAAATATAGCGCGTTTGCCAGCCTAATGTTTTCTAAACTAACAAAACGTTAAAATGTGCTCATGGCCAACATAGAATCACTCAAGCTCTCTGTTTACATATGGGCGGTTTCTGCATACGGTCAATACAACATGTAATTTAAGGAAAATATCTCTTGTTACTTAATTTTACATTAACGGATTTTCGTTAAATCTTTGCGCTATTTCCATTAAGCCTTGTCCTTTGAAAGATGTTTTAGTCCGCTCTTTCTCACTTTCATACCCACGGTATTTAAACACAACTGAAATGCACTGCAGTCCCTGCTGGAAAATAAACACCCCTTATATCTCTATGTAGTTTTTTCACAAACGAACAGTGGCACATATACTTACAAAGAAGCAGTTGTAGCATTTTTGCTCCAGGCACCTGAAAACTTTCATTAACGTGTTTGCAACGTGTAACTTTAATTTTCACCAGCCTCATGTAATAAAAAAAAAAACATGAACATATATAATGCACACATATGCAGAGGAGGGTTCGATTCCTCCCTCTTCATCCATTGGGTCAGTTCAAATGTCAGTTCAAATGTCATTCGCATTTTGCTCCCAACCACAGTGGCACGGGGCAATGGGACAGTGAGTGATGGCATTTTGCGTTATCACATGCGCACACTCTCCATACTGACCGGGCTAGTGGGACAAAAAGTTGCCATTTTTTTCTTTCCATTCTTTATCCTTTTTAAGTCTGGATTTTAACAGCTAGCAATTGCCAACAATATAGAGTGACCACATGGCTTTGAAATGTGCGTACAAGTAAATGTACTCAATGAAATTAGATTTGGATGAAATATAAGCTAGGATGTCACACTCATATAGCACATAGCTTGCATATAAAACAAACCAATACATATGGTTGTACTAACCCTCGCTCTCCAAAACTCAGGTGTTGGCCAAGATTTCTTTGTCCTAAGGTTGGCTAAGTATGTACACTAGCTTATATGTTACATATGTTCACTTGTGCCACAGTGAACACTCAGACTGGGGGCACCATCCTAACATGCATGCCGGCAGTATGTATGAGCAAGGAGTCAGTATTCAAGCAAATGGGAGTGCCGGGGTTTCCCACAATATGTAAAGAATGACCTCTGTTGTGCAGTGGATGCCCATGGTATACCAATAATTATTTTCATGCTAGCAGAGCATAATTATGCCTTGGGTAGTCACCACTGCATAATGTTTCAGGAATGACCATCATTGCATGAGGATAAGTATTATGCCAGAGCTAGGTGCCACTCATCAAGGTTGCCCACAGTATGACAGGTATTACCACCATTATTCTTGGGCCAGCAGTTTACCATAGGTAGTCATCTTGCCATGGATACCCACAAGTTGACAAGAGATACCACTGTTACGCAGTGGCCAACGACCTGTGACCCTTCTAATTTATTTCTCTAGTTACTCCTTTGTGATTGCCGTGTGTCTTTTTTGGAAAGGAATTGTGTTAGCCAGCCAGCAACTCTGATGGTGGGGCGGTGAAAGTAGTTGAACTAAAACATTTTCTTTCTTGTGGTACATTTTTCATTATATAGCTAAGAAAATGTTTGTATAAATAATTATAGATGCAGATTCAGAAAAACACATCGAGTGGATGCTGCTGCCCTCTGCTTTCCCATTATGACATGCAAAGTATCCTGGAACGCAGACCACTGATGCGGTCAGCCAAAAACTGCTAAAATCCCCACGTACTAGCAATTGAAATCCAACTATTTCCCAAAATGTTTTAGAAACTTCTAAAAATGTATAGTTTCCCCTTTCCTTCTCACAGGGAACCATCCACAACTATATTAGCACTCTGAAAAAAGTGCGGCACACACTAAGCAACAGCATGTGGTTGCATTCGCACTTGCTGGTTAACACTGGTGCTTCCGTGTGAATATGATTTTACTGTGGGGCACGGTTTTACAGTATAGACACTTGGCTGTGGTGGTATGCAATACAAGCTGCACTATGATTCCCTACTCCGTTAACGCTGTTTTTTTCTACAGCATCTATTTGTAAATGAGATTGCTATTTTTGAATGTATCTATTAATCTTACCTCGTACTCATAAGCTTGGTTCTGAGTACCAAGCTGAAATGAGAGTTCCTCGAGTTCCTCACATTTGTAGGATAAATCTCTATGTGTTTCCATTTGTAAAATTAGGATTAGGATTAACGTGTTTTAAGAGGGAAAAGACCATTCGGGGCGACCAGTCCATAATTTAGTGCGAAGTACACATTAAGTACTAGTAATAGAGGTGGGCGAGCCAATAAATTAATAAGGAGGGCCATGCCAGAGCTGAGTCCTGTGCAAGTTGAGCCTTGAACATATTTTGTATGTAAACAAATGCACATACATCATGTAATGTATGATAAAGTTGCTTCAAAATGTATTTCTTTAACATGTAGAAGTGTCTCTTCTTAGTACATTACATTATATACATGCATTTAGCGGTATTTAATGAAAATTATACTTCTTAAACAATAAGTTACAAACATTCACGCCTCCCTCTGTCTTGGCAACAATGACATTAGTAAACTAACAGGCAAGTCAGCTTTTGATTGCACCCTATATGAGGCCTAGATTCTTATTATAGATGGAGCAGTATCATAGTATATTAAATCAAACAAAGTTTGATCCCAAAAAGGCACATCCCAAAAAGGCAGCTCAGTAAAATAAAATATTCGCCTAGGATCACGCAATTTGGATACGTGTGGACACCTTCATTGAACCTAGGTTTTCTAGTTTCACTTTGTGTAATTCACCCACTAGATTAGTATCTCTTTCTTTTTACATCAAATGTAATACTTTGTTTTCAATTCCTGGTGCATGAGGTTGGAGCACTGGTGGTAGGCAAAAGCCACATGTAAGCTCAGCTAGTTTTGGGGTTGAGGCTCCAAGGAGATCTTGAGCTGAGCCAGACATCTGGCTTGAGCTTTAAGTGGCTTGTTCACCTCTAATTAGTAATGATGCTTTAGTTAGCGCATCACAAGTTTAGTCATTACCAGGCACACTACTTGCTTTACCTGTTCAGTTCTGTAGTTCTTATAAAGTGCATAGCTACCCGGAGGCCTAGAACAGGTCTTAGGTCCCAGCGCTAAAACAGGTCCTCATATTGCTCATTGTGGCAGGTTACCAATAATGCTAAAAAGCCAGGTTTTCACAGCCCTAAAAAAAGGTTAATTGGACAGCTGGTGTAGTTACGGGAGAAAGGAATACCAGAGTCTAGAGGCCTGATAAGAAAAAGACCAGCCTCCCCAACAAGAGCTTCAAACTCTCGGAACCTGCAGCAAATCTGCAGCAGAGGATCTCGTGACCTACCAAGAGTGTATAGGGTAGCTAGCAACCTTAACAGAATAGGACCTCTTTTATGGCAAGACCTATGCAAAATGCATAGGGCTCTAAATTTAACACGCTGCTCCACTGGAAGCCAGTGGAGATCTTTGAAAGCTATCTTAGCTGTCTGACTCCTGGGAAGATC
This sequence comes from Pleurodeles waltl, assembly GCF_031143425.1. Lineage (NCBI taxonomy): Eukaryota > Metazoa > Chordata > Amphibia > Caudata > Salamandridae > Pleurodeles > Pleurodeles waltl. The sequence continues at coordinate 523,191,195 of NC_090436.1, forward strand.
ATAAGAAGCAGAGAAGCGGCATTCTGCGTAGTCTGAAGCCTTTTCCGCACATATCGAGGAGTGCTGCGTTGAGGAGCATTACCATAGTCCAGGTAGGAGATGACAAGAACCTGGACAATGAGTCTTCTGGCCAAAAATGGTAGCAAATTTAGGACTGTGGGAGACCGGTCTGAAATAAAGTTTTGGAGGATTGATATAGTGTGAAATGTTGGTTGTTTTTGTTTCTTTCAAGTTGTGCAAAAATAATGGACAAATATAATGCACGTTTTTCTTCGCAGGGATACTGGTAGTGACAGTGATGTAAGCTTCTGGATTTGTTCTGATCCTTGAAGTTCTAACCTTTCTCTTCTTCCTTTTTCCCTTTTAGGCGTACCGGTGCAGGCCAGGAGTGGTAACTACCGCCGGAGTCTCGTCACGTGGGAACCGAGAGAGATAAAAAAATAATAATCCTGTGATAAGAATACCAGAAAAGATTATGATCATTCCCCGTTCACCAAGACACCAGAAGTGAATACCTTAGTGAGCTGAAGTTATCCGATAGTCTCGTACAGCAGATGAGGGTGGGGGGAAAAAACTTACATAGTAGAAGAGATGCTTGTGACATTCCCCAAAGAACCTTGACAAATAAAGCACTGTTTGCTCACCTGCCCAGCTTAACAAACTATTCTCAAGGTGGTTAAGCTTTGCCCAGTGCTTCTCTTCACTAAAGAGATTTCCGTCGAAACACTCATACTGAGGAAAACATGTACCCAATTTATTCGGGACCAGCAGCCCTCTTCCCACCCCGCTTTTGCTGTTCTTTATTCGTATTGTGCACAAAATAACTAGTTAAGATAGTGTTCCCTTGTTTTCATGCCCCCCCCTTTTCTGTTTTCCAGCCCAGTTCACTCACTACAAAAGCCACGGTTCTCCATAACTGTGGCAGGCGTCTTGGCTTTTCTGGCAGAGTCCCAGGATTCTGCTTCAAACTACTCTTCTCGCTCCTCGTCTCCTTCCTCCTCTCTGCCCTGGCTGTCTGCTTCTTGTCATGGCATCGCTCTCCTCTCGTCTGCTTCTCATCCTCGCTCTGCTCTTCCTTCGTCTTCTACTCGCTCTTTTCTTCCTTGTTTTCCGGTTCCTCCTTCCTCTCCTTCTGTCTCGCCCATTTTTCCTCCTTGCTTCTCTCTCCTGGTGTCTTCAGCTTCTCCTTCTTCTCCATCTTCAGCGCGCCACGCCCTGCGCTCCTCCCTGTCTTTATTGCTTTCTGTCCATCCTCTCTTTTCTTCTTCCGGGTCTTCCTTAGAGCTGGCCTCATTCTGAAAAATAACATCCGTGGTCAGAGTTGATGTTTCCTCTGATTTTTGTTTCATTTTGTGCCAGGGGTCCCTCCGCGGAAGTCTGAGGTAAGTGTCTCCGCGGAAGTCTGAGGTAAGTGTTCGGGATGGGAGGGGGGGGGGTCACACCACAAGGGCCTTTTTCAGAAATCTAAGAACACCAAAGCAGCTTGCTGCCAATTTGTTTACTTGGTGCTCCATTGTAAGGCTGGAATCCAGCTACACACCCAGATTCATTATTACCTCTTTAGAGTTAGGGAGTCCTGTCATACAGTGAGGTAGGGGAGTTGGGACCTTCTTGCTGAGATTGTTGCCCAGTACCATGACCTTGGTCTTATTTTCACTGAGCTTAAATTTACATTTGACCATCCAACTGGCCACTTCCTGAAGACAGGAGGTCAGATTGAGGTGGTTAGAACTGGAGTCAGAGGAGATAGAGATAACCAGCTGGGTGTCATCTGCATAAGAGACCAGAGTCAACTCAAAAAACTGAACAATTTCAACCAAGAGGAGCATGTAAAGATTAAAAAGAGTAGGGCTCAGAGAGGAGTCCTGCAGCAACCCACAACTCAGAGAGGCTATCAGAATACCAGGAATGGTGAAGCACCTGGAAAGTTCTATTCTTCAAAAAAGAGGAAAGCCATTTCAAGGCTCGGCCTTCGATGCCTGCTTTGGAAATCCTATGAAAAAGTGTGGGATGGTCTACTGTGTCAAAGACCGTGCTTAAGGCTAATAAGATAATGGCTGCTGAGCCTCCTTGTTCCAAGAGAGATTTAAGTTTCTCGACCACAGCCAGCACGGCTGTCTCTGTGCTGTGCTGGGGTCTAAACCCCATTTGAATGGGTTGGAGAATTTAACTAGACTTGAGGAAGGCAGAAAGGTGTTTATTGACATGTTTTTCCAAGAGCTTAGCTGGACCAGGTAAAGGAGAAATGGGCCTATAATTGCTGAGACAAAGTGAATCAAGTCCTGGTTTGTTTGCTAGCTGTTTGAATACTGCATGTTTCCATATCGGGAGTACCTCCCCACAGAGGACAGAAAGATTCAGCAGATCAACCAAGGTGGGGGCAATGCTATCAAATCTCTGGCATATAATATGAAGAGGAGAAGGATCAATGGAAGAAACTGATTTTACAGTTACGAAGAGCTCCAAGAGAGAGCTCACCATAAAAGTTGGAAAGGCCTTAAGGCGCTATCTGACTGAGCAGAGGGGGACTCCGTTTCTGAAAGTTGCTTGGTAAAAGGATCAGAGAGCAAAGAGGAATAGCTTTACAAAATCTTTCTCTGAAAGAAAACCGCCAAATTGTTGCTGAGTTCAAATGAGCTTCAAGGGCAGAGCCACTGGAGCTAGGCTTGGTGTTATCCTTCAAAATCCAAAAGATTTCTACAGGAGAGTTAACAGAATGCTCAATTTTGATAGAAAAAAAAGCAGATTGAGAGGATTTTATTTCAGCATGATAGCGCCTAAACACACTCCTATACTTCGATTTGCTTGCCTCTTACAAGTAACTTTCCAACCGTTTGCATTACTTTTTCATAGCAAGTAGGTTGGAATTAAACCATGGAGATGTCTTTTCCCGTTGAGTGGTCTTATACCTTGTCACAGGAAGGACTTGGTCCAAAGATTCTGTGATCCATTCACTAAAACAGTGAGTAGACACAGAGCATGTCAGTTAAATCTGGTTTTGTGTTCTGTGAAACTACTGACAAGTAATCAACATTTAACATAGACCAGTGACGTTCCCACCTAGTACCCAGAGGTAAGATTAGTGGGGCTGATCGGACTGTCAGAGAGAGTGGGAGTAGAGAGTGGCCTGACCGGGTTAAGGGAATGAGAACCTGCACCTGGAAGGAGTCAGTGTTAATGAACACTAAGTCAAGAGTGTGGCCTTTTTCTAGGTTAGACCCTTCTTCTAGTTGCTTTAATTGCAACGAAGCTAAATCCGATGACAGATTCTTAGAAGCCACATTGCTGGTCGTGTCAAAATGCAGATTCAGATCTCTGAGTATAGTAACCCCATATTACCACTAAACGTCCGATTACAAGTTTTGTGGACTACAGCCCAGTTTTGCTCCCTGAAAACTATTGTGGCATCAGTAATTTTAAGTGGGGGATTAAGGGTGATCACTAGCTAATGGGGAATAGCATGCTGGACTCGGTGTTTCACATTGACCCCTACTTATTTTTCTACATTTCAGACAGATTTTGACCCAGATAGTTCAGTTCCTTCCAGCAGGCTAAATGCCCAAAGCAAGCATTGGCAAAGCCAATAGGTTTTGCCTATGTAACCTCTTGTTTGGCTTTGTTATTGTTGCATATTTTTTTTTGCAACCATGATGATATCTAACCTAATTTAAGTGTGAGAGTAGCTTGAAAAGGAGCACAGCTAGAAAGTGCAGGCGCACAGAGTGTGTGAAAGCCCAGCAGCTAGGAAAGGAAAACACACAGAACGAGCCGCTAGGATGGGAACACACGGACCATAAACAACTAACCTCGGAGCACAGCCAGAAGCAGCAGGTATATAAACTCCTCAAAGAAGGAAATGGGTATCAAAGGGGCGCTCCTAGAAGGAGCAAGTGAGCACCAAGTGCAGGGGTGGGGCAGACTGAGTTTGAGATGTTAGAAGCGAACAGTGCAGTATGTAAATAGACTGGCAAAGGATATTAAATATAAGGAGAGTCAAGTATAATAGTATTATGATGATATGTGTTCAAGTGAATATGTTGTACTGTGTTTTGGTACCAATAAAGAGATACATGTTATTGAATATACTGGGGAGAGTGGTAAATATGCACACCTGCATTTTGTTTTTGAAATTTCTGAATTTGCGCAATTTAATGTGTCCAAGTCTGGTAACAAACGTGCTAAAGACATTAACAATAACACTGCTTTAACTGCGTTGCATTATTGACAGACATGCACGGCTTTGTGATTCATTTGCGGCTTGCGTGCTACTCACTGCACTTATTTTATTCCACACCAAGGTGTGGTGGGAGGGATGAGATCTACACTGCACTACGTCACAGAGTTTTATTGTCAGAGGAGTGGATGTGAGGTGGTGTTATTTTGTGTTGATTTGCTTGTAGAGCTTTTAATACCTGGCACAATAGTAAACACAAATATGATACACAGGTTCATAAAATATTATACACTTACGGAACAGCCCATTATAAGGAGCGCAAATGATATGAGTATGTATCTCCCTCCGTGCATATACTACTTAATATATTCCAATATCAGGCATATGTTACTGTAATAAAACGAGTACACAGCCGCCATACTCCTGTGAGGATTTTCTGTTTTCGCTCATAAATAATTCCCTCTCTCAAATACTGACTGGTTTCAGTCCCATTGTGCCCAGAGGCAAGAAAGGTGCCCCTTGATTTCACATAGAAAGTGACTGTTACACTAATGACTTTCCTTCAGTTCCAACACACACCATGTACTATATCCCACAACAACATGTATATTTTTTGCATTATCAGGGCGCTTCTGCTTGACCTCAATCCCCTACCCCCTACCACACAGTTCAGCTTACAAAACTGTCAACATCTGAGTTAAGCACAGGCGGAGGGCAGCGGTGACACCTGGTGTAAATGGGCACTGACTTGTACTGTAGTGTGAGATATCCCAGGAGAAGGAAAGAAAGAATGCATCAAGGTGGTACATTTTTAATATAAAGTTTGTGTCTTCCTCTGAAACAGGGAACGCTGAATGTATACATGTTCTGTGTGCATAGACCCCTCCTCTGGTGTCCTGCTGGGCCAGAACCCCTAATCCAACCTCACTTCACCCCTCTGGCACCCAGAGCCTGCCTCAACTGCTGTCTCAGAGATGATCTGGTCCTGGCAGCAGACAGGGCGACAATAGAGTAGTACAGGGGTTTCTCCAAGGCTGCCTAATAGACAAGTGCAGGGTTGTAGGCAGACTGAGTTCAAGAGGAATGGAACGAGAAGTGGAAGCGAGTGATAACGGGCAGAGCCGAGTCCCGAGCAGAGCACTGGGATGGCAGACCATCACTGTGGAGTGGGGAGATTGCTCGGCACTTGGCACCATCAAGAGAGAGAGAGAGTGTGTGTGTTGGGGGGGCAAGGGGAAATGGGTGTGAGTAGACAGCGCTGAGAGTGCCCAAGGCTCGGGCTATTCTTGGGGTGCCCTGGGCACTGTGGCTCTCAGCTGAGTGGATTTTACCTGTGCCGGACTCAGCATGTCTCTTTGCTGCACAGGTGCCCGGCTCAGGTCTTTGTCTAACGGGAAGCTGTGGGGGTCGAGGCACAGGATGGAATGCGTGGTGACCACAGAGGGTAAGTCGGCGGCAGCGCCTCTAAGAAGATAAGAATCTGTGGGGGGAGTGGCACAGGAGGTCAAGCTGCTGAATGGAGAGTCTTTTAAATGCACAATACAAATGCTGACATTGCAGATACACCGCCGGCAAAGAAAAACGTTTTAAAGAAAGTCCCTTTAAAGCACACTGGGAGTGGCGAGATGGCTTGGGACTCAGGTCTGTCCAGTGTGTGTGGATGCAGGGCAGGTGTGGGGATGTCATTAGGAGGTGCTGAGAGCGTTGAAAAACAACAACAAAAACAAAAAAACGTATCCCAGAAGCCCATGTGGAATTACACTGGGACCAGCCACTGATCGCCAACTGGAAGGAGTACTTCATCGAAGCTCTATCCAAGCTTCAGAGAACCACCAAAGCCAAAAGGAGAAGAGAGAAAGTACAAAGTAATGATGTAAGTATTCCTGCTGACCTATGAAAAGTAAGGACAGGAGAGTGGCTGGAGAATTCAACCAATGGTAAGTAATGGGAAGGCTGTAGGAGGAATGTGTAAGCCACTGGGCGAGCTGTAACTCCCTTTTCTAGATTTTGTTTTCAAAGACAAATGATTTCACCACAGCGCAAGTCATGTGCAGGCGAAAAATAATAAGTGTGGATCAGTGGTACTCCAATGGATCTTGTAATCCAAATGGGCTGGTAACCACTAGCAGCACTATCGGGGTTTACCGGGTACTGTTTATGAGGCCCTAAAAGGAAGGAGTGTGTAAAATTCTATTGGTGTTAATAAAGCAGAAGATACATACTACTGTATGCCACTTTTGTGGTGCCCGAGTATTCTATATCAAGCAGAACATTCACTATGTCCCTTAGAAGGTCAAGTTATAGCGCTAGTTTTATCTCACAGAATATGGGCAGAGCAACTGACTACAACAAAGCGATTAAAGCTCATCAGACCAACATAATCACAAAAAAGTGCTGCGCCTGCTTCACACACAGGCACAGTATGCCACAAAACAGCATTATTGAATCTGCTCTCAGCACTGACATTGTCATTTAATATTGCTGCGGACCGACGGGGCGTCTTCCCTTCAGTCCCCCGTCTGGCAATCGAAAAATGCTGACTGAAATGCGCAAGTCTCAACAATCTGGAACAAAAAGAGCAAAACTAGAAAGAAAAAAAAACTCCATTGTTTTGTAAGATGGCGGGAGTCATACGAGGGACAATTAGTGAGCTGCAGCCTTTGTTGTGCAAATGCTGCGTTTTGTAATGACGATTTAAAAGCAAATTCATCAACGTTATGATCGAAATCTTAGCTTTTCCATTGTCTGCAACCTTGACTGCTATGGCGGTGGCACAGTCGGCTGTAAGCCGCCATGTATTGTTTAAGACATGACATCATTATGTAATTAGTTCTGCTTAAAGTTGTTGCCGTTGACCTCCTGGCCTCCCGGAAGGATTCGCAGCTGTTGTCCTGTGAAGCAGGGACTTCGCCCTGTACAGCCTGTCTATGTCCTACTGCGTAAATAGCTCAAATCACGCAAGTGCAATCCTGTCCTTTGTGTGAAAGCAGCAAAAACTACTCTGTCATTAAAGTGCATTATACAGTCAGAGGCTCTATTCGGAAAAAAAAATCATTTCCGAGGCGCGAAGGAGCATCTGTTTGAGAGGCGCGCGCAGGTACAAACGCACTTCCTCGTCAGACTTCTTTGAGGCTGACATTGAGAAAGTTGAGGCCCTGTGACAAAGGAGTGTATCCGTGTCAGCTCCAGAGCTGTATCCTTTCCTGTCCATCACTGTGCAGGTGAAGCAAATGATTGGATTCAGTCAGGGCTGTGATTAATGAGTTCCTCTTCGGATTTGGGACAGCCTATCAATCATGTCATTAGGGAGCCTGTGCCCTGGAAGAGGCAGGCCTCCGCCAAGCAATAACTGCATTCATCTTAATCTGTATATGCACCCAGCCAGCCACGGAGGGTCACCATGATAAAAACAATAATCTGCAGCTCGACAAATTACTTTGCAAAGACAGGCGTTTCTTTACTTTTTGGGGCTGCGTGTTCACCGGAATATGAGGAGACTGTTTACGGCTCCGGCGTTACTACAAAGTGAAGGTTATTCTAATGAATAGCAGTGCTCTGCAGCAGTACACAAGACAGGCAATGCATACAGCTGCCACTTTGCCCGCCGCTGCTGCTGCTGCTTTCACAGTTTCCATGCGAGTCAAAGTCAAATGCATGTTCAACAGCTGGAAAATTCTACCTAAGCATCTTGGAGCCGCGGTAGCAATCTCGAGTAGGGCTAGAGGGAATGATCAAATGTTCCAGAAACATTGTCAATCGATCAAGCCCGGCCTATAAACAAGCATTTTATTCAGCTGAATTTATTTTAAAATAAGGCGTCTGTATATTGTCCGGTACATACAACTGATTTACAGTAAATACTAGTCGGATACTGTGTAGGTCTCCTTTACATTTGAAAATTACGAACAGCATAGGACTTCGACTACGTGGTGTATTGACCAAAAAATGACAGATCGAGAACACTCAATCTCCCTGCTTTGCACAGCACAACCAGCACATATCATGTACCCCTCACTTTTAAATACTCCGTGCTTAAACTGTAAACATATGGTGGGCCTAAACCTTTTTTGAAGGAGCCCTGCCTGCTAGGGCTGGGGTCCTGAACATCAAGTTTCCTTAGTCTTGATGCCACTTTATGCCTCGTCTAAACTACACTTCACTTTCTCTAGCTTTATCACACTCTTGCAAGTTCTTTTTCATCCCAGTTTCCTGCCCTATCACCATTTTCTTACATTTCTCTCACTCCTTATCTCTATTTTTTTCTGCACTTCTTTTTCTGATTTTGAATCAAAGTCTGATGATGAAAAATAAGTCCTGAAAAATAAGTGTTGTTTTCCACCACCAACAAGCTACTGTACAAACTAAGCAGTGTAACTCATTTTCCTAAAAGCATCACATTCCTTACTTACGCCAGAAACAAAAATGACTATTTCAAATTCTTAACTTAGCCCAACTTAACTCCCACTATATCATATCAGATATGGACCTTCTTTTCAAGGATCAAGTAAGGGGTAAAAACGTGCCTGTTCAAAGAGCCTGCATCCTCATCAAAGTTCAGATGCGGGGCCACTCTCCATAAAGCAGGAAAAGAATAGACCTATACAACCACGAATCCTCGATTCTTCTGGCTACAGCAATTTTAGTTGATATTCAACCATAGACACCGCCTTTAATGCACAATAATATGTCAAAAAATAAAATGGATTTCTACCAAAATACGAAGTGTTTTTTATCGATCTGGAAGTATTCCCTCTGCACAATATTGACTACCAACATATCGTCAAGGTAAGTAGACTTGGAGCTAGAAATAGGACATCTGTACTTTCGTATGTGTTAGAAATGGGGTCTCTAGTTGGCAGTGGTTTGCACCCTGTCTAAGTAGGGACCCTCACTTTAAGTCAGGGCAAGCGTGTCACACAGCTAAGAAACACAATAGCCCAAACTGGGGCTATCAAATCTCTTGAAGAGTTGCTTCCAAGAGTCTGGCGCCACCTGGAAGGGAGCACGGTTGGCCACAGAGTCATGTAGACCCCAGTTACAGTACCTTGGTAAACAATGAGGAAACAAAGACTTTGCACGGAGGTGGGGAGGTGAGGCGTTGCTGGAACCGGTGCAGTGTCAGTTCCTTACTGCCACGGCGAGATGAGGTGTTGGTTCCTTACTTCTAGGCAGGGGAGGTGAGGCGTCGGTTCCTTACAGTTGCAGAGTAGGTGATGTGGCGTTGGCAGTGAGGCATCGGTTCCTTACGACAAGGCAGGGTCAATTAATCCAGCTTGTCAAGATGGGAGGTGTCAACTTCACCGTGTCGCGATCAAACCATGGGGCCACAGGTGCTGCTCGGTAGTCAGGTGCCACGGACGTCAACAGCACAGCACTCTGGACTCATGCTGTGGCAGACTTCGGAGGCGCTGCAATGGTGTCAGGCTTGCACTGTAGGCCCCGGTCATTGCACTCAGCGGGGACCACGGCTCCAATGCAGGCAGTGGCGTAGGGTCAGAGAGCAGCATGGGTTCCAAAGTCGTTCTGGAAGTCGATGCACTTGTTTTTTCCTTGTTGCACCAGAACTCACTCCCAATGGCCCAGGGACTGGATTTGGCCCACTTGGCAAATCAGGACTCTCAGTAAGAGAGCCCGGCCGCAGCAGGCAAAGTCTTTGATGTCCCTGAGACTTCTTAACAGCTCAGTCCAAGTCCTTGGAGAAACTTTGGAAGCAGGACAAAGAAAGTCAAGTCCAGGACTTTGACTCCCAGGACAGAAGAAGCAAGGAGCAGGCCAGCACAACAAAACAACAGGAAGTACCTCCTTCAGCATTCAGCTCTTCTTCCTGGCAGAATTTCATCAGTACAGAAAGATTCTAACTATGTGGTGTCAGAGGTCCAGTACTTATACCCATGTCTGCCTTTGAAGTAGGCAAACTTCAAACAGAAGTCACTGTAGTGCACAATACCCTGTCTTTCCGTGCCCTGGCCTCAGACACACTACAGGAGCTGGGGACTGCTTTGTGTGAGGACAGACACAGCCTTATTTAGGGGCAAGTGTTAACTCCTCCCTCCACACTAGCCTAGGAAGACCCATCAGCCTGGTGACGGCCCATCAGGATATGCAGGGCACACCACAACTCCCTTTGTGTGACTGTCTAGAGCGAATGCACAAACAGCCCACACTGTCATCTTGACCCAGATGTGTTTTCAGCCCACAGGCAGAGGCACAGAATGCTTGAGGAGGAAAATGCACACTTTCTAAAAGTGGCATTTTCAAACTTACAAACCAACTTCACCAAAAGATGTATTTTTAAATTGTGAGTTCAGAGTCCTCAAACTCAATACCTCTATCTGCTCCCAGTGGGAAATTACACTTAAAAGATATTTCAAGATAATACCCATGTTACCCTATGGGGGGGGGGGACAGGCAATCGTGAAAAATGAAATTAGCAGTAGTTCACTATCACTACATGTAAAACACACCAGTACATGTCTTGCCTTTTCAATACACCACACCCTGCCCACGGGCTGCCTTGGGCTTACCTGAGGGGCGAACTACAGGTAATCAAAGGAAAGGTTCATGCCTGGCAAGTGGGTGTACTTAACAGGTCAAAATGGCAGTTTAAAAAAACTGCACTCACAGATGCTGCAATGGCAGGCTTGAGACATATTTACAGGGCTACTCACATGCGTGGAACAATCTGTGCTGCGGGCCCACTACCAGCATTTGATTTACAGGCCCTGGGTACACATCCTGCACTGCACTAGGGACTTACAAAGTAAACTCAAATATGCCAATCAAGGAGAAACCAATCACCAATACATTTTAGAGGGAGAGCATATGCACTTTAGCACTGGTTAGCAGTGGGAAAGTGCCCAGAGTACTAAAGGCAACAAAAACAGGTCAGAAAAAATAGGAGGAAGAAGGAAAAAAGTTTGGGGATAACCCTGCAAAAAGGGCCAGGTCCCACAGTATGCTTAACCTGATGATTTGTTGGTAGTTGATATTCTGGAGTGGATGTAAGTGCAAGGTGATATTTCAGGCCTCATTATTCTGAGACAGAATCAATCAACTGGATAATTGTTTGCTCAACAGAACACTGAAGTGGCTACAATTCAGCATGTGTCAACCTCTAGAAAACACCTAGACCAAATGTGCCCCTTGGAGTCAGGAGGCATAGTACAAGACATGGCTTACCACCTATGGCTATGTAGACACTTTAGTACAGTACTCTAAACCTGATCGTGCTGAGCCCATGTCACATAAGAAAATGTTAGAGGCGTGCACATAGTGTTAGTGCTCCTTGCATTGATGGTGTGTATAGAATGCCCGATGTGATGGCGCCTGGACTACAAACCAAATTTCCCAGCAGTTCCTGGACTGTCATGAAGTTTGGAGATGGCAGGGGCTACCTTGGATTATCAGATGTAACTTTCCTTGTTTCAATGCTTTTTTATTAGGCAATATTGGTACAATATTGCTGCAGTCCAGACTCTGCTACTTGGATTAGGGATTCCCGTTTGTAAAGAACATTTGCTTCCTTGAGAGTTTGTTGGAGGACATTTGTGAAGTGGAGAAGTATTCTGCAAATTTAGCTTAGCACACAAACGTTACATTACTTTGAGCACTTGACTCTTGGCGTAGCTACAGACTTTAGGAACTATGCATTAGAATTGAAGTTGATCCGGTGATGTACCGAGAAGAATTCTCTTGTCAAGATAATGTTGCTCACACAATATGCATGTAGATATATACAGATTATGTGTAAGGTACTAAGGGGCCTGATTCACAAGCTGCATTTTGAATTACATAATGCAGTGCTACAGTAGCACTATTCACATACTACAAACTGCAAATTTATAAACCTAAGGCTGTAGACCACTGTTTCCCCTAACTTTTCTGTGGAGAGATGTCCGCACAAGTAGGTATGCAAATTAGTAGTAAATGTGGGAGAGACCAGCGATAGAGGTGGGAAAATGGGGAATAAATATGACTACGTGTACGGGGTCTAGAGAACTTTAAGGAGAGTATCAGAAGGGCCAGCAACACAAAACACACACCCATAAAATAGTGAGACAATTGCAATTCACAAAATATACTTCTAAAGTTAATGTAGCCCTAGCGGTGTCAAAACAGGTGTTTATGAACTCTAGACCAGCCTTGGAGTAAGTCAAGCACGACATGTGGCCAACCACTGGTAATAGAACACACTCAAATAGAAACCAATGGAGAATGAAACCAGGGAATTTAAATAACACCCACAGGCTTTTTTTTTTTTTTAATTTTTGCCTATGCATTCCTAAACATAACAAATTAATTTCAGTGATTTTGAGCATTTGAGCCCCACACATAACTCATAATTTTTTTTTTCAGCGTAGTTGATAGTTTTTTGTTTTGTTTTTGATTTGCATATCTTTCATCCCCGCCGCACATGGCCTTGGGCCTAGCTCAGCCGGGTTTGGGCAAAGGGCACAGCTTCTGTGTCTGTGCATCTCACACTGAACATGTCCTATAGCTGTGTGCAGCGGGGTTTGGCCTTTGGCCAGGCCCTGCACCCAACACAAGCTACTTCCAAGTTTAGGTGGAGAGCAGCTCCTTTATATAAAGCACCCCTGTACAACACCTCTGGGTATTACATTTATTGTAGGCATTAAAATGGTATTTAATTATTTTTAAAACATCATAAACTGTATTAAATGTCCCCATACATTCCCACAGGGAGATCTCCATCTGTATGGTGAAGGTCTCAACCCTAGTGGCATCCAATTTGGTAGAATCTAAAATACGGTCATAAAAAAAGTTACTATTAGTAACTTTACAGTAGTAAATAAAATTGTAGGACGCTCCATTCTCTCATTTGAGGAGGCCCAGGCATGTAAGTCTATATCTAAAATGTAGAGTTACACCTGGTCTAGGATTAACTATCCACATGAGTAAATAAATATACATGTGTATTTGTAACTTTGTGATTTGTCCTTAAGAGTTTTTAGTATCTGATTTCAATTACCAGTGTTAGGATCCACAGATTGTTAATGCTTGTAATTACCTTCTCAGTGACACAAAATGACAAGTAGAAAATAAGCTTACCTCCAGCAAATAGCTGTAGGTAAGCTTCGTTATGAAACGTAGCTATGAAGCTTGAGGTAGTTTTCTTACTAACAAGAAACATTGATAAACATACATAAAGATACTCATCTCTTAGGCTTTTGTTTCAGCAAAACACTTTTTACATCAGAAAACAGAGAGTTGGTTACAGAGATTCAGCTTTTACTATTATCTGTAGATGTAGTCTTCATGACAGGTAACTAAAATATCTCCTCTCACCTTTAGATACCCACTTTGACCTACAAATGTCAATGTGTCCAGCAAATACAGCTTTATAGTTATTTGAGGTACATTGGAGTAACTTTAAAGTAGTAAATACAAACATGGGAGGCTCTATCCACTCATTTGAGGAGGTGGAGGCATGAAAAAGGAGAGTTTCACCTAGGTGTAGGAGTATATATATATGCATGAATAAATATACAGATGTATGTTTACCTTTGTGAACTGGACCCTAAGAGTGTACAGCAAGTGATATATGAATTACCAATGTTAGGTTCCACAGATTTTTAATGCATGTAGTTACGTTTTTTAATGGAACAAAGAGTCAAGTATACACTAAGCTTAAGTCCAGCAAAGAGCTGGAGGTAAATTTAGTTACGACACCTCGTTATAAAGATTGACGTAATCATCTTATTAACAGGAAGAAGTGTTGATGAACATACATTAGGATATTCATCTCTTATGTTGATGTTTCAGGAATAACAATTTTCAGATGAGAAAACCCAGGGTTGTTAACACAAAGTTATAGTATATTCTTTTACTGGTACATTTAGAAGAAGGATTTTATGGAAGATGATTAAGATATCTCTTATTGCCTTAAGATACCCACTGAGACCTGCAAATGCCAGTGTCAAGCAGAAGTGATGAGTCAGAGTAGTGGTGTCAAGTGTCTCTGTTTTGCTATCCCCATTTGTACTAGCTTCTCTCATATTTTCATGTACTTGGTCAGTGGTGATGGGGTGAGAGACAAAGCAGTGCATCACTCCTACTGGACACAGAATAAAAGGTTAGTGGTTACTGACAGGCTGTTTAACCCATGTTATTATCTAAACTGATCACTGGATCTAGGAACTACTGAAGCTCAGTTTTTAGATTTTAGCAACCAAATTCCATTTGGAAGGTAATTTGGCACAGCCTGACAATAAGGCCATACAACCAGACTTTTTCACAGCCAAACAGGAAGATGGCACCATGAGTAGTAAACATATTCACAAATATATCCACTAGGAACACCCACCATATGCCTGACAAGAGGTATACTGGTGAGCCAAAGAAATTCATACTATTCCTTTGTTAGTGGTAAATTCATTGTTTTATGTAAATCAATGTCATTTCCGGAGGACAAAACCAAAATGGCATTTGTTTTGTCGTCTTTCAGCGGGACTGTTGCTAACTGGAGGATTCTCTTGGTAGAGAGTAATGATCGGTTTTTGTACAACTCCTGTGCCACCTCTGAACAAAATCAGAAGTTGTTAGAAAGTCACATAACACCACTTTGAATAATGAATTGTTAAAATTCAAACAGGGCCTTCAAGACTGACTGAGCTTTATTGGCATATTTAATCGTTTAGTAGTTGAGGCTGGTTGACCTTAAGAAAAAAGAGCATCATTACTTTATTAAGGGTCACAAACAGAATTACAAGATGTTCTGGCACATGTAGCAAGTACTCCATCTAAGCAAACACAGCTTATAGACTTAGTGGCACAGTAATATCATCATCTTTCTGAATGCGTAGAAAGAAAACGATACTAGAGAAAACGTGTTAGTTGCACATTCACAGTTAGAAGTAAGTTAATCTTTGGAATGACTTGAATCCCTGAACATAGACAGCTTAAGAAGCCCTCTAACAAAAAGTGGAAAGAGTAAAAAAAAATGCACACTGGAATTACGTTTGTACTGGGAAGGGCTGGTCATTTTTGGAAAGACTGTGAGACTAAACCTAGAATATCTACAAATCAAGCATTGGTAACATCAAAAAAGTAACAGCTGACAAAAAGATTTGATTAATTGCTTATGAAAGAAAACATTTTTTGAAGTGAAGACAATAACTCCATTTCAAAATGGTCATGAATAACACACTGTCAGCTGTGGCTCATATGACTGTTACTGTGAAGTGATTTTGATGATCCCATTTCCCTAAACACGCTTTTACTACTGGCTCTCATACTTTCATATAAGTGATCACTGGAGGAAGTAAAGAAACTGCTTCCATTGGATATGAGAGCGCAAAATTAGAATCAATAAGTCGTGTTTAAGTAGTCCACAAAACTAATGTATTGGACCATAGCCTGACTGCATTGAAAACACGACTTTTAAAAGTTGCACTGTGTTCATAATTTTTTTATACACTGACTTCTTCTCTTAATAAACTAGTCAAATTGTGCCCTGTTCTGTGGTGATATTTATTTTCTTTGTAACAATTCACTAGCTACTTCCTGCTGCTGGAGGAACACACATATACTGTTTCAATGTTCACATTGATGCCTTTGCTACCACAAATGTGTTTTATTCATATTTTCAAGCAGCTGTTGTTTAGTAAAGCAATGCCCTTTTCACTTGTATGTAAGTTAAAAGGCCTACTTGTTTATTAATTTTGGGAGGGTTTCTAGAGTGCGCTTCTTTCACACAATTAAACCTTTAATGATGATTGCTTTTTATTAATGCAACATAAGGGGTACAGCCCATGGAATCACTTCACATAATACTTAGGGTCGGATTCTCTGCTGCTCAAATGCCATAAGAACTATAGTTTTTGGGATGTGTGCTGTTGTTTTTTCCTTATTACTACAAACAGACTACATATTAGACTACTGTTTGACTTTCAATCAATCAAACAGAGATTTGTAGAGCACGGCTAATCACCCATAGGGTCTGTTTGCAGGAGTGCTGCTCAGTCGAAGAGCCAGGTCTTGAAGTCCTTCCTGAACTGCTTCAGTGATGCGGTCTGCCTGAGCTTGAGAGGTAGCATGTTCCATGTCCGGGCTGCCAGGTAGAAGAAGGATCTTCCTCCTGCTGTGCTTTTCCGGATCTTGGGGATGGCTTCAAGGGCGAGCTGGGAAGAACGGAGATGTCTGTTGGGTATGTAGAAGGCGAGGCGGAAGTTGAGGTATGTCAGTCCTATGTTGTGCAGTGCGTTGTACGTGTGGATCAGGAGTTTGTATGTGATGCGCTTGTTGACTGGGAGCCAGTGTAGGTCTCTGAGGTGGGAGGAAATGTGGCTGTGTCGGGGGATGAATCTGGCTGCTGCATTCTGGATTCTTTGTAGTCTTAATTGAAGTTTCTTGGTGATGCCGGCATAAAGTGCGTTGCCATAATCCAGTTTGCTAGTGACGAGTGACTGGGTGCCTTTCTTCCTCTTGTTGGAGGGAATCCACTTGAAAATCTTCTGCAGGAGTCTGCGGGTGTGGAAGTATGACGAAGAGATGACGTTGACTTGGCGGGTCATTGATAGACAGGAGTCCAGGATGATGCCCAGGTTGCGTGCATCGTCTGTAGGGACGTTTCCTAGTACAGTGGGCCACCAGGAATCATTCCAGGTGGAAGGGTTGGAGCCCATTATGAGGATCTCTGTCTTGTCCGATTTGAGTTTGAGGCAGCTGGCTTCCATCCAGTCGGCGACTGCTCTCATCCTGTTGTGGAAATTTCTCTTGGCCTTTTCAGAGTCCTCAGACATGGAGAGGATCAGTTGGGTATCGCGGCGCAGGGGACTATGTTTAGTGCGTGTTGTTTGATGATCTTGGCAAACAGGGCCATGTAGATATTGAAAAGTGTTGGGCTGAGTGAAGATCCTTGGGGCACTCTGTAGCAAGCGTCTTTGGGTTTTGACATGAACGGTGGTAGTCTGACACTCTGTGTTCTTCTGGTGAGGAAGGACCTGATACAAAAAAGTGCTTTATCTCGGATGCCGGCGTCGTGTAGTCTGTCACAGAAGGTGGCGTGGGAGAAGGTGTCAAACACAGTGGAGAGGAGGATGAGTGTGGCTGTGCCTCCGTGGTCAAGCATGATGCATATATCATCGGTGTCTGCTAGGAGTGAGGTTTCAGTGCTGTGGTTGCTTCTGAATCCGGACTGGGATGGGTCTAGGATTTAGTGTGTCTAGAGAAATTCAGTGAGTTGCTGGTTGACGGCCTTCTCTGTTACCTTGGCTGGGAAAGGAAGCAGAGAGATGGGTCTGTGGTTCTTCAGCTCCCTTGGATCGACAGTGCTTTTCTTGAGTAGCTGGTTGATCTTGGCTTGCTTCCAGTTTGAAGGGATGGTGGCAGTCTCAAATGATCAGTTGATAGTTCGGAAGAGCTCTGGTGCTATGGTGGTGCTGGCCAGGTTGAAGATATGATGAGGGCACGGATCCGAGGGTGCTCTCGAGTGGATGCAGTTCATCAGTCTTTGGGTGTCCTCTTTGGTGATGGGGGTCCAGGAGTTCAGGATCTGGTGAGGTGCTAGGTTCATGGTGGTGAGTGAAGCTGGCCGGTTTTGATTCCTGAAGCCTTCATAGATGTCCTGGATTTTTCAGTGAAAGAAGGTGGCAAGGTTGTTGCAGTGGTCTTGCGAGGGAGGGATGGATGAGGTGTCTGTCCTGGGGTTCGTGAACTTTTTGACAATGGCGAAGAACTCTTTGCTGTTGTGAGTGCTAGTATTAAGGCCTGCTTGCAAGGTGGCTTTTTTGGCGACTCTGATGTTCTGGTGGTGTGTGGTGACTGCATTCTTTTAGGCTGTGTGGTCTTCAGATGATTTGCTGATTCTCCGTTTCCATCCCAGTCGTCTGCAGGAGCTCTTGGATTCCTATAGGACTACTGTAAACTATTTAGGTGTTTTGCTCTGTCGATTTCCTGCTGTTTTCCCTGCGGGGGCTACGTTGTCAGCTCATTCCCATAACCAGTGGTGTAGACTGCATGCAGCTTCATTTGCATCTGTTTCTTCCGGTGGGAGGGAGTGGTTGAAAGTGTTGGTGAGTTGTGTTTCTGTAACTCTGCCCCAGCGTCTGCTATGGGGGTGGGGAGCATAGTGGCATGCAGTGTTTTTTGTGTAGCTAAAGTGGACGCGCTTGAGGTCGGTCCAATGGTGTTCGGAGATGTGAGAGATGGTGATGTTGTCCCCTACTGAGAAAACGGTGTCAAGAATGTGTCCGGCTCTGTGGGTGGGGACGTTGACGAGTTGTTTGAAGCCAAGAGTTGTGAAGTTGTCCAGGAGATTAGTGGTGTTGGGGTCATCGTGGGTCTCAAGGTGGAAGTGGAGGTCGCCAGGTAGGAGTCCGAGGAGGTGAACTTAGAATATTTTTTAGGTCAGCCCTTTGTTGATAATTGGTTTGTACAGTTCATCCTCGTTGTTTTTGAGGTTTAGCAGACCTATTATAACATCCAAAAGCAATATAACATGTATAATTTACAATGGACCACAATTATAAAGCCTTAAGTTAATCACTCACTTAATAGCATAATTCACTATCAAAAACAGAGAAGAAAGATATGGGGAATTGGGACTAAAATAGAGTAACTAAGGATATTAATTAGCAGATCACCTGATATCCGCAAATGCATCTAACTCAAGTACATTCTCAGACATTGTCCATAGACATATATTGTAATAAATCTTTTAAAATCAAATCTAGAAAACGAACAAGGCTGAAAGATGATATATTTGTAATACTTAATCTTACTATGCATTGTATAAAAAATTTATGGTGCGTATCCCATGATGCAACACATCAGATGCAAATAAATTTTCTTAACTCAATCAGCTCAAGACAAATACAAATTATGTGAGTTAGGCTTTCTGCGTCTCAACTGCAAAGCCTACATTTGAGCAAGAAATCTTTTTGACTTTTCCCGTGAGCAATCACGCCGATAAAAAGCAAGTGTCTAAATCTAAAACAGTGTCACACATGAGGAATCAGAGGGGAATTAATATATTGCAGCAGAGTACATTCAGCATAACTATGCTATAAATCTTTAAAACAGTTGTCAGGATAGCGCAACTTTATCAGTACCAAAACCTATCTTTTGCAGAGCTTCCTTGATCAAGTATTTCTTTGAACGAACCTGGAAATCTTTATGGTGCCAAATGCCACCTCCTAGGTTATTATTATATATAAGTTTGTTCAGTTAGTCTTGAATGCTAAAAGGCTTATTACTCTTTGCTTCCAGTTATAAGTTTAAGTGGCATGCAAGTGTGTTGAGCTTAACGTGCTTGAGTTTTAAGCTGCAGTTTAAAACACCTCTATATCCAAATACGCTTGCTGCAATTCTGCCCAGTTCTAGTCCTAACGCATTCCGGAATTGCCTGTTTCACATGAAGGACCACTCTGTTGAAGTCGAACTTCTCATAAGACGCAGCTATATAAAGCAGAATTGCCTCTGTTATGGATATAAAAGCCTTTAACAGTGTTTCAGCTGTTAAACCACTATGTTTTTACTAAACGTTTTAAAACTGCACTACTAGTATCAACCTTTTTCTGAATGTCTTTAAATTATGAATTCAATGGTAAGGTCGAGAAAAGGAAACCACTGAATAGCGGAAATCCATGGTCGTCTCAATCTTTGTGCTGTTTATATGCCAACTAAAAGTTGTTTTCTTTTTTCCTAATTTTACATTTGATATATTTCTATAATAAGGTCAGTTTTTGAATGGTCACCCTCATTGTCCTCTCCCAATTAGTTTGACAGATGTTGCAGACATATTGCTGTTTAATTTAGTAACACCAAGTCATCTGCATACATCATAAACCTAAGCGGAAGTTTGTTGATCATGAGTGGAAAGCTCTTTGCCTTTTCCAAATAGTGAGTTAATTCAGAAAAAGATAGGCTAAACAGCATTGAAGCCATAATACTCCCATATTTTACACTATTGTGTGTTAGGAATTTTTTATTTGAATTTTCCTGATTGCCCCTTACAGATTCATACCATGTATTGTTTGTGTAGTGCCTGTAAAAGCTTTAGGAGGCAGGATTCCCCCAGCTTGTAATTTATCCCATATTCTAAACATGCTGACTTTATTAAAAACTATGGAATGGTCTATTGTGTACCAATAAAGGTTAGATTTACTATTAAGCAATACTAGAAGGTTTTCAACTGAAGAGGTGGTGGGACAGATTGCGTCTTGCTCAATGCAGGCCAGTAAATGCTTCAACAGTAATTTACTGCATATTTTTTTCACTATTTATTTGCGCAATCATCTGGTAATTTCAGGGGCCATCACAATTGTCCTTTTCCTTCAACAGGAGTAACAAACTGTTTTTTCCAGGATTTAGGCATCATGTTATTTATAGTAATATTGGTAACTAGTGGTCGCAAAATGTCAGCTCCTTGATCAGGATTAAGTTTCAATAACACAATAGGAACCCCGCTGGGGCCTGAGCTCTAAAGTTTTTTGACTTGATGACTTTGTTGTCTATTTCAATTCCCTGCTCCTGATTTGATGGCTTTCCCGCTTACTCTTGTGTCTGCGCTGCCCAGGAGCATTCAAAGATGGCTGCTGTGGCAGTGTATACAGTCACAGCAGCAATCTAGGTGCCAAAAAAGCATTGGCAAAACCAATAGGTTGCCAATGCCTATTGGCTTTGCCAGTACTTCTTAATATAATGCTAAGTGTGCTTTTAGTAAAACAATAAGTGTAAGTTCAGTTGCAACAGAGTAGATACAGCCTCATAGAACAGTATTATGCTGTATACAGGGAGTGCAGAATTATTAGGCAAATGAGTATTTTGACCACATCATCCTCTTTATGCATGTTGTCTTACTCCAAGCTGTATAGGCTCGAAAGCCTACTACCAATTAAGCATATTAGGTGATGTGCATCTCTGTAATGAGAAGGGGTGTGGTCTAATGACATCAACACCCTATATCAGGTGTGCATAATTATTAGGCAACTTCCTTTCCTTTGGCAAAATGGGTCAAAAGAAGGACTTGACAGGCTCAGAAAAGTCAAAAATAGTGAGATATCTTGCAGAGGGATGCAGCACTCTTAAAATTGCAAAGCTTCTGAAGCGTGATCATCGAACAATCAAGCGTTTCATTCAAAATAGTCAACAGGGTCGCAAGAAGCGTGTGGAAAAACCAAGGCGCAAAATAACTGCCCATGAACTGAGAAAAGTCAAGCGTGCAGCTGCCACGATGCCACTTGCCACCAGTTTGGCCATATTTCAGAGCTGCAACATCACTGGAGTGCCCAAAAGCACAAGGTGTGCAATACTCAGAGACATGGCCAAGGTAAGAAAGGCTGAAAGACGACCACCACTGAACAAGACACACAAGCTGAAACGTCAAGACTGGGCCAAGAAATATCTCAAGACTGATTTTTCTAAGGTTTTATGGACTGATGAAATGAGAGTGAGTCTTGATGGGCCAGATGGATGGGCCCGTGGCTGGATTGGTAAAGGGCAGAGAGCTCCAGTCCGACTCAGGCGCCAGCAAGGTGGAGGTGGAGTACTGGTTTGGGCTGGTATCATCAAAGAGAAGCTTGTGGGGCCTTTTCGGGTTGAGGATGGAGTCAAGCTCAACTCCCAGTCCTACTGCCAGTTCCTGGAAGACACCTTCTTCAAGCAGTGGTACAGGAAGAAGTCTGCATCCTTCAAGAAAAACATGATTTTCATGCAGGACAATGCTCCATCATACACGTCCAAGTACTCCACAGCGTGGCTGGCAAGAAAGGGTATAAAAGAAGGAAATCTAATGACATGGCCTCCTTGTTCACCTGATCTGAACCCCATTGAGAACCTGTGGTCCATCATCAAATGTGAGATTTACAAGGAGGGAAAACAGTACACCTCTCTGAACAGTGTCTGGGAGGCTGTGGTTGCTGCTGCACGCAATGTTGATGGTGAACAGATCAAAACACTGACAGAATCCATGGATGGCAGGCTTTTGAGTGTCCTTGCAAAGAAAGGTGGCTATATTGGTCACTGATTTGTTTTTGTTTTGTTTTTGAATGTCAGAAATGTATATTTGTGAATGTTGAGATGTTATATTGGTTTCACTGGTAATAATAAATAATTGAAATGGGTATATATTTTTTTTTGTTAAGTTGCCTAATAATTATGCACAGTAATAGTCACCTGCACACACAGATATCCCCCTAACATAGCTAAAACTAAAAACAAACTAAAAACTACTTCCAAAAATATTCAGCTTTGATATTAATGAGTTTTTTGGGTTCATTGAGAACATGGTTGTTGTTCAATAATAAAATTAATCCTCAAAAATACAACTTGCCTAATAATTCTGCACTCCCTGTAGGTATGTATATAGTACTTTCCATGTCTGAAGCAATTTCTGGATTGTAACATACATGGCTACTTTGGTTTTGAGGGCATGTAGCACTTTAAATGTTCATAAGATTCCAGAGCAGGATATAAGTGATGCCAATGGCTTCACAGTGGTAAGTATGGGTGCTGTACAGTATAATACTAGGTCCAGACACGCATCCGAATACTTAGCATCTTTGCGGAGAGATTGTTATAAATAGAATTTGCTTATTATCGCATCGATATGGCTCATACGTTAGAACATTATATTGAGTCAAATACAATTGTGGGAAAGAAACAAGAATCCTCCATTAATTTTAAGCCCACCCAGCTGTGGTATGGACTCAATCCAGAGGACATTAAAAACCATTTCGAAACATTTTGATCTATGTGACAATGAGTTGCTTTGCTGAGCTTCTCTGGCAGCACTGCAGGTGTGCTGCACTGTGCCATTTGGATTACTTTGAGTTATGTCCTGAACTGAGATGTTTTGGAGGTCGACTCAAATTCTTGGGAGAAGTCAGGTTTTCGTTATTGTTTTAATTACAGGTGTTTGATAATTGTCCTTATTTTCTTATTGAACATGTTCTATAATTTGCAGGCTTACACCCAGAGGGAAATTCGATGTGGGCTCTACAGAAATGAGGGATGATTAGAAGCAGCATAATTCTTGATCTAAGTTTCTTTCTTTTGGTGCACATCCTGAATTAATATTGCAGAAAAATAGTTCCAGTGCTACGGTGTGCCACCATGGTAATCCAGAGAGTGCTGAAAAATATTATTCTTTCAAATGGTAGCCAATGCAGGGCTTTGAGGGAAGGATTTAGGTCATCATTTTACTTCAGGTGTATACGTTTTCTAGAGGCAGTATTCTGGAATGAATTAATTTTATTGATTAGATGCGTTGTAAGGTAAGTGCAGAGTCTGCTGGCACCACTATAGGGCTACTGAGGCCTCCACTCTATGGGGTAGCCCAGGTAACAAAAGATTTGCCACAATGTACTCATAGCTCGGAACTAGCTTTTTATCACACTATTTACCTGACTTTTCCAGATCAAGAACCTGGATGTCATCAGCATATTAAAAATTATATTTAAAAGTGATGATAAGCTCAGGAAGTTAGGACAAGTATATGTTGAGGAGAAAAGGGGTAACTGTTGAGTGTTATTGGGAGAACAGCTACTAGAATAGTGCTGATAATAGTATCCCCTGTGTCCTTTTTACTTTAAAAAAATAAACTGGCAGTCCAAAATTGCCAGAAGCTACTTGGATATTGTGAAGAAGGACTACAGAAACTTTGTCGGAGTATACAGTGTTCTTGAGGTCATCACAAGTGCAATTAAATACATATTCAGTGTTTCCTTTAGGTCAGAAACCTGTTTGTTGGACAGAGTGGGTTATTTTTCATACGTAAATCTGAGATCTGAATTAATGCTGCTTTTTCAGTTAGTCTACCATCAAATGCTCCATTAGACTGGTCTGTAATTTGTTGGGACCTCAGGGTCCAGCCCTTGCTTATTCAGATATGTCTTGATGTAGGAGTTTTGTAACTCATTAGTGAAGTCTCCAGGTGATAGTGAGTCATTAATAATTGCATCTGCCGATATAGCCACTGAGACCTTTACCAATTCTTACAGCCTGCAGATTGCTCCACCATAGGCCAGCCTTCCTTTTCCTGCAATCTATGTCTGATAGGGTGGTGTGCTATGCTGCTGGAGCTTTTTAAAACAGTGCCCTGCATTGGCGTAATACTGCATATTTGTATGACCTGTTCATACTGTTAAAGGGGGGTAATCATGATGTAATTGATTTTAATTGGTCTTAAGGATTTATTCCTTCATGTTCTATTTATCTATTTTGGCTTACGTCTGTACTTTTTAAAACTATTATAATTATGGAGCATTTTTAAAAATTCTTTTGTGATTATTGATAATCAAATAAAGATTTTACAAAAACAGCAATAGCACTCACTGCTTTAGGCATGATGGGCCTATATGTTTTAGGAAGGAATGTGCAATGCTGTAAAGGTGTCTAGGGCCTTAGCTTGCATAATTGTAAACATTCCATAAATTAAAAAACCTAGAAGACTGACTGGACCTCTATAGTGCTTTATGGGAAAAAAAACATTATGACCATGTGGCTATATTGTCCAGCAGTTACTGATAATTTTAAAAGGTAAAAATGTACCTCCTGCTATCTGGAAAATAAGCTTCTTAGGGAAGTAAAAAGGTCACCCTGAGAAAATACCATGCCACTACCCCACTGTCCACTTCACATTGTGAATTGCAGTTTTTTTTCCAGATGTTTACGTTTTACGTTTACGTTTTATCAAAAGCATTTATAAGATAAAGCAGCTTCGACGTTAGTACAAGATACATAGAACCCTTAAAAGAATCTACAATTATCATCAGGTGAGATGTACCACTGTGAGACCACCCAAGCTGGAGGTATGGCAACACTCAATGCAAAAAAATACTAAATACTAAAACACCAACCCTAATGCTTGGTGGGACTGTCGTGAAACATGACTGAAAAACGATGAAACCAAAACTCTAATGATAATGTACAGTAGATAAAGGTACTTGTTGTAAATAAGGATAGATCCTTTGTAAATTATAAGATGTAGGTTTATTCAGCTTAGTTACGGGTTACCGGTAATGCCCTATCAGGAGCAGCATCCTTGCTGCTCAGCCCACTCTCACCAACTGACCATTTACACCAACCAGGCACTCATCAACATTCTGTGATCTCACACAGGCACTGGCTGAGCAGAAGAGAACTGGTAACTAAGGAGAGAATGCAGAGCAACAATTCAAGTCACACCACATTTTCTCTTCTTAAAGAAAACAAATGATGGAAATAACATTGTCCTTTCACATAAGGACCAATAGATGGTAGAACAAATTCAAACTGAAAAAATCAGTAAATAAAAAGGACTAAAGATATAAATAAATGATGAACAGTCCTAACATAGCAGATGCAGTAATAAACACATAATGCAATCCAATTACACTCAACCCCTTCAGCAACACATTACAACAAGGAAGTTACTGGCACTGGCTGAGCAGCAGAGCACTGATAACTAAGGAGAGAATGCATGCAACGATTCAAGTCACAACAGTAATCTTTAAAGGTAATTAGGGGACCCCTATATTTGTAAAAGAGCCCTCACCCACTAGTTATACTAGTGGCATGCTTCATTATAGGGTTCCCACCCAGTATACCTAAGGTATCTGGGTGTGCTTTGATGCTTATAGTTGAGCATGTTATTATCAAGAGATTTGATGTATTGATCAAGCAGGATGGGATAAGCACAATTATTTCCTTAAAGAGATAAACCATAGGTTCAAAAGCAATATCCAATAAAACTAGAAGCCTAGAAAGATCTTAAACACTGTATATCTGAATTAAAATACCAAGGAATAGTGATATTGGTCTCATGCCGATCAACACTAAACACCCCTATTAATCATGCTTTCTGACAAGAAGATGTTCGATAATAGTATTAGATCATTAGAATGAAAAATTTCCTAGCTATCGTAACGGAAAGTTTCAATTCTATTAAGGACTCGGAGGCGAGGATTATGCCTTGCTTTCTTCACTTTAATAAATGAGCAGCCAAGTAATTAATACAAACTACAAGTCCCATGAACAGTTGGGAAAAATGAGTACAGTGATAACCAATGAACAGTAAGAATTTTGTCCAATCAACAGAAGGCAGTCCATAACGTAGTCCCTTGTTTGTGTTCAGTCTTCCTCTTTCGAAGCGCGAGCCAGTCAAGAACGATCATGAAGCCTCTTGTTTTGTCGTATCAGATCCTATGAACAATAAAATAGATTTAAGGAAAAAACATTCATTCTGAAACTAGTTAATTGTTGTTTAAATGAATACATATTTTTATTTTTTTTATTTTTAAATGCAATGTAAGTATGAGAAAAACATGAAATATATAAGAGAGAATTTACTTACTAAATACGGGGTGGGTTCACCTAAACTTTGTAGTATTATAAAGGTGATCAGGGTGGGATAATCCTCACCTTCGAGTCCTTAATAGAATTGAAACTTTCCGTTACGATAGCTAGGACATTTTTCATTCTATGTCAGGACCGGAGGCGAGGATTATGCTAGTTTAAAGCTCATTGACAACCAGCTGTGCCATGTTCAGAACTGGTTTGAAGTAAAACCTTTTGAAGGTAGAATCTGACGACCAGTCTGCTGCATTAATAATGTCTTCCAGACGAGCACCTAAATGGAATGCTTTAGAGGCCATAGCCCCGCGAGCAGAATGTGCACCAAAAAGGGAAAGATCAATGCCCGCTTCATGCATGACCCAACGAACCCAGCGAGCAATAGTAGGAGAAGAAACAGCTCTATGAGGTTTACGTAATGAGATAAGGAGCTGATCTTCACCAGGAGGACGGAGTTCGGAGGACATGTCCTCGTACGCTTTAAGGCATTGAACCACACATAGTTTTGGAGCGTCAGGAAAAGCCGGATAGGATATAACTCTGGTATTAGTTTTTGTGCGTCTACCTACTGTAAACGAGACCCCTGAAGGAGAAAAGGATCTATGGGAAATGTCGAGAGCACGAACATCAGAGACCCTTCTACAAGAAACGAGACAAAGTAACATGGCTAGTTTAGCCGACAGCTCCTTCCTGGAAAGATAGTGATTATGTTGCCAAGATAGGAAGAGGTTCAGAACTTGATTAACGTCCCAAAGGAAAGAATACCGGGGCTCCGGAGGCAAAGAAAGTCTTATACCCCGAAGAAGACGACACACCAGTTTATGTTCACCAACAGGGAAACCATCAACTACTACGTGTCCAGCTGAAATCGCGGATCGCTAAGTATTAACAGAACGATAAGCTAAACCTTTGGAAGCAAGGTCAGCAAGGAAGTTCAGGATATGAACTATATTTGTCTCCACAGGATTAAAACCCCTTCGCAAACACCAACGGGACCATCTTCCCCACGCAGATCTGTAGCGTTTACAAGTGCTGGGGGCCCATGCCTTGGATAATAATTCCTGAGCCTGTTGCGAAAGTCCCGACACCGACCAGCGTCCTCGGAAATCCGCCACTCCATCAAGGTTAGAGAACCTTCGAGGACCATCTGATGAGGGGTACCATTCGGACTGAGAAGAAGCGAGGGAAACAGGGGGAGTCGGATTGGAAAATCCCAAGAAAGTTCCAGAAGAACCGGAAACCACACTTGAGACCTCCAGATTGGAGTTATGATCGCAATGGATGCCGATTGACGACGCACCTGTGCGGATGTTCGCGTAATCATCGCAAAGGGAGGGAAAGCATAAGCTTTCTCCTGACTCCAATCTTGTAGAAATGCATCCGTAGCTGTTGCCAAAGGATCTGGCCTCCAGCTGAAGAATCTGGGAATCTGGTGATCCAACCTTGAAGCAAAGAGATCGATCGAGAACGGTCCCCAAAGATGGGACAGAGAGGAAAAAACTTCCGGATGAAGTTTCCATAGACTGGAATCCTTGAGATGTCGAGAATGAAAGTCCGCAATCCGATTCTGGCTTCCCGGGAGATACTGTGCTGTCACAGAAACCTGATGGTCCAGGCAATACTGCCAAAAACTGGACGCCAGATTGGAAAGTGTTTCGGAACGAGAGCCACCTAGATGATTGATATATCGGACCGCCGAAATATTGTCCATCTTCAAGAGGACGTTCGACTTGATAGAATCCTTGGTCCAGCATTTGACTGCAAATGAACCGGCTAGTAATTCGAGACAGTTTATATGTAAGTTCTGTTCTTGTAGTGACCACATCCCTCCGGTAGAAAAATTCCCACATCGAGCACCCCAACCTACTCTGCTGGCGTCCGACTCTATAACCAAATCTGGAGCCGAGCCGAAAATAGCTCTGCCGTTCCAGGCTTCCATATGTGAAAGCCACCAACGAATTTCTTCTACCGCTTCTTGTGAAAGAATCACTTTTTGAGAATACGAGAGGCGTTTGCGCAGGTGAGCTGCCTTGAGCCGTTGAAGAGCGCGGTAATGCAGTGGACCCGGGAAAATTGCCTGAATAGAGGAGGAGAGAAGTCCTATGAGGCGGGCAATCTGACGTAGAGAGACTTTGTGTTTGACCAAGGTACGACGAAGTTCGTGACGTATTTTCGTCATCTTGCGTGAGGGAAGGCTTAGAGTCGCGGATACCGAATCGATAGTGAAACCTAGAAAAACCAATTTTTGAGAAGGGGTTAAAAGAGACTTGGTCTCATTTATGATGAACCCTAGGTTTTGCAGCAAGTTGACGGTTGTCTGTAGATGCGTTGAAAGTTGTTTGGAACACTGGGCCAGAAGTAAAATATCGTCGAGGTAAACAATTAACCGAATTCCCTCAGCCCTGAGGTGTTCCACCACCGGTTTGAGGACCTTGGTGAAGCACCACGGGGCTGAGGAAAGACCGAATGGAAGGGTAGTGAATTAGAAAGTTTGATCTCCCCAGAAAAACTGAAGAAAACGTCTGTGGGGTGGATAGACAGGAATAGTAAGGTAGGCGTCTTTTAAATCGAGACGAGCCATCCAATCTAGGGGGCGTAAAACATCTAGAAGAAGGTGGATTCCGTCCATTTTGAAGTGGCGATACACCAGCCACTCGTTGAACTCTTTTAGATTGATGACTGGTCGGCGACCGCCATCCGTTTTGTCCACTAAAAAGATGTTGCTTATGAAACCCCTCGGATGTAGGGTTGTTGGGCAAATGGCTTGTTTTCGTAGTAAATCTGAAATTTCTGTATCTACTAAAAGGGAGTCTTGCGAAGAGAACACTAGGGGTTTTGGAAGTGAAACCTGTGTGGGAGTTCCTACAAATTCTATATGGAAACCTTGAATTGTTTATAGGACCCATGCATCTTGTGTAATTTGATTCCATTCGTGGATAAAACTCGAACCCCTACTTTTAGAAGGGAAGAAGGGAGAACACTTACCGTAAGAGGTTGTTGCGGAAGATCCTCTGCCACCACGATGTCTGAAACGTCTGGCCCTTGTCGGATAGAAGTTGGCAAATCGGTTGTGATCTTGGAACTGAGTCTGCCTGGAGCCTTGCCCCCTGAAGGAGTTGGTTGATTGTGGGCGGCCAGACGAGCGGCCCCTTCCTCGACCAGCCCCATGGAAAATCCGAGTGGGAAAAACCTTTTTCATTGAAGAGTGTGCCTTGTCCAGGGACGTGAAAGTATTAACAAACTTCCCTAACTCCTTTACGAAAGGCTCACCAAATAAACCTCCTTGCGCTATCGGACCTGCTTCAGAATCAGCCAGATCCCCCAGTTTGGGGTCCACTTTAATTAATAAAGAACGTCTGCGTTTGGTGGAAAGAGCGCAGTTAGCATTTCCCAAAAAAATGATAGCGCGTTGTGCCCAACCTGAGAGAATCTCAGGAGAAATTATAGCATCAGAAGACTTAGCATCTTCTGCCATGTCCAAAATCTTTGTCAAGGGTCCCAAGACATCCAGAAGTTTGTCTTGACATGCTCTCCAGGACCTATCAATTCCTTTTTTAGGGTCTTTTATAAATTTCTGCAGAAAGGTAGACATCTTGGGGTCTAAATCTGGAGTGATGGCTACCTTGTCCGCCAAAGATGGTCGTGGACACTCTGCTCGAAGGCAATTACGAGAATCTTTCTCCAGCGGCTTCCTTATACGTGACGCAACATAAGCTGCCACCTTGTCAGATGGCGCCCATTCAGACGATCTAGGATGGATAATATCATCGGGATCCAACATGTCTGAGATTTGAGGAGCAGATTGCGATCCAGAAGGAAGCCAAGATCTGGATGGACTGGCATCCGCTTCTTGATACCCCGACGAATCACTGTGAGGGAGAGTTGGTGACCGAGGCCTTGAGGAGATTAGAGGAAAAGAAGAATCCGAAAGAGTACTCAGAGAACTCCTAACTCTAACGAAGAGGTCCACATCAAACCCCGAATCACGAGGACGCTTAGCTGGAGGCGCGTCTGTAAAGGTATCATTAGATGCAGGGGGGGCGGAAGGAATAACAGGAGGGGATGAGAATTTTGCGCATTTGCGCGCTATCTGTTGTGATAGTCGGTCCTCAAGGGGACCAATTGCTTCCGAGACGGCCCTATAAATGGACGCGTCCACAGCATCAAAGAATTCCTCCTCCTCATTAGGATCCATATCCATTTTTGAAAAATATGGGAACAATAAAGAATAATAATATTAAACAGTAAAATAGTTTCAGAAGTTCCTTCTTTCTTCTTTCCTTTTTTTTTTTTTTTTTTTAATTAGTATATATATATATATACATCTATATCTGTATACAACTGGGCGTCAGTTGATAAAGAAAGAGTGTCTGAGCACTCAAGTTCGAGAGGCTAAAGCCAGGGACAACTACACCCCAGTGATCAAAGGGGGTTGATAGCAACCTTCGTTGCTTGCCTGGGAGAATGTCCCAAAAAGGCAGTTTAATAATAACCCAAAGGGTTAAGTATGAAGAAAAATATATATATAGTGGAAATACTGACCCCTGTGCAAGGAGCGTCAAAGCCTTTCTCTTATTTTATTTTTTAAATTTTTTTTAAATAGTTACAGACCCAGCAGGGCGTCGCTCTCCAGGCAGAGAAGAAATGTACTTGATTTGGCTCAAAACGAACGAGCGCATCGAGGAGAAACACCCTTGCTGCGCTCTGAGGAGAAAAATACGCGCGTCTAGCTCAGCGCGTCTCTCTGTTCGTTGCCACGGTTACCTTCCCGACAAGCGCCCTCTGACGGTTGCCAGGAAGGTATGTGCACCACAAGAAAAGACGCTCGCGAAGGGGCGAAAAACGCTCCCGCGAGCCAGTAGAAGTCAAATAAAACCATAAAATACTAATACAATGAAAATTAGCATAAACAGATAAATAAGTGTGAGAACGTATAGAGAGCTGGAAAAAAACGACTTATCTCGGCTGCGAGCAGCGAAGAAAGAGGAAGACTGAACACAAACAAGGGACTACGTTATGGACTGCCTTCTGTTGATTGGACAAAATTCTTACTGTTCATTGGTTATCACTGTACTCATTTTTCCCAACTGTTCATGGGACTTGTAGTTTGTATTAATTACTTGGCTGCTCATTTATTAAAGTGAAGAAAGCAAGGCATAATCCTCGCCTCCGGTCCTGACATAGAATTCTAAATCACGTTGCAAAACAAATACAATACAAAATGTACATGGCACAGGACTAATGAAGCAATTAACAAGCAAAAAATATTAAAGCACATTGGACATAGTACATGCATTATTTTGCACAATGTATGTCGGCAAAATCATATCACTTAACATCCTTTATCCTAGAAGGAGTTCAATTCGACTTTGAGGGCTTTCTTGGGTATAAATCAGCCCTGGGGTGTTTTCAGCAAGAATATTGAGATATTACAATATGACTTAGGTGTAGTTTCCCATGTCAATGATAAATTCTTCACACACTGATTTGGAACAACATTTGCAATATGTAGATAATAAAGTTATAATGTTAGCAGAAGCAGGATACAATCTCAATTTCAGGAAATCTAAAATATGCTTTTGAACTCTCATTTTCCTAGGATATGACTGATCCAGTGAAGGGGGTTCAGGACCCTCGAGCCCCAAAATTCGGTATGGGAATTATAAGCATTATTGGGTTTCTTGAATATCGGCAGAACATACTTACCACAGTATGCTAGGTGAGTAAAAATTCTATGTCAGCTGATTATGCTTCCTTTTTCTGAAAGGACAAGAAGCAGGAACATATGCAGCTACTTGGAGATTTGAACATGATTACTACAGCACACTTACAAATGAGAGATAAAACATTAAATTTAGTCACTAGAATAGTACCTAGTCAATCAGGATATACATTTATTCAGTAAAATAAAAGACAGACCATTCCTACTGCATATAGATCAAATTCATACACACCTGCAGAGGAAAAATTTGCTTCAATAGAAAAAATACTCACAGAAGTACAAACTACAATCATTTAGGAGCAGTGCACAGCCCAAGGAATGAGTAACACAAATCCAATCCCATCCTTGGATGTGCAACTAAGGCAAGCATCCCAAATGCATATGCATTGCATGCCTATTAGTTAGAGTGGGCCACTACCAAAGCCAGTACTGGAGTACATTTTGAGTTTTACCCTTCATTAAAGACACAGGAGTTCCTACAGTATCAATAACCAATTTCTGAGAGCACCATCTGCAAACCAATTGCATGAGTATCATAGCTTTTTTTTTTAATACTGATGGACCTATGACAACAACAGGTACAAAACAGTAATACTCTGCTGCTGGTGCAGCAGTACAAGCAAGATTTGAGGGTTCTAAATTTAAAATTAACAACATACATAAAGCCCTTAGGAGAAACCGCAAAATTAAATGCAGTCTCCTAGTAGTATATACAGGGAGTGCAGAATTATTAGGCAAATGAGTATTTTGACCACATCATCCTCTTTATGCATGTTGTCTTACTCCAAGCTGTATAGGCTCGAAAGCCTACTACCAATTAAGCATATTAGGTGATGTGCATCTCTGTAATGAGAAGGGGTGTGGTCTAATGACATCAACACCCTATATCAGGTGTGCATAATTATTAGGCAACTTCCTTTCCTTTGGCAAAATGGGTCAAAAGAAGGACTTGACAGGCTCAGAAAAGTCAAAAATAGTGAGATATCTTGCAGAGGGATGCAGCACTCTTAAAATTGCAAAGCTTCTGAAGCGTGATCATCGAACAATCAAGCGTTTCATTCAAAATAGTCAACAGGGTCGCAAGAAGCGTGTGGAAAAACCAAGGCGCAAAATAACTGCCCATGAACTGAGAAAAGTCAAGCGTGCAGCTGCCACGATGCCACTTGCCACCAGTTTGGCCATATTTCAGAGCTGCAACATCACTGGAGTGCCCAAAAGCACAAGGTGTGCAATACTCAGAGACATGGCCAAGGTAAGAAAGGCTGAAAGACGACCACCACTGAACAAGACACACAAGCAGAAACGTCAAGACTGGGCCAAGAAATATCTCAAGACTGATTTTTCTAAGGTTTTATGGACTGATGAAATGAGAGTGAGTCTTGATGGGCCAGATGGATGGGCCCGTGGCTGGATTGGTAAAGGGCAGAGAGCTCCAGTCCGACTCAGACGCCAGCAAGGTGGAGGTGGAGTACTGGTTTGGGCTGGTATCATCAAAGATGAGCTTGTGGGGCCTTTTCGGGTTGAGGATGGAGTCAAGCTCAACTCCCAGTCCTACTGCCAGTTCCTGGAAGACACCTTCTTCAAGCAGTGGTACAGGAAGAAGTCTGCATCCTTCAAGAAAAACATGATTTTCATGCAGGACAATGCTCCATCACACGCGTCCAAGTACTCCACAGCGTGGCTGGCAAGAAAGGGTATAAAAGAAGGAAATCTAATGACATGGCCTCCTTGTTCACCTGATCTGAACCCCATTGAGAACCTGTGGTCCATCATCAAATGTGAGATTTACAAGGAGGGAAAACAGTACACCTCTCTGAACAGTGTCTGGGAGGCTGTGGTTGCTGCTGCACGCAATGTTGATGGTGAACAGATCAAAACACTGACAGAATCCATGGATGGCAGGCTTTTGAGTGTCCTTGCAAAGAAAGGTGGCTATATTGGTCACTGATTTGTTTTTGTTTTGTTTTTGAATGTCAGAAATGTATATTTGTGAATGTTGAGATGTTATATTGGTTTCACTGGTAATAATAAATAATTGAAATGGGTATATATTTTTTTTTGTTAAGTTGCCTAATAATTATGCACAGTGATAGTCACCTGCACACACAGATGTCCCCCTAACATAGCTAAAACTAAAAACAAACTAAAAACTACTTCCAAAAATATTCAGCTTTGATATTAATGAGTTTTTTGGGTTCATTGAGAACATGGTTGTTGTTCAATAATAAAATTAATCCTCAAAAATACAACTTGCCTAATAATTCTGCACTCCCTGTATTCTTCTTTTGTGTACAGGGAT
Source organism: Pleurodeles waltl (assembly GCF_031143425.1). Taxonomy (NCBI): domain Eukaryota; kingdom Metazoa; phylum Chordata; class Amphibia; order Caudata; family Salamandridae; genus Pleurodeles; species Pleurodeles waltl. The sequence continues at coordinate 523,225,683 of NC_090436.1, forward strand.
AGAGTGTTGATTTAAAACACTAGGAGTCCAACGACTACAAAGACTCGTGGGAAAAGAATTATAAAAGCTAAACAGGTTTAAGCACGGATAGCTGCCCTCCGATGACCGCTTCCACTGGTGGAAGACTGCACATGATGGCACACAAGAGTGAAGGAGTTCACTCCAAAGACAATTCTACTGATGATAAGGCTGTGGAATCTGCTGTATACGTGCAGGTTTTTAAAGTAGCAGCGCTGAGCCAGTCAAAAACCCCGAATCCTATCAGACATACATTCAACAATCCTTGCACTATACAAAAAGTCCCACCTCCTGCCTTTTGGGGGAAGTACAACTTCTTCCACTTACCAGATGGGTTTCCTACTGAAAACATACCTAAATCAGGGGAACTTTATAATCCCATGGAATCTATCAAATTAAATTTAGTAAAAGGTGCCCATGAAGTGATGAAGCATTTGCAATGTCTGCAACATTACAAATCCTATATGAGTGCTACTGGTAGCTGTTGAAGCCAAAGCAAACTAAGTAATGTGTTACAGTGTGAAGTTCGTTAGAGAATAAACATTTTATGATTCCTTTACAAATTGTGTACCTGGATAATATCGATCCGTTACAACCAGTAGAACAGTACAAATATATATTATTAGCAGTACACTCGTACATTCACTTTACAAGGGTATAGCCTCAATGCCAGGTTACAGCTCTTGCAGCCATAAAGTACTTGTTATGTTTAATAGCAATGGGTGGAGTTCATATATTTAATTCTGACGAAAGGCCAGCTTTTACCTTGAAGGCATTAAGCTGAGGTACATGCTAAGCTGGACGTAAATGCCCAATGTGCTCAAATGGGTTTGTTAAAACAAGCCTTGACTTTGAGGGTCTTAGACAATGGTGGATAATGGGTCCAAATCCCAATAGGTGGATAAGGAGCAATAAATAATATGCCAAGATCTGCATTGTCCTACGGCTCCCCTTAAAAGATGCTCATCAGAGTCCAAATGTATGAACTGGACCTTTGATATTGGGATGACCCACATAATCAAACACATCTGGGCTAGTCCAAATCAGATTTCAGCTTCAACACTATATCCTATGACTCACTGGTTCTTGATGGTTAGAGAACTCGTGGTCGAGGGGTTTGGACTGAAGGAAATGTTTGGCCCGACCAATCAAGATACTACAGTAGTAATGGCAATGAAAGGAACAAGAACAATGAAACTACCACCGTTGCCCAGAAGAAAGAGAACAAGGTTGGTGTCAGTTCAGGATATATGTATATGTGTACAGAATGAGGCATGTCATGTGCCCTATCCTATATAGCAGACCAGTGCAACTTCTGAAAGCACTGCTGACTATGCAATTGACAGTTCAGTTGCAGAAACGTGTCCCAGTTTGATTGCTCTCATAGAAATGAATAGCAAACAGGTCAAAGCACACAGATCAACAAGCAGTAACCACTTAAAGAAATGTTGATAATGTGACATTCCTGACTCCACCACCTTTGTAAATGAAAAATGAATTCAGTGAAAATGTTAAGTGTTCTAGTGACAATAGCACTCAAGAAAATACAAAATTATCAACATTGGAGCTGATTCCCTTAAATGATATGATGGTAGACAGTCTGTCAACTTAAATAACTAAAATTGATAATAATTCTCCCTAACAAAACAATAAGGAGCATTTAGGATGGTATAAATGCATATACTAGACATTTTGCATTTATATTTGACTTGCCTTAAGATCGACTTTTTAATAGGCTGGTTAATAATGGTAATCTTTATTATATGGATGGTGCATGAAGAATATGTTGCAAAAGTAGAGAACTTATTTGCGATGAATACAAAGCCAATTAATCAAAGTGAAATACACAGAGCTACTAGAGCTGCATTTCATTGCAAAATGATAGCCACCCGCTGCCTAATGGTGTCTATTAGATCACCAAATCTTTGGAGCAGCAAGAATTGCTCAAATTCCACACACTTTTCATCCTGATTGATGATATTACCTCCTAGCCCTTTCTCAAGTGAATAGACCAGACAAACGGTGAAAGATGTACCTAATTACAAGCACTTGCGTTAATATACAATGCCGACCCTCATCTTACTGTGGAAAATCACAAGAAGATGACTGATATCTACAAATATCAACTGCAACAAAAACATTTTGTAAGTGTCTGTAAGTATCAACAAAGATTACTTATCCTTTCTCTTCCAGGTCATGCTACACAGAAAATGCAACAGCTTTAGTGTCATTAATTATTTTAGGGACATTCACAGCATGCAGCACCCCACTGCTTCGGACACCTGGTCAAGCAGCTGTTTTCTCACATGAATCATGTCTGTGCACCCAGATCACTTCGAATAGATCTCTGCTGGTTCACCAAACCACCCACGTCCTCAACATGCAGACATTTCATGTCCAAGAATTAATCCAGTGGATACAGACTAGGAGTGCAAATAGGAAAGTTACTACAAGTGCAGGTCCGAAAATGAAACCAAACTCACAATGTGTACTTATGTCCGTAGCGAGGTTTCCATAATCAAAAACAACAAAGAAAATGCAGAAACATACAGTTAACTCTTCCACCTATGGAATCATTTGTGAGTTACTGAATGGCCACCCTTGAGAACATATCCAAACAACCTGCTTTTCATAAAACACCTAAAACCTACAATAGTACATATAACATCAGAATTCAATTATATTTGCAGGATGTAACAACCAAGTAATGCAAAATAGGTAAACTTACTCATTACCCTTGACTCATCATTAACTCTTTTTGAAACCTCTTCTTGTATTAACTACTTTCCATCTTTTATTTGAGGCTACCACTTACTCATTGTATTTACCACATGTACTACTAACTCAATATTTGTACCCATCTCTTTGCATAACAAGGCACTGTGAAATGACTTTGAGATAACATATATGGAGTTATATGCAGGCAAAACAATTAGGAGATATAAAATTGGGCACAAGCTGTAGGCATTCAGAGAAAGCAGGTGTCTCAGCATTTTTTAGTCTGAGTCTCAATGCATAGTTTCATACTAAAATTTGTGGGAGGGGTTACACAGAGAAGGCTTTCAGTAGTAATAAAGTGAAAGGACTCTAATGAGTAGGTGGTCAGTTACATCAAATCTTAGTGTAAATCTTTGTGCACAGACCAAATCCCAGGAACAACCATGTATGTGGCTTTCATCATTGTTACATTAAGTGTATTAGGAGAAAACATGCATGCTCAAAAGTATGCATCCAAGGGTAATTATTATCGTCTTTACTTATATATCATCTTGCCAGAGCTCTACTATATCTAAATGTAGTGCACCCCTACTCACACCATATGAAATGCTGTTCTTCTTTCTTTACCTGTATGACATTCCCTTTTCTGACCACTGCCCCTCTTAGTTTCATCTACCGACTACTACCAATTTTAGTGTTAAAAACATTTCTTTCGACTCTTGATACCCTTCAATGTCTGCCTCTGAATGGTTGCTTCTTTTTAAAAATGGCATCCTTCTCCTTCAACACTTGTCTATGATTTTTCATAACTATACCTACTAAAAATCCATTAGCCTTTCTTTTATCTACCCTTATTAATTCCCCACACCTTGATGATAATAACAGTGTTCTGATAAACCCACAACGATACTGAATCCAAGAAACAAACATAGCAATTCACAGGTGCATTAATATTACAACGTATACATATTTCTAATGGGGCATCTGATAAAACAGTGGAAACAGACAGATATGTAAAAATCTATACACTCGGAATTAACTTTGGCACTGTGTCAGAATGATTAATTATTTTAGTGGTAAATGTACTTTGAGGCGCCAGGCTTAAAATGTGATAATGGTTTAGGATTCTCTAATATCTCCAGACACACAAAGGTAAACCACATTGACCTATTTTCAGGTGCTACCATAGCACATTAGTATTTAAATGATATACTAGGGAAATCAAACATTAATGGTGTCCAGAGCAACCGCACTATCTATTCATATTAATAAAGGCATGTCCCCAATTTTGTTTTTCAGATTACATAAAAATACATAATTTGTTTAAAAAAAACATTAACATAGGCAACACATATGAAGTACAAAATAGCAAAGATAAAGAAATAGGCAAATTAAAAAAAACAAAAGAATATAGAATAAGCTATTACCATAGCATGACCCGATTTACGCAAAGCGCCGGAGTGTGAATCAAAGTATGCCAAAAAGAAGTACTTTCTAGAATCGAGAAACCTTTAACAAAAGGGAATTTAAATCAGGGAACCTGAGTATAGCCTATGGCTGTTCGAAAAAAGTTTTGTTGCCAATAGGAAAAGTGTGAAGGCCATTGAACTGCAAAGAGACCGTACACCCCCCAGATACAACCAATTTGAAATCTTTTTCACAGTGGTCAGTAGTTCAACTGTGATTTTTCAAAACAGCAAATTAGCAGTCCTGTGCCATTTTTGGTAAATTGGCATAGAGGAGGATTACCTAGCTGAGCAGGGAGGACTGCACCAAGATAGTTTTCTCTGTTAATCGTTAATATAACAGAGAGATAGACCAGCTAATTTGCTATGTTGTTAATCTACTGTATCAAAGTTAAAAATAAGTTGTCAATATTTATGTTGTAGCTTTTGGCTGTATTTTGGGTTATTGATTCCAGGATAAAGACATAAAGGAACACGATTATTGGGAGACCAACTTTTTCATGTGGGATATCGAAGGTAGGTGCTCTGTCCCAGATTTTGGTAACAGGCCTCTCAATGTATTGTGGAATAACTGGACACTGCTGTTAATGTCTCACCCAGTGAAGGGTAAGGCTGATATGTTCAAAATGCCACAAACCCTCAGTTCTCGACACTGATGAAGTGTGGGCACCAAAACCGACTGCTTCATAAACTAGTTTTTAATTGGAAATAAATGGTTCCAGCTAAAGTATCCACGTAGTTGTGTGTCATACAGTGCATATGAGTGGAATGTGACAATATACATTACACAAAATACATAATCACACAACCTCCACCAGTCTGGAAGTTATGGCTGCAAATGTATTCTTGCATTTTCAGTTTGTGGCAACCAGTTCCTAGTTTGGACCAAGTGTATCTCCGGACAGTGAAACTGTGGCACTTGTTCCAAACTGTGCCCACTCAAAATATTATCTCTCCACAGTACTAGCGTGCTGTATCTTCATTGGATTAACTTTTTTAATCTTAATTTTCAGAATGTTCAAACAGATTCAAGCAGAGCCAGAGAGTGACCACCAAATTCCCTGTACTTATCAGCAATGGGACACTGGTGGAAAGAGCACATTCAGAGCAGTTGTATGTTAAGACATTAAATACCAACAGGGAAGAGGGCACTTGTATAAGACTCTAGTGAATGGGAATGAAGTCCACTATATCGCTCGTTTTATCGCAGTTTAATTTTGCTGATTATTACTGGGTAGCAGAAGTATAATAAAGCAGTGAGGTCCAGTTCACACAAGGTTTCAGAGCCAGCTCATTTTTTTCATCGCAGTTATGATGAGCAAGTCATTTGTTGAGCATTGATTTTAAAATGTGTCATAGACATTCGCATGTGATGCGGTGGCAATCAAGGACCTTTTAGGTAACATGCATTTCCTTGGGCTGTACATACTTTGGAATGACTGGCATTCCACTAATATTTTGTACAATAGAGCGGATCTTACCCTTCCATGCTCAATCGTTTTGCTTTCAGAATCTGGTTCTGGATCCATCTCGGGCGCTGTTTTTCAATGCTTTGCACGACCCTCTGCGTGTCTTGCTGAAGACTGCTCTCATGCATGGTCAGGATAGCTTCCAAACAGACACTGATTGTGCCCAGCCTCTCCAAGCTCCATCTGTTGAGTAGTGCCCCTGTTAGATGTTCCGCAGTGCTTCCGTCCTTTAGCACCTGACTCAGGATGGTGAGTGTACTCCACACAAGGAGACCAGCTTCCTTGGACCTGGGATGGCAATCTGACAGCTTCTGCTCAGACAGAAGGAAGAAGTACTTGACTGACGGTAGCAGGCTCGCAATTACTGAAGGCAACTTGGCGAAGACAACTGAAACGGCTTGAGCTGCAAGCGCTGTAAAGTCTGAAACACAGAGCAGAAAGATGTCATTAAAACACAATCTCCATGAAACTTGCCCGTGTCTAACGTTTGATGCGACATGAAACTACTAGATGCAGAAGCCTTTCCTACACTCTCATTGCATAAAGGAGTGCATTTCTAGGACTGAAAATTGTAATTGTGAACGACGGCGGCTGATAGCACAAAATACTAACTACTTTAAGTCATTATTACTCCAAGAACAAGCCTAGCTCGAGCAGCAGAAGCGCAGGACTAGAACTCCCGTAATGTCTAAATCATCTGACTTCTGGGACACACGGCTCTATTTAGAAGGAGCAAAGTAATTGCCTCACCCTCCTACAGGGCAGACTATTACTTAGTGTCTGCATGGGTAAAAGGATCACTGAGTATCACTCTGAACGCTTCTTTTCATTTCAGATCTAGCCAAACCCTCGTTTTGTAACACCACAACATTGCTTTGCACCAGACATTCTCTCAGAACAAGACTTCTAAATTAGTAGCAGTTTAGGGAGATGCAGCTTATTTATTTTGCAAAAGTACTGTAATTGACAAAAAAACATAACTAGCTGTATTTCATGAAGATGTGGGTTTTCATAATAAAATGCTGAGTTTTTCATCTCAAGTTGTTTCAAGAAAAACAAACATTTGCAATACAATAGGTCTCGCATTTGCCTTAGTTCGAGCTATTGGCGTTGTAAATGCATAGCTGGGCTTTTCTTGGCGCATAAATTTGGCAACTCTGCCGCATAATTCCAGTGGCTCTGCATATAACTAATGCACTTCTATTTACCTTCTTCCTCTATCTCCAGCAAAAAATGAAAATATTGCCATTATTTATTATATAACATATTATTATTTTGGGGTCCCCTCAATCTAGTGAGGGGACCCAGGGATGACCTACACAGAAAGAGCACATCATGCGGTGAGTTATGGGCAAAAAGGTTTTGTAAAACGAATTCCCCACAAAGCATTATGGGGAGAGTTTCCAAGTGCAGCAAATGTTGTAGTATCTTGACTGTAATGCTCAGAACAGCCACTAGACTATAAAAATAACATTTGTAAGAAACATGGTCATGTAACCATACAGTGAGCCCCTAAAGGGCATAACCACATGAAAACCGAATGGCAGAACATAATGCAGTGAAAATATATATTTAGCCTCTAGAGGACGTAGTGCATTACACATTTCAGGCCTAGCAGACCTACTGGAATACAATATTGTTATACCAAGGCACACCAAAAAGCCGCAATACTTTGAGCATCATGGTCACGGTGTCCGAACGACTTATCATGGTCGTGTGTTTTGGCTCGAACACATGATTGATTTATATAGATATGACCATCCTATTTTCAAGATCTTTGTTCGCTCAGAAACTGATGTACTACATGTGAAATTATGGTGATATTGGGATATACCTAGTCTTGGGCCTTGAAAGAATCTTGTTGACGAAACATGTGTTGGCTGTTGTATCCCTGGACTTATGATGGTTGCTACCTCTATGAATTATTTTGAGGAATAAAATCGCTACCATATATTCACAGCAAACTGGAATTCTGACTGCTAAAACAAGAAGGAATTGACTTTTTTTGGTGTGCCTTGGTATATATTGAATTTTTAGGTGTTGCTTGATTTATCAACTGACACAACGGCACCCCAAGTGGTTGGGCTCTTACCAGTTTGGCACCATCAGCAGTACTTTATGCAACATATGGACATTGTTTTCCTTATAACAATATACTTTATGTATAGGAGGTGCGAACCTTGCGCACAGCCACTTTGTTTTGTATTCAGGCCTACTAGAATAATATTACAAACAAAGCCCTTAAAACACAAACTACGCCCAGCTGTAAAACAAAAGTTCCAGCCTTGAGAGAACTTCAAAAGACACTGTCTGGTGGGGGGTGGGTTTAATATTTTGGGGTCTCCCCCCAACCTAGTGTGGGGACCCAGAGATGCTCTAGACAGAGTGCGTCCTGCTGAAATTTTTTATGGTGGTCCATTGTTCTAGGCCCACCAGATGGTGAGTTATGGGCAAAAATCTGTTGTAAAAGGAATGCCCCGCAAAGCATTATGGGGTAAGTTTCTTAGTGCAGCAAATATTGTAGTATCTGGACTGTATTGCTCAGAACAGCCCCTAAAGGACACCACAATGAAAATAGCATTTGTAAGAAACATGGTCATGTAACCATACAGTCAGCCCTTAGAGGGCATAACAACATGAAAACAGAATGGCAGAAAGTAATGCAGTGTAACCATATATGTAACCCCAAGACTAACCATTGCCTTACACATTTTCAGGCCTACTGAAATACTATTACAAACGAGGCTGTTAAAACACAAACTATTCTCAGCTTTAAAACAAAAGCTGCAGCCATGAGAGAACTTAAAAAGACATTGAATGGTGGGATATACACACATGCAATCAAATATATATATATATATATATATATATATATATATATATATATATATATACACACACACACATATACATACGTACACACACACACACACACACACACACTAAACAACTCATCAGAATGAGACCTTAAGACACTGGAGATCCACAGCCCTGGTAAACGAGGGGCAGCACCCAGTGCTTAATTTGATCCGGTGGTTGACAGTAGGCAGATACTTTCTGAAAGCATGAGAGGGAAAAACACACAAACCGGAAAGACAAAGGAAGTGAAAGATGGAAAACTCACAAAGGAAGAAAGCAGGAACCCACAAAAGAGAGCTAAAGGGGCAGAGAGTGCCTGGCAGTGGATTTCAAAGGGCAGGGCTGGATTCAAGAGTACGCAACCTAGCTATTTGGAGCGTTGACATTTAACAGCGCCAGAGTGTAATTATGTTGTACGGTATGGATTTGTGTGGAGTGGCTTGGATTCGAACTATGTGTAATAATGTTGAATTATATTGGGTGGATTGCAATTTTGAGGTGTGGAGTGGAATTATGTGGGTTTGAGTGGAACTGTGTGGCGTGGAATTGATTGGCTTTGAATTGTGTGTCCTTGAATTGTGTGGCGTTGAATGGAGCTTTGTGTACTGAATTATGTGGAAATGAATTATGTGGTATTGTGTGTAGTGGAATTACGTTGAGTGGGATTGTGTGTCATGGAGTGTAATTATGTAGAGTGGTATGTGTTGTGGAGTGGCATGAAGGGGATTTATGTGGCGTGACATTGCAATGAATTTATCGCATGATGTGGAATTTTGTGGTGTGTGTTGGATGTATGTGGTGTGTAGTGGAATTGTGTGTCGTGGAGTGGAATTATGTGGTTTGGTGTGGAGTTATATGCTGTGGAGTGGAATTGCGTGGACTGGAATTATGTTGAGTGGTGTGGAATTGTGTGGCATTGAATCCTGGCAATTATCAGGGAAAAAGAATACTAGAGTGTAACAGGTAGGATGGTAACCGTGGCATAGACTTTGCTCACCTAACAAAAATTTGGCAAAGCACCATGAATTAGGTGATACATGCCTCCATTTTCCACTGGAATTACTGCAAAAAGGATTACTAATAAAAGTACCTTCCCACTAGTCCCATGAGACGATCGACTTAATAGCGAATAAAGAATTCTAGGGAACTGCAAGAAAGATGATGTCCGAAATTCCTAATTACACAATAGTTTTACATGTTTATTCTGGTTTAGTAAATGCACATCTAAATAACACATTCACAAATATAAGCCAAATAATGATTACAGTATTCACCTATGCAAAGAATTTCAATAACTTCAGCAAAATGGTGCATTTTCTGAAAGAGTGCACACCGGGCTAACAGAGATGTTTTGCCATCCTGTCTAGGCACATGTGTACAGTAGCGGTGCACTTGTGACACACCTGACGTATTTAGGGCGTCCCTTCCTCAAACCCTCAAGACCAGATGTTGATGTCTGACACTTTCACTGGCTCTCACTACCTCAGCGAGCTCCCTGTCAAACTGGTCATGAAGTCAAGTAATTGAGTGAGCGAGATAATCAAGATACAGGATAGCTCTCAGTCTAGTGCCTGCGCCAATAAAAGTGACCTTAAAGTGTTTACAGTAAAGGGTGCCTTATTTCCTTTAAATTATTTTGCGATGGAGGTAGAGAAGAACACAGCATTAAAAAAAAACATCCCCTACCAACATTCACCATATTATTTAGAGCCGTTACCAACAGGTGACAGTTTCTAGGTGCTAACAAAATGTAAAACAATCACACCGTCCAACAATATGCATGTATTATGATACTCGTAACATTTAACAGCAATACACAGCCATACAAATGTTGCTAAAGCTATTCATATTATCAAACCTGGCTTACCCCAATAACAGTAACATGTGCCATCCATTAATTTCTACAGAGTTCCTCCTTTTTAGTTTGAAGTCTACCTACCATGCAGCACAGCTGTCTGGTCGCAAATACATTTTGGGGACATGCTAAAAGCTGAAGCTGATCTAGAAATATATTCCGCCCATTGCTTCTCATTAGCTTTGCCTTTAGACATTCACATTTGCATGCTTTCTGTTCGCTGGCTTTATTTGTTTTTGGTTGTCCAGCATGAGTTAGTCCTTTCTGTTGAGCATAGCCTGTTTACCACCTCCATGAGTGGCTACTTATATACGTCCACAACTGCTCACTTTTTGGGAACTCTTTTTTCCCCTTTTTTTGTGAAGCACTTCAACAGGATATGTGTCAAAGCTGTCTCCTCCCCCACTGCTCTCTGTATGGCTTCTATAAGGCGTTTTGTGGATTCTGCAGTCACTTTTACTAGAATTTGTTTGAGTTTTCTGAGGTACATTTTTATGCATGAAAGGATATGTTTTGTTTATAGGTTGCTTTTAACAAGACATGCTTCACTAGCTGTCACAGCATGACTTCCACCTGGACGCAAGAAGCTGTCATTTTGTTTTTTAACAAACTACTAAGATTTGAGGGTCAAGTAGCCAGTGAAGAAAGCATGGTGTTATCATTAGAGCATGCAAACAAACATCCCCGGCCCATTTGTCTATTGACCAGGGGCTGTCTGCTTTTAAAGTTCTTAACGCGAGTAATAAAATGTGTTCCTCTAACACGAAAGAAAGCACCTTAGTACACATGTTTTTATTTCTTTGAGAACTCTACTGATACTTTGTAGTAGTTAACAATTCAATTTAGTTTTCTATTGGGATGGATTTCTGTTGGATGCTTATGTACTGTAAGTATTCCTTTGATGAATGTGTTTTCCACTACATGCATCACTTTAGTAAAAGCTAGAAAACTCAGTTACTTTAATTTATTGTTTGGCAATTGAATATGCTGAGTGATGGAAATCTGCATTTAATACAATAATTGTATAAATGCGTATTGTTTTGTTTTCATAATGGTAGCTGTTTTCCAAATGCACACAACATTGCTTGTTTGAAAGAATAACACAATAAAAAATGTATCTTTCCTACCTGGCTTGGACATAACATGTAAGGGAGACCATATAATGTTTTTTTCAAAATGCCCATGTTCTTCTTTACCCCTTCGCTGCCAGGTCTTTCCCCCCTCCTGCGGCAAGCCTTTTTTGGCTATTTGGGGTAGTTTGCGCTTAGGCCCTCATAACATTTTGTTCAAATAAGCTATCCACGCCAAATTTGTTTCTTTTTTTCCAACATTCTGGGGATTCTAAAGGTACGTTCGTGGGATCCTCTGGAGGGGGGAGTGCTGCAGAAGAAAACATGTCGTTTTTTTCCCCCTGCAAATGGCATCAACAAAGGATTTGCGGTGTTAAAATCATCATCTTCCCAGCTTTCAGGGTCAGGCAGACTTAAAGCAGAAAACCTCATTTTTCAACACAGTTTACACATTTTACTGGGCCATGCCCAGTTTTTACTATTTTTTGTGCTTTCAGCCTCCTTCCAGTTAGTGACAGAAATGGTGTGAAACCAATGGTGGATCCAGGACAGCTAAACATTTCTGAAAAGTAGGTAACATTCTGAAATCAGCAAGGGGTCATTTGTGTAGATGCTTTAAGGTTTTCCTATAGAAAGTAACAGTTGAAATAAAAACAAATTGAAATGAAGTGGAAAAAACTGCCATTTCTGTCTCTGTTATCTTCTGTAACTTTTTCCATCTATGGCATATTTTCGAAAGCAATATACTGGTATGTCTGCTGGACCCTTCTGGTTGCGGGGATATATAGGGTTTGTAGGTTCATCAAGAGTCTTGGTACCCAGAGCCAATAAATAAGCTGCACTTTGCAATGGGTTTTCATTGTATGCCGGGTATACAGCAATTCTTTTGGTAAAATATAGAGTGAAAAATAGGTAACAAGGAAACCTATGTATTTCTGAAATGAGCACACGATAAGGAGTTTAGAAGCAGTGGTTAATTGCACATCTCTGAATTCTAGGGTCCCCATACTAGCATGTGAATTACAGGGCAATTCTCAAAACAACTTATTTCTTACACACTGTTTTACATGTGGAAGGCACAAATGTTGAGAAAGACAATTGGAAACACCACTTGTTCTTCTATTCTGTGTTCCCCCCAAGTTTCCTGATAAAAATGGCACCTAACGTGTGTGAGAAAACCTGGTCCCCACAACAGAAAATGCCCCAAAATGCAACACTGACACATCACACTTTTTTCCATTGAAAACTGTTTTTAGCAAAGTGTCTAGCTGTGGATTCTGGGCTGTAGCTCAGCGGGCATTTAGGGAAACCTACCTAACCTACACATTTTTGAAAACTAGACACCTAGGAGAATCCAGGATTGAGTGACATGTGGGGCTCTCACTGGGTTCTGTCACCAGGAATCCTTTGCAAACCTCAAAATTTGGTTAAAAACACTTTTTCTCACATTTTGATGCTTCAAAGTTCTGGAATCTGAGGGGAGCCACAAACTTCCTTCCACCCAACATTCCCCCAAGTCTCCTGATAAAAATGGTACCTCACTTGTGCGGGTGGATCTAGTGCCCACAACAGGGAACGGCCCAAAACACTACATGGACACATCAAAATTATCTATTACAAAACGACCTGTTTTTGCAAGGGAGGCACCTGCAGTTTTAGTTCTTGGCCCTGCAGCCATCAAGGGAAACCTACCAAATTCAGACATTTCAGAAATTTCCCTTGGTCTTCCAATAAAAATGATACCTCACTTGTGGAGGTGGGCCAAGTATCTGTGACAGGGAAGGGCCAAAAACATGTAAAAACTGAGGGGGAACCAAAGTGGGTCCAAAAGGGCAGTATTTTTTTATTGGTATAGATACGACAATGCTGGGTGGTAGGAATTGTGTGGATTCCTGTGGATTCCAGAGGTTCTATGTACAGAAAATGTATGATTTCAAGCAAAGCTGGAGGTTTGAAGGGCATTGTGGGTAAGAAAACGGTGTGGGGTGCATGTGAAGCACACCAACTTGCACTCACCCAGATGTTTAGTTTTCAGATGTGTCTAGGTCTGGAAGGTTTTTCTAGGTGGCAGTGTGCCAAAGACCAAAAAGTGCAGCCACTCACCATTCTAAGTGGGACAATATTGGGAGTTAGCCAAGCCCTCTTTGCCCATATGTACAATCAAAACCCAAAAGAGTCAAATGTCCTCATGCTTGCTATTGGGATGTGATGTTTTAGTTTGCAGGGGTGGGGGGCTGAAAGACTGTTACCTCCTTCAGTTGGGGAAGGTGGCATAGCCATGCCCATAGTGGTTTGCAGCCCCCAGCCCTCCATTTTTCTAATTCCCTGGCATCTAGTAGGCTTTCTGCCCCAACACCCCTGCCCCCCCGGGTGGATTGGGGGTAATTACCCCATCTGCCCCCAGGTGGGCAGAACAACTTTGTGCCCATTTATTTAAATCCCTGGTGTCTAGTGGGCTTTATGCTCCCTTGGGGGCAGATGGGCCTTAAAGAAAATAGGCCAAAATGGCTAAAATGAATGCCCCCCCAACGGGGAGCGACTCTTGCCCAAGGGGCGGCCCCACCAAACAAAAAACACACATAACAATCCCTGGTGACTAAGTAATTTCTGCCCCCCTTGAGGGCACATAAGCCTAATAAAAATACGCCGATTTGACCCCCAAGGGGGGCAGAAATGGCCAACAGTAGTGCCCCCGGTGGGGAGCGACCCTTGCCCAAGGGGCTGCCCCCCCAAACAAAACACACACACAACAATTCCTGGTGCCTAGGTGGTTTCTGCCCCCCTTGTGGGCACATGGATGTAACAGAAATAGGCCGATCTGCCTCCAAGGGGGGCTGAAATGGCCATCAGTAATGTGCCCCAATGGGGAGCGGCCCTTGTCCAAGGGGTGCCCCCCCCAACAAAACACACACACAATCCCTGGTGCCTAGTAGTTTCTGCCTCCCTTGGGGGCAGATGGGCCTAAGAAAGATTGGCCAATCTGCCCCAGCCCCCATGGGGAGCAACCCTTGCCCAGGGGCCACCCCCAATCAACAAAGTAACTATAAAATGAATCCCTGGTGTCTAGTGGTTTCTGCCCCTTTGGAAGCAGATCGGCATAAAAAAAAACAAAAAAAACGAATAAAAAGCCGATCTGCCCCCAGGAGGGGAGAAATAGCTAACATAATGCTCCCCAAAAACACATTCCAAAAAAAAAAGTCCTGGTGTCTAGTGCCCATTCCTACTGTACGATCGCATAAATGCTCAAAGAGACATCGGAGGAAAGGAAAAGGCTTTCCTTTCTTCCGATACCTCTCTGACCTCCCCCTCCCCAAGGAGAAACTCACCAGTTTTTCCGATGACAAACTGGAAGCATAGCTTCTAGCATGTTAGGGGCGTCATCTGATGACCTGACCATGCAGTGTGCACTGATGTCATTAAATGTCACCTAGGGGGTGTCAGCAGATGTGCTTCCGCTGCCATCCCTGCTGGGGTGTGTGGGTGGGCGGCCCACGGGGAAGGGTTAGCGCCCTACCTCCGTGGGTCAGTACCACAATGTAACGGTTACATCCGTGGCACAGAAGGGGTTAAAAAAAGCATGATGTAGATTATCAAGAACCGTTTATAAAATAGTATGTTTTGCAGGCTGTTGGTACTGGAGCCTGCAGTAAACTGCAGCTTCAGGGTCACATTTAACTTCTGTCTCTACGCCTGTTTATTAACTTGTATGACTTCACCAAACGGATACCTTTACAATGCTTGCCTTTACCAAGCAAGGTAAGTGTATGCACACACATCCACACAAGTTGTATTTATTTGAAAACTATTACACACTTGCAGATGGAGACAAAATAGAAAAATGTCAGGAGACTTATAAATAATAATCTGCCACTGAAAAAATAAACTGAACCCATGATGTGAGTTTGGCCAGTAGGCATTTAGTAGATTTACCCTTGAGGAAATTAAGATAGTAGACTATCAACATCTGCAAGAACCACTAAAGGGGGCAGCCACATCACATACACTGTAGATGTTTTAGTGAAACAGTGAGTGAGTGTCGTCTCCTCCTGCTGGCACACACTCCACAAACTTCGGAAGATCTTCAGATGGATCCCAGCAGACTGTTGCAGGACAGTCATCCACGCCTTAGTCACTAGCAAGCTCAATTTTGGCAATGCTCTCTACGCCAGCACCTCAACCAGGAATATCAAAAGACTACAACTCATCCAGAACGCCGCCGCCAGACTCATTCTGGACCTCTCTCGCCGAGAACACATTTCCCAACACCTGAGGACCCTCCACTGGCTACCGTTCGAGAACCGAATCACCTTCAAGCTTCTCACCCACATGAACAAGGCAATACACAATGCAGGACCAGCTTACCTGAACCACTGTGTCTTCTTCCACACCCCCGCCAGATCCCTCCGCTCTGCCCAGATGGTCCTGGCCACCATCACTCGCATCTGCAAAACCACAGCTGGAGGACAGTCCTTCACTTACACTGCAGCAAAGAGCTGGAACAACCTCCCCCTGCACCTCACACAAAGCCCGTCGCTCACCATCTTCAGGAAGAATATCAAGACTTGGCTTTTCGGATGAGAGCCCCCGACCTCTCCACCCACCCCCGCCACCCAGCGCCTTGAGACCCTCACGGGTAAGTAGCCACCCGTTACAAATACTGACTGATTGATTGATAGATTGTTTTATGCTGGTCAACATAAATGCAAACTTAGCCAGAGATTAGTTTTCATTTCTACTTTTAACTAAACATTTCTTCTTAATTTTTGCACTCCTTGAACTAAAAGCTCCCTATGGCTGCTCTTTCTATGTTTTTTGTTACCAACCTGAAAAGATTATTTTTAGGTCAGGCCTTCCAGACTGCACATGACATGCTGTGGGCTTTCCAAGAACATACGTGGGCTTGAAGAACTCCCATTGCTTACCATTAGTTTCTTTCCTGTCATTTTCCTGCTTCTTATTACATGCTTTTTTGTCAGTCTTGTGTTTGTCTTTACCATGAAGCATAGCCTCTTTAGTCATAATACTGATTGGCTGGCTTATGGGCATGCTCTGCACACTCTTAGAGATCTACTTTGTTCTTTTTAAGCACTCCATCAGAGTGCACATGATTTTCAGCGTTTTCGCTTGTGTGCTTTTAACCCCCTCACTCTCTATTCATGTGCTTCTCTCCCACCACTCACACGTGTGCTGTTCTCTCGTCCTTCTGCTTCTGCTCCGGCACTCCATGTTGCTCTCTTTCACCGTGTACTGCTGCCCCCACACTCCATAGTGCTGTCCTTCACCCATGTTCTCTCCTACTTGTTGCTTCTCTCTGCCCATGTTGCTTCCCCCAGGCCCTCTCCTGCAATAAGCTCATCAACTATTTATTTTTATTTTAAAAAGCACGTTAAGCTCCATTTTACCTCAGATCTGTAAGTAAAAAGACAAAACAGTGCCCTTTATAAGCGCATGGAGTGTGATGAATGTGTGCGCATGCCTACAAAATGACACAATGATCTTGTGATTAGGTCTTTTTTTTGCCCTGGTGCACAGCAGCCACAATGCGGTTCAGCATGGCTAAAAGCATTAACAAAGCCAATAGGTCTAATAGGCAAGAACTACTGGCTTTGCCTATGATTGTTTAATTAGTGCTATTTATTGTGCCTGAGAAAGGCATTGTTCTCTGATATCTTTCAGTGGGAGACTTGCCCAGGGCTACGCCACCTCTGTCTACTATAGGCCCAGGACTGCACCACCTCTGCCTACTATACCTAGCAACTGCAAACATATTTTTCCCAATGAAACACAGATGTCTTAGTATTTCTGTGCTATTCAGGTTGTGCATTCTGTTTTAGGCATGCTGGGATGTAACCTTGCATTTTATTACACAGCATGGCCAACTTTTTCAGTAACACCTAGTCTCAATATAAGGTTTTCTTCACATTTGTTGGGGCGGAGGATTTGCCGTAATGCAGTCTTCTCTAAATCTCTTCTCACTCTCCAGTCCGCTCCTGGTCTCTAACTTTGCCAAAATTTTAAAGGTTATCTATTCCCTGCTCTCTCCTCATGCCTTTTTATTGTACTCTAACAAGGGGAACCGTAAGCTCCAATACTCCATTTTCAAGTGATCTAACGGAGGACAGACTCATTTTTAGGAATGCAGCAGCTCACCTCCACAGCGTTCCATTCCCCTCATCAATAACCGGGAAACAACCATGAGGTACCTTTGGTTCTCCTAACATGAAATATAATGACGCTTTAGCATTTATGGGATTATCCGTATACTCAACGTTTATTCAGCATAAAACATAAATTACAGTGCATTTTCCAATGGCTCAATTCGCATACAGTTCAGCATCAGAACACATCCAGGGTTTTCTGGCATGATGGGCAGGTATGAATGTGTGGGGATGCCCAGAGAAAAACAAGAGAGGCATGGGCCCCACATAGATTAGAATTCTCTAAATTCACTATTTCGGATTCATTGTAACTTCTCCGAAGTTTGAGGTGCCACTGTGCAATAGGGGCAAGGTTTCTTCTTCCACTGAGGCTAAAGTCAGTTTTGCCACCCCTGACAATTCCATATCGGAATCTTATTGGACAGCGCTAGCCATGCTAGCAGAGGTGACAGCAAACCCAAGATAACAAAAGGAACACCATCTGGGATAGGCTAGCTCAGTACCTCCATCATAGCTGCTACGTTTCCCCGCCAGAAGGGTCTAGCAAAGGGACTGGTGCATCTAATGGTCTGTAATTCCCCCAGCAGTCCACATCCACACCAAGAGAGGGGGCTTGAGCTGTAGAAAATCTTGTAGTTTAGTATATGAAGATAACAATCAAAAATAACTTTCATACAGTCTTAATATCTCATCAAAGTAGTTCCTTTTGTCAGTCCAATATATTTCTGGTAAATATGTCCCTACATATCACCATGTATGCCAGGCCCGGAAATGGGGAAACCTCCATCAAGCGGTGGTAATATTGGAGACTGTACACCTCGACACAGCAACTATCAAGATGAGTTTTTGGAAAAGGGTAAGTTCTCTTGTTGCTGCTATTTCCGTTTTTGGTTGCATCAAACAGAGACTCGGCAGGGCAGAGTGGAATCATTCCACCTTCTACAGGTTGAAGGCCTGTGTACACCTTATAAACAATTTAATTGTTCTCCCTTTGAAGAAGCCCGAAATCATGGTGCATACTCCATCTCTCTGTTTATCAAATGGCCCTGGAGCAACAGCTGATAGAAGATGGTTTTAAAATGGATCACGCTACAGGGGACGGAAAAGTAGCGAGGAACTGATATCTGCAGGTGACAACCCAAACTAACAGTAATTTACATTTGGAAACTCAGGTAAACCATGGTATACTTCTCTTGCTTTGAAATTCTTGTTGTGTGCCACAGCAATCTATGCCCTTATCATGAGAGGCCACAGTTTGCCTGTTGTCCAGAGGGATGAGTCCACTAAAATTAGTAGATGGCTCACTCTACAGCATAAAAGGAAATCTGGGAGACACAAGCATTCCCTGGGAGTTGGTTGTCAAAGGATTCTATGCTCTATATGCGGATGACCTCCTCCATCATACCAAGTGGAGTGCCTTTTCCTTACACTCTTGAGCAATATGGGAAGGACAAGGCATACCTATGAAACTGTGGGCAATATGTTCAACATGAGGGAAAAATCCTATCTAACCAGCAGAGAAAAAGGTGGGATCCACACCTGAAGGCGTTTCAAATATCTTTGAGAAGGTGGAAAGATTTGCTTTACAAAGGTCTGTAACCTTGGGGGCACTATTAATTTCCAAGTGTCTGATCTATTGTGTAGCCTATTGAAATGTGGTTTCAAAGCTTCCACTTCCACTTTGGGTTGAGAATAGGAGGAGGGTGTAAGATGGCAGATGAATACAGCCCACTCAGGAGAACCCCGATGCCTGCTTCCTCTTCCTGATGTTTCCTAACTTTACTTGAGCTAGTCTAGAGGGAATATGTCTTGCTTCCTACTACAGAAGTCCTGGATTACTCAACTGGGAACAATGTACATACACAAAGGTTCCTTCTACCCCATACACTTCTAGTAGCTCCACTTTTGTAACTATACCATGGAACATCCCAGCTGCTCACTTATTATTTTCTAAACTTGGATGTGCATGGACCCCTTGTTGTAGAACACTATCAAGAGACTAGCGCACCAGCAGATGCACTACCTATTTACTTCTATCTAGCCAGAGCTTTGCTAAACCTCTATTTGGCAGCTTTGCTGCTGATCGTACCCACAATGATGTTCTGCTATGCTGAAGAAAGCCTCAGTCCACCTAACTGCCTTCTCCAGGAGTGGAGAGGGGCTGCTGAAGATGTGACCTTGTTAACCTAGCCGTTCGCCAACATTCGCTGAGCCCCTAGTATTCACACAGCGAAGATGGCCTGCCCAAAACAGCAACTCTTCATGTACAGTTGAGACAGTTGTGCTCAAACCTGACTAGTACACCTCTCTTTGTATCTATGTTTGTTATCTGTGGTCTTTTCTTCATTGCTCTCTTCACAATGCTGAGCACAGGGGTCCAGCAAAAGGACTGCTATGGCTAGCCCAATCCAGGGTCCTCTGAGGTCCAACATGAGCTCAGTGTGCTTCTGGGCTGCTGCCCATGGATGTTTCTCAGCATTCCCAAGCTTGGCATACCTTTAATGTATCCCTGTGTACATACACTAACTCTGAGATACTAGTCCCATGCCCTGCATATACTCCTTCCACTATTAATATGTAGGAAACTGGAAATATTAGTTCAGCGATGCGAGTAGCCACCTCAAATCATAATTGCAATCCTTGTCAGGGTGAATCACTACAGTCACAAACTTAACTCGAGCTCAACTTTCTAGTAGCTATGAGACAGAATAGGCAAGCTTAACTTTGAGGTAATGTTTAAAGTATTTAGGCTATACTAGAACAGTAATAAAGTTGAAATGCAAAACAATAAAAATACCAAAACAAATTGGAGAAATAGTGTAAAATGTAATAAGCAAAATTAGACCAAATTACACAAATTCAAAAAGGGTAACCAGAGTTATGAAGTTCTAAAGGTTTAAGTAGGAATAGCACCATGAAATACAAAGTGCCAATAATAGTCAATGGTAACAATACACCAGGACCTAGGTGAAATTTGATGCTGACTGCGATAGAGCGCAGGTCAACCAAGTTAATCCTGGGCAAAATATTTTACTTTCTGACTGTAATCCTTTGAGGCCCAATCCACCACAGGACAACACTTCTAAAGCTCCCTCAGGGGAGGCACCTAGAAACTCACAAGATGTCAAGTAGAGTCCAGTCCAGGTCCAGTTGCCAGTGATCGGGGGCACTTGCACGAAAGAACTACTGGAGATTGTTGTACCACTTTAACGTGAACAGGTCAGCCGCAGGACTCTTACAGTCTACTTCTTTGTTGTGGGTACAAGAGGGAGAGCAGGTCCAGTCCTTTAGGACTCTTCTCAAGCCTCAGACATCAGATTCAGTTGTTTTTCTGCTCTTTTACAGGTCAACAAGTGTTCTGTAGTGGGCGCATGAAGATGCCATATTAATGCCTGGCACAACCTAGTGAGTAGGATGACCGTTGGGGATGTCCAAACTGATGGGGTAAAGGTTCCAGGGTCTAACCCTATGGACTGTTAGTATTTTCAAAATTCCCTGATTCTTCTGCCACAATAAACGTGGGCTCTGAGCTGGCTGTGTGTTTGAGAAGTGTACTGTGGTAATGCTGGTGTTCTCCAACATCTAATTCTAAATTCCAGTTTGACTAAAGTCCTTGTACCCAAAACAACCAATGACAGAAATCTGGTATACCAAAGCTGAGTTTTCTCCAACCATACAGGTGATACACAAGTATTGCTTTGGTATACTGTCTTTGCCCTTTGAAGTGCGCCGAGATGTTATATTAAAAACCTCACCAAACCTGCCAAACATTATGTGGCTTTCGAGCAGGATTTGACACTCTAATGTCAAAAAGAGGCTTACTGTGATTGGGGTCCATCTAGCTTGGAGGAGAAAAGAAGGGCACTGCCAAGTGTCAGCTAACAGTTGCTTGTGACAGGAAAGACCTATTTGAAATGCATCCCAAGTGTCATATAAAAAATGCTACAGACCTGTCAAGCAGAATGTAACATTCGAGCAGGATTTGACACTTTAATGTCAAAAATGATCCTCAACGCCTCACCCTGCATATTCTGTCAGGTTCAAATAAGTCTTCTCTGCCCATTCAGAGCAGTCTATTGTTTGATCCTGGGAGCAAATTCACATTTCATTCAAGCCTACTGAACTGCTAATTACTGGCTGGCAAACGTTGGTGAGCAAAATGCTAATTTAGCTTCCGGGGACTTCAGGCAGGACAAATGTAACTTTTTTTAAGTCCCCTTTCCAAAATATTTATAACAAATCTGACTTTACCAGTAAATTGGGCATGTGTTTCAAATAACCCAAAAACGAATTTGTAGCTATCTCCTAGATGGATGTATTAAACTTGATAGCGTATCCCAGTGCTTTGATATGGAACAGCCAACTCTGCTACAGTGAAAATAGCTTTCCGGGTCTTGTCACTATAAGGACATGTTTTACATTAAACATTTACATGTCCTACTTTTAAATACCATGCACCCAATCTTATGGGCAATAAGGCACACTTATGGGTGACTTATTAATATTTAAAAGGAAGGTTTAAGCCTGTCAAAAAGGGGTTATAATTTGACAAGTCAAATTTGTGGTTTAAAACTGCACACCCAGACTACAATGGTGGGCCTGGAGACATGCTTTACAGTGCCACTGCTGTGGATGGCACAATGAGTACTGCAGCCCACTGCTAGCAATTAACTTCTAGACCCTGGGTACACTCTGTACCATATATCAGGAACTTAAAAGCAAATTAATCAGGTGTATACCAATTTTACAGTGTTGAAAGGAGGATTACAAGCACTTTACCACCGAATAGCAGTGGTAAAGTGCACAAAATTCTATAGCTAGTAAAAATAGTGCTCAGTAAAGAGGCAAAATAATCTGTGGTGACCCTGCAGAAAAACTTAATTACCAACAAAATACTACTGTGTTTGTCCTTGTTTTCATTGCTTAGATTTCTGAAGATGTTTAGATTAGCAACCATCCTTTAGGTACTAAAAATGGAGGAAGAGTATGTGGTGTTAGCCTCTCTTCAATCCTCCAATAACTGGCATTCTAGAAAATGTACCTTTTCAAAAATGGTATGCTTTAACACTTCAACACGGAAAACATGGTTTATTGATGATTATTTGACCATTGTAACCACTGACAATGCCAGCTTAGCAAACTGTTCATTTCAGTTGGCCAGTTTTTCCAATAATAAGTGCATGTTGAACACAAATGCAATGACACCATTTTCAATGTATTATTTGCAACACGTCAGAATGTTACTGTGATGTGGTGAGGTGAACTGACACCAAAGGTAGATTGTTTCTTTGTGCGACTCTCTGAGTCTCTGTTGTCCCAGGAATGCAGGGACAGGTGGGAGATTTAAAATCTTGAGACAACATAATT
Source organism: Pleurodeles waltl (assembly GCF_031143425.1). NCBI lineage: Eukaryota > Metazoa > Chordata > Amphibia > Caudata > Salamandridae > Pleurodeles > Pleurodeles waltl. The sequence continues at coordinate 523,248,663 of NC_090436.1, forward strand.
CTTCTGGCAGCCATGGAACTACGCCGATATATCACTTACTTAAATAAGCTGGTTCATTCATTGAATTATTTTTTACTGCATATAGAAAGCTATTTATTCTTGGATTGTTGGACATTTCTTAATTTTTATTTATGTCTCATCTTTTTTTTTTGTAAACAAAGTTTATTGCAAATTCGATCAACCAGTGAGTAGGTAAACATAGTATAAGAGAATATACAGTGACTCTGAGAGCAAGGGCTTTTTAATCTACACTTCTCTGCACTAATAGCAATCTGATGTTGCAACAACTACCCTACCCCCCCATCCCTCAACCTCCCCAACAGTGCCCCACCCCCCAGTGATGATACTGGTAGCATATCTGAACAGTTGTATTGTATGTAGGGGTGCTATGAAGGAGTCAACCCTCCGCTCACAGTGTGAGAGCATTTACCCCTTCTAGTCCAACCGTATGAACCTGCCCCGGGGTCATCCGTATTGGTACCAATGGATTGGGATTATTGGTAACTTCTCAAAGCATCCAATCATCATTCAATCATGGGACTGGACCTAATCGGTGTTCCTCCTTAAAGGAGTCTAATATCGCATCCCAACCTTGCGCCGCCTCCAGGGGCCGCCAACCCCTTCTGGCCTCACTATGTAAAACAGCACTCTCACACCCAGCCCACTTAGTTAGCTCTCTGGTCCATTGGGGCAGTCTCGGCCCAATTGGATTCTTCCAGGACATCGCTATTTCCCTCTTGGCCAGTACGTAGGCCAAGTCTCGGAACCTGTTGGTTATTTTGTACTTAGCCGTGCGTGGAAACCAGCCAAGCAGACAATGCTCTATTGTGCAAGGGATTTCTCTTCCTATCGCTCCAGCCACTAGTCGGCTCACCTCCGCCCAATACACCTCCACCGTAGGGCAGCTCCAGAACATATGCCTAAATTCCGCCTTCTCTAGCCCGCACCTCGGGCAATTTACTCCTTCCGCTTCAAAGTACCTGCTGATCCGTTCAGGGGTGAGATATGCCCTATGAAGTACATAAAAATTAATCAGCTTAAATCTGGCATTGCGAGTCATTTTGGGGAAGCCCCCCAGAATACGCTCCCAATCCACATCGGATATAGTTGTGCCCAGGTCTACTTCCCAAGACGATTTGAGCTGAGTCAAAGGTATGGTCCTATCCGCCTGAATCCTGCTGTAGAGATTAGAAACTGCCTTAAAGGTGCCAGAAGAAGTCGCCAAGTATGTACAGGTTGTTTGTGTAGTGAGCTCTCCTGTCCATGTCAGCCAGTGTTTCCTGATACTAGCCACTACTGAGCCATACAATAAGAAGTGCCCTCTTTGTAGACCGAATTGTGTCCGAAGGACTTTAAACGGCATCAGTGTCCCCTCCTTAAATAGTGCTCCTACCGTCTGTATCCCGGCCTCCACCCAGGACTGGAGTCCACCCCAGTCACCCCGATGGGGCAAAGCTGTTAGGGACAAGAGGGGTAAGTCAGGGGAGTAAGGGGTCTTTACCTTAAGTTTACGCAATAAGCTCTTCCAACAGCGCGCGTGGACTTTAAATTCAAGGGAATCATGCGTCCCAGTACCCGGACACCCCAACAACAGTTCGTATAATCTAGACTCTGGGGGAGTAAATGTCTTTACCCCAACCCTGTCGCTGCTCTGTTGGCTATCCATTGCGCCAACCACTGGAGCTGTGCTGCCAAGTAGTAAGCCTCAAAGTCCGGGACTGCTAGGCCTCTGTCTGTGGACCGCCTCTGAAGTTTGGCCAGAGCCACTCGCTTCCGTCCACTCCCCCAGATAAAGGCTATGACTATGGATTCTAGTTCTGCAAATATGGCCTTAGGAATCCAAACCGGCAGGACCGTGAAGTGATATAGGAGGCGAGGCAACACCACCATTTTAAGGATGGCTACCCTCCCCGCTACAGATAGAGGCAAGGTTTGCCAGAAAGCCATGTTGGAACGGAGGGAACGCAATGAGCCTCCAATATTGCTGTCTATTATATCCTGTGGGTCATGGAAAATCTTGACCCCCAAGTATGAGAGGCATCTTGGAACCCACTGGACATTTCCCAACTCTAATGGCGGGGCTACAGTAGCGTTCAAAGGAAACAGGCCGGTCTTGCCCCAATTCACCCGAAGTCCAGAAAGCTCACCAAACTGCGAGAGCAAATGTTGGGTCGGGGGAAGGTCTCTGTGTACATCGTCTAAGAAGATCAACAGATCATCCGCATACAACGCTATTTGATGTCTCTTGCCCCCTGCCACTATGCCGGGACCCCCACCACCACCGCGCGCCGCAGCTGCTAATGGCTCCATAGCCAGTGCAAATAGCAGCGGCGATAGGGGACACCCCTGTCTGGTACCTCGCTCAACGACATAAGGTCTGGATATAATCCGTCCAGTCCGTACCCTAGCAGTGGGCTCAGTATACAACAATCTGACCCAGGCAATGTATTCAGGTCCGAAACGAAGGCGGGACATCACTGTATAAAGGAAGGCCCACTCCAAGCTATCAAAGGCCTTTTCTATATCGACTGCGAGCACTCCAGGGGCTGGGCTAGTCGATTTTATTTTTGTCTCATCTTATGGACTTTGGACGATTTAGCAGAGTTTCAGTTACACTTGGCAAAAGGACCACGCTAGCTGTTTTTCTTTTTATGCCAATATATGAAATATATTTCATGATGTCCACAGTAAAGCTCTATCTGTATCCAGTGAGAAAACCAAATTGAAACGAGTAGACTGATTAAACTCCAAAGAATATGATAAGTTTTGATGATGTATTCAAACTTTAACATCAAGTGTAACTTGCACATTAGAAGATCTCGGGCAACACAGAAGTGCCAAAGTCAGGACTCTTTCTTGGGGCCGATTACAAAACCTCATTATATGCTATCTGTAAATGCTGAAGCTGAAAGGTACCGTGTGATGTGCCAATGATACTCTGGCCAGATAAACCAGTTCTAACACAGCTCTCCCAAGAACAAAAGCTAGTAAACATTTTCAGTTCGGCATATTTCAGAATTATAACAACTACTTTCGTAATGCTCTTTCCAGGTCTGAATCCAACGTGTGCATCAATATGGATGACTTTGTTTTTGAGGCAATTATTAATGTTTTCAGGAGTAATTTTCCATACATTTTACTCTTGCATGATTTAATGGCATTGACATTTGCGTTTTTGTTGCTTGGGAAAACGTTATTTTCTTTCTTCTGAAGTGTGTCTATTTCAAAACTCTAACAGAAGGCTTGGGACCCGATAAACATATATAGGGCAGGGTTATGTAACTTTATAATCACTGGTGCCCAAACAGTAAGCTTGCTCTAATGGAAATTCCAGGGATTCTTTTAAGTTTTATAATTCATTCCATTCTGCTAGCCCAACGCTAGCACAATTCCTAGTGACAGTTATATGGAACAAGACACTATCAGCTACATACTGATGTGAATACTAATATTCATCATAAGAAAGATTCACTTATTCTCCAGTTTCACGCCATATATTTTTCAAATATGAATGAAAATCTTTGCAGAGCTTGCTAGACAAGACTCCTATCATATCCTGGCTTGAAAACCCCGTGTTTATGTCACTTAATAACCTTTCATATTGCTCTTTAGGTTTCAGGTGTTTGACCCCTGAAATCAGCCTATCCATTCTTGTTGTAGAGTCCTTTTTACCGATTTACCTTCATCCAATATGTGCAAAAGAGTTTCCCTGGAATGTCTGACTGGGGTGAGGCAACCTTGATCATACCATTTAATTTCTCATTGGCGTCTGACACCATCGTACCACGGGGTGTTACTAAAACACCTGATGTCAATGCCGGGGTCTGATTTACATTGTTTCTGTTGGAAATAGTGCTGCTTCCTTTAAAACTGATTGGAAGTCACCTGCGTTGTTCACCAAGTAGCTAGTCTTTCCCCTTCAATATGAAATGGACATTTGTCTTGTTTTCCCGAAATGCTCTGGTTACAATGTATAGCTAGTATAGGACGCATAACTGATATTTACATTTACAGATAATGCTCTGTCTGACCTGGTGTATCAGCAGTCAACTTAATGAATGATTCAAATCCAGGTTAGGGTGTGGTTCAAATGCACCAACCAAATACATAACTAAAGGTCCTCCTATAGCAAGAAGCCGTCATGATAAATCACTGAGCTCATTCAGAACTGATGCTGTTGATGATTGCACCAAGTCTGTTTACATCATTGGTCAAAGCATATCCAGGGGCAATACCTGGATATCACTGTTCCCTTGAAAGTACAATTAAATGAAGAAGTCATTAACATGGTTGTATGACCTGAAACCGGTTCACTGGAGAAGTGTTATTATATCTTTACATCACTTGTACAGTACAAGTCTTCAGGCTGGTCTGTCTAGTGAACTACTGAACAAAGTAACATGAATTGTGATTAAGGCCATAAAAGATATCATAGGGCCCCACGGCTTAGGCACCTGTACTAGCTATCTGGCTCGTTGTCGCTGCCTATTACTCGTGAAGCCGAGTATGCGACCACACCAAGTTATTTTATTTAGTATAAATATTTTGTGCAATCAAAAACATTTTTTTATTGTATTTTTCTTCCACAACACAATACAATTAACATCTCTGTCAGTTTGCATACAATTACTACATTGTCCATATTTCCACATCTGTCCGAAACAGTCCTTTCTCTCATTTTTCCAAATCTGACTTTAAGTCATGATTGCATTCACTTACTTCCTAGGAATTAAGTTTTCACAAAGGCTTCTAAACATCCACCCTTACTTTCCAAGTTCTATACATTATCAATACAGATCTATCACATCACATTTAAATTATGGTATTTGGTCTCCATCTTAGGTTTGTCCATAACTTTTAATTCTATTGTTCATCCTTTCTTATCACACATTTCTTTCAGTTACAGTCGCTTGTAGAGCCCTGTGTCCTTCCAAATGTGCCCGAAGTGGATCCCATATATCCCTAGGTCTTGACAGTACTGGAAGAAGCATACTGGATATTTCACCTTGACCATTACAATAAATAAATTCTTTCACCCAATTTTCTACAGTGGGATGTGGTCTTACAGCCAGTTATTTAGGCCAATGGGACGAACGCCCTTATCTTTTTAGGTATGTCATGTGTATATCCCAGTAATGCCATTTATGGGAAAGGCAAGAATTCCATTGCAGTTGAAGCGGACAACCTTACAAATACCTCCCTTCAGAATGCAGTCACCACTGGACAATACAAAGCCACGTGCAGAACGTCGGCAAGTTGTTCTCCACACCTACCACAAATAGTATTGAGTCTGAGCCGTTTATCTTTTAACCTTTTAGGGGTATTATAACTCCTATGTAGGACTTTATAATGCACTGCTCCATGTCTACCAGTCGCAGAGCCGACTCCAATATTTCCACTGCACATATCTTAAGATCATTTCCCCATCTTTCCTTTACTCTCATTGGACATTTCAATTCAGTAAATTGGGAAATCATGTATAGATTAGAGATGCTCTGAAAGGGGTATGCTGCTGAGCAAATATAATTTAATACTGGCAGTGTGATTGGTTCCTTCAGGTATGCAGGAAATGTATCCCTGAATGCTAGTCACAGCCTATAGTATAAGAACACATCCAGAGGTGTTCTTTCATCTACCCCAGCAAATTCATCCAGTGAGACAAAACGATCTTCGCAATACATTCCCCTTATGACTCTCTTACTACTTTTAATCCGCTGTTTAAAGCCCTTGAGCTCGGTAGTCAGAGTATGAATTGTTGATTAGAGCAATATATGATGAACAGTATCTCTCCAGCCCTGCCCGCTTAACCAGCATGATCTATGCCCTCACTGTGGTCACTGAGTGAATCTCGCTTTTATTACTAAATCTTGGGTTGCTTAGCGTTGTGTTCAAGTGATACTTTTCTTCTATATCTTTTCCACTGCTACATAAGGCACAGGCCCTGATGCATGATACCAACAGAAGGTGAAGTGTGCCTGTGCACATAGTATAATTAAAAGTTTGGGATTTTTAGCTCATTCTCTCATGGGGCATCACAAAAATTTACCATTCGACGCTAGGATATTTCTCTCTCCACACTAGCCTACCCAGCTGAACCTGATATGCAGTGAATAAATTGCATTTGGGATAATCTGGTATGCTTTAAAATAAATACAGACTTTTTAGAAAAAACACAATTTATATCAAATCAATCCTGCCCACCATTGTTTAGGAAAGCTCGATCCAGCAGCCCACTCATCTTGCTAATCTTATCACAAACCCACAATAATTGGCTCTGATCAGTATGTGTGTCTTGGTGGATTTTAACCCTCATTTCAGAGTCTAATTGCTACAGCAGTGGGTGTTCCGACTCACATTGCTGGGTTCCCTAAGTGAGGGGAAATACCAGTGATGTGGTGCAGTTTATATTAAACTTATATAGCCCTGCCAATTGTATAAATACCATAATAATGGACAAGACATTAACAGCTGGCTACGCGATAAAACGTCGGACGTCATCTGTGCTTAAGGACACAAGTATACAACGGGATGTAAAACTGTTCCCTGTATGTGAGTATTCCTGACGAAGTCTGTATGTAAGGGCTTCTATTCCAATTGTGAATATCAGTGATGATATGTGGCACACCTTTCGTGCACAATATGTTACACTAAATGGACTTGCTAGCACACTGTTTACAAATACATGGGTGATAGACTGTGCATACACTAGTCTTATCCAGGATAAAAAAATAATTTCCTGGGGGAGGGGCCAAGAAGGCGATGAGAGCGGACATTCTGTGAAGAGCTCCAGCATAGGTCCCAATTGAATCCTGTCAAAATCCTGCAGACTGATGGCGAGTTGATCTCCCCCCTCGAGGGGACCCCAAGGTGGCCAGGGGAAGCCCATCTGGGACCCAGGAATATGTTGCGCCAGGAGGCAAACGGCAGCCGCCCTACCGGCCATGACACGTGGGGAAAGGCGGTCTTAGGCCTCAATTGAGGTCCGCGGCAGAGCGGAGGAGGCTGTCGGACCGCAGCTACTTTGAGTCAGATCCACGCCCCCCCGGGTAGATGTCGACTAACAACAGGATCTGGCTGCACGGGGGAAACGACTGGAGCCCATGGACAGCCGAGCGAGGCCTCAGTGAAAGGCCCGTGATCCTGAGCCACCCTATCTGGGCTGGGCGGCAGGTGCTGGAGAGAGGAGGCGGGTGGTGGCGGCTGCTCCAGAGGCCCACGGTGAGCAGGGAATACGGGCTGTGGGGTGCGCCGGCCTCTGGGCCAGTATCGTGGTCACGCTCCATCGAGGGGAACTGCAGAACAGAGGCTGCTGCCGGTTCGCACCTATTCTGATCTGGATTCCACCACCCCCGCGGGAGGAGAAGTCAATGACTGACCGGTCCCAGGGGCCGGTGTAAAAGAGACGGTAGGGACCTGTGGACAGTCGAGGGAGCCCTCAATGTTGGCCCTGTGATCCTGAGCTGCCTGGACTACAGCGACGATGCCAGAGCCGGGAGGAGGCGGCAGGTAGGAACACAGTGGCCCCTCTTCCCTCTTCTGCTCCTCCTCCACCCAGGATCACCGAGCACGGCCCTGACTGGTCCTGTGCACTCGGGAGGGAGGCGAGGAGAAGCCGTTTCAAAGGTGGTGCAACATGGCTGAACGTTTCCCCTGCCACACGCAATGCCAGGGACCAGTGGAGTTCTGAGTGAGAGGGCTCCCACCTTTCCCCTCCCCCCTTGTCACCAAAAACTGGTTGTGAAGGAGGAGAGACGACCAGCGGGGTGCGGCGGTAGGGAGGAGGGCCCTGGGAGTGTGATCCTGTCTGCATTAGCCGGCGGTGCCCTACCAAAGCTGTGACTGCTGAGTAGGCTGGCCATTGATCCAACCCCTCCACCCCCTGGAGGCGACGACTGAGGCTGAGGGCCCCAATGTGAAGACTATGCAGGAGATTGTGAAGATCAGTGGGGTGAATGGAGAGCAACCTGAGGTCACAGCCAGTGTCGTTGGGTGGGGGGACTTCCCAGGGTACTCCTCAAATGCAGCCCAGGACCCCCACACAGGGTTGCGAAATAATCTTTCTCCTTGACTTCTCCCCTCCTTGAGAGACGAGGTGCAGCCAGCCTGACAGGGGAGGACCATGGACCAATATCGACCATACCCTGAGTCAGAGCGGAGGTCTCTCTCCTTCGACAGGACCTCCAAAACGTGGCGGAAAGAGTAACATCTGCTGAAATGAGAATCTCAGACTTAGAGGACATGGTCCATACGCTCAGGGAAGTAGCCATGGAAGCATGAGTAACCACTAAAGACGTACTGTGGTGCCTTGAGGAGAAGGAGAACAGGGTGAGGAGAAATAACCTGCGATTTGTGGGGTTCCCGGAGGGAGCAGAGGGCCAGAATGCATTCAAATTTCTGGGAGATTGGCTCACGCAAACCTTCCTGAAAGAGAGACTATCGTCCTTGTTAGACCTGGCATCGTTGGCGTAGTCTACCCTATCTATTTTGCCTCTGCTTGCCATGTTTTGACTGTGTGCTGGACTCTTTTTTTGTTGTATGAAACTGTATGTGTAATTGGCTTTTCCATAATTGGCATATTTGATTTATTAGTAAGTCCCTAGTAAAGTGCACTAGAGGTGCCCAGGGCCTGTAAAACAAATGCTACTAGTGGGCCTGCAGCAATGTTTGTGCCACCCACATGAGTAGCCTTGTAAATATGGCTCAGACCTGCCACTGCAGTGTCTCTGTGTGCAATTCTTAAACTGCCAATTTGACCTGGCAAGTGTACCCACTTGCCAGGCCCAAACCTTCCCTTTTTGCACATGTAAGGCACCCCTAAGGTAGGCCCTAGGTAGCCCCATGTGTAGGGTGCAGTATATGTTAAAGGTAGGACATGTACTGATCTTTGTAGCTCCTGGAAAACATTGTGTTTATCGTGCCAGTTAGTCCAGAGAAGTGCAGAGTATCACATTTTGTACAATACTTTGGTCTGTTGTAGTTTTGTCTTGATTGGTAGAAAGGTGCAGCTGCTTGCATAAAATCTGGACATATAGTGCAATCTTAGATCCTTGGTAAAATAGTATATATTTGTCTTACGCCTTTCTGAGTGCTGTGTCCCTATCTCAATAGTTCAATAATCAAATGATTATTTGCCTCGGAGGGGCCTGGTGGCAGTGTTTGAGTCAATGAGAAATGTGCCCTTTTAACCAGGAAAACAGGCAACAATGCATCCACTCTAAAGATTTCTGTCAGTATGGATTCCACAGAGCTCCATCAGTACTGCAGGGGAGGACTATGGCACTCCTAGGATTCTGATATAATTTCTCTGGGAACTTGTTTTCTAATCCTGGTTTCAGAAGCATATATTTGCCAGCTTATTTTCTGGTTTAGCACCATGTGTGGCAAGTTGGTTCTCACTATCTGATATGAGGCACTCAGACATGTCAATCCTCGAGGCATGCTTGTTGAATCATTCATTTAGTTGATCAACTCTATTGGTCAGCGTATCGATTTTTGAGTCAACCGATTTAAGGCTCTGTTGCATACTGAGGAGGATTGTTTTCATACCATTGTCCTGTTATGTCTTCCGTCTCTCCGGCTTCTGAATCCAGCCCTCCCCCACTGTCCTCCTCAAGCCCAGGGGATGTGGTCTTCTTTTGGCAAAAGTTAAGCTTAGCTTGTTTATTGTCATGATTAACAAAGAGACAACACAGTACAACACATCATACATTATTAAACTCAGTATTAAACATACTATCTAAAACAACATATACTATGCATTAAACGTACCACATAAGAACATATTCCATGCAGATACAACCCCTCCCTTCACTCTAGAAAAACAAAAATGAGAGAAAAAATGTATATAAGTACTCTATAATGAAATCATTATACCTATTTGATAAGACTTTTGTTCTCTTAGGACTCAGCATCTCTTTTGCAGAAGATATGTCATGTCATACTATAAGGGAATTAGACTCATTCCCTAATTTTAAACTGCTCCTTGCATTTACATCCTCTTCTTTGTTTATAAATCCTCCTTCAGAAATTGTACCATCCATTTCAATTTGATCAATGACTTCACCATTAGTATTATTGTTCACATTTGAGGATGAAACATTTCCTTGTTGAAACTGCATTAAATTAAAACTGTCAACTGCCATAAGTGGAGTTTTTTAACATGCCAATGTTTGTCAGAGAGCAAGCAAACTCTACAATTATTGACCAGATTTTCTACCACTCTATTCAAACTCGGCCACCAACAATGTGGCTCCAGACCCCACAGTCAATTCAGATAAGACATGAATAAGATTGAAACTCATGTTTTATGATGAATTTATAAGACCTGAATTGATGTTTTTAATTAATTCCTGATCCTGCTCATCCTTCAGACACCCATCATCTTCTGGAGAAATAGCAGAGTCCACACAATGTACAGCATCTAGTGCAGCAATAACACACTGTAGGAAGCTGGCTCTGTATATACTATATCAAAATGAGATATAGTGTGCACAGAGTCCAGGGGTTTCCCAAGAGGCTTGACAGAGGCAATAATTGATAATAATAATGTTCTATTTGTGGTAGTGTGGTCGAGCAGTTAGGCTTATCAGAGGGTAGTGTTAAGCATTTGGTGTTCACACACAAGCAATAAGTGAAAACACACACCCAATGACTTAACTCCAGGCCAATAGTTTTTTTAATAAAAAAATATTATTTTGTTAATTTATTTCTAGAACCACCAGATTAATTTAGCAGGTAAGTACATCAAATGGAAGGTACTTTGCATAGTGATACTTAGGTCTTTGAATATAATCAATATTGCACACAGTTTTCTTTAAAATGGCAAAAAGCGATTTTAGAAGTGGACAGAGTGCAATTTTTAACAGTTCCTGGGGGAGGTAAGTAAAGTTCAGTTTTTGAGGTAAGTTCCACACTTACAGCTTCAGTCTCCGGGGCATAGGTAGCTACTGTTGGGGGTTCATGGCAACCCCAAGCATCCAGCATCAGCAACAAAGGGCTGTTCAGGGGCAGAGGTAAAAAAGGAGCCAAACTTACATGGGCGCCTATGGAGACAAGGAGTACTCCGGTTCCAATCTGCTTGAAGGTAAGTACCAGCGTTGTCGGAGGGCAGGGGGAGCACTGGAGGGGCCCCAAGTAGGCACAAAAACCACACCCTCAGTGGTACGGGGCGGCTGGGTGCAGTGTTGAACAGGGCATCGGGTTCTCAATAGAACTCTATGGAGGGACCGGGGGTCACTTACGCGCTGCAGGCAGGGCACAGGGGCCCTCTTGGATAAGCCACCGTCTGGGCAAGGGTGAGGGCTGCCTACTGGTTGTTACTGCACCGGTGGTCGGTTTCCCAAAAGGCCTGGGGGCTGCGGGTGCAGTGCTTCTCCAGGTGCCGGATATCTTCGTCCCGGCAGTCGCGTTCAGGGGGGTCCTTGGATTCCCTCTGCAGGTGTCGTCGTGGGGGTGCAGAGAGGTCAGCCCAGAGTGCACACGTTGTTGGAGTCACCTGGTTAGTTGGTTTCTCTGGACACCGGCTGGGGGCGTCGGTGCAGAGTAGTTGGACTCACGCTTCTGGAGTGAGATGAGAGTCCCTTTAAAGTTGGGTTCTTGGTCTTCTCTTTGGGCAGGTCCACTGTCCACAGGAGTTTCTTGGTCCTCGGTGAGGCAGGCAGTCCCCTGGAGGCTTTTCAGGGGTCGCTAGTCCAGCAGGGCGCGTTGATTCTTCTCTTGCAGCTTTTCAAAATAGGAGACAGGCCGATAGGGCTGGGGCCCAATCATTAATGTCTCCTTCTCTTCTCTGCTGGGTTTTAAGCTCAGCAGTCCTTCTTTCTTGAGGTCATCAGGAATCTGAATAGCTGGGTTCAGGGTCACCCCTGAATACTAAATTTAGGGGTGTGTTAGGGTCAGAGGGCAGTAGCCAATGGCTACTGTTCCTGAGGGTGGCTACACCCTCCTTGTGCCCACTCCCTCTGGGGAGGGGGCACATCCCTATCCCTATTGGTGCTAATCCTCCAAAGCAAGATGGAGGATTTCTCGAGGAGGGGGTCACTTCAGCTCTATTCACTTTAGGGGTGGACCTGGCTGGAGGAGTGACTCCTCCTTGTTTTTCTCATTATCCCTCCGGACTTGCCGCCAAATGTGGGGGCTCTTCCAGGGGGCGGGCATCTCCACTAGCTGGAGTGCACTGGGGCACTGTAACACCAGGCTTGAGCCTTTGAGGCTCACTGCCAAGTGTTACAGTTCCTGCAGGGGGAAGTATGAAGCACCACCACCCTTGACAGGCTTTGTTTCTGACCACAGAGTGCACAAAGGCACTCACCCCATGTGGTCAGAAACTCGTCTGGAAGTGGCAGGCTGGCACAGACCGGTCAGCCTTGCACTAGGTTAGCCTTGGGCTAACATACAGGGGGCATCTCCAAGATGCCCTCTGCGTGTATTTTTCAATAAATCCCATACTGGCATCAGTGTGGGTTTATTGTGCTGAGAAGTTTGATACCAAATATGCCAGTATTCGGTGTAGCCATTATGGTGCTGTGGAGTTCGTAATGACAAACTCCCAGACCATATAGTCAGTATGGCTGCCATGCACTTACAATGTCTATGAATTGACTTGGACACCATAGGGGCATAGTGCTCATGCATCTATGCCCTCACCTGTGGTATAGTGCACCCTGCCTTAGGGCTGTAAGGCCTGCTAGAGGGGTGACTTACCTATGCCACAGGCAGTGGTTTGTGGGCATGGCACTCTGAGGGGAGTGCCATGTCGAATTTGTCTTCTCTCCCCACCAGCACACACAAGCTGCAAAGCAGTGTGCATGTACTGAGTGAGGGGTCCCTGAGGGTGGCATAATGCTGCATGCTGCAGCCCTTAGGGACCTTCCCTGGCCACAGGGCCCTTGGTACCAGGGGTACCTTTTACAAGGGACTTAACTGTGTGCCAGGGCTGTGCCAACTGTGGAAACAACGGTACAGTTTTAGGGAAAGAACACTGGTGCTGGGGCCTGGTTAGCAGGGTCCCAGCACACTTCCAACCAAAGCTGGCATCAACACTAGGCAATAAGTGGGGGGTGACCATGCCAACAGTGGCAATTTCCTACACACACTGTTGGACCTGGCCCTTTTTACAGGGTACTCCCGCAAAGTTTTTGCCTTCCTCCTCCTATTTTTTCTGGCCCTTTTTGTTGACTCTGGGCACTTTACCAATGCTGATCAATCCAAGTGCATGTGCTCTCCCTTGTAAACTTGGTATGATTGGCTTACACCTGATTGGCACATTTAATTTACCTCTAAGTCCCTTGTACACTGGTATCCCTATACCCAGGACCTGTTAATTAAATGCTACTAGTGGGCCTGCAGCGCTGCTTGCTCCATCCACAGAGGTAGCCTTTCTAACCTGCCTCAGGGACCTAGCATCTAAATTTACTTGCCAGGCCTAGAACTCCCCTTTTACAACATATAGGTCACCCGTAAGGTAGGCCCTAGCTAGCCCTATAGGCAGGGTGCTATGTATGTAAAAGGCAGGACATGTGCATAGTTGTGTGGACTGTTCTGGTAGTGACAAGCAGCATATTTGGTTTCTCACTGCTTTCTCATAGGATTGCATTGGAAATGCCCTGCCTTATGTCTGGGTGGTATTGTCTTATCTATGAGGGGTAGCGTAGGCATGTTTGGTATGGTTGTAATGGTAGTGACAAATGATGCTTACTGGTGTAGGTGGGTTTTTTATTACCATTATAGAAATGCCACTTCTAGAAAGTGAGCATTTCTCTGTGCTTATGACTCTGGTGTTTTGCAGCTTGACTCCATTAAACGTCTGGGGCAGAGTGACAACTGGGCTTTGTGCATTCTTTTCAGACAGCCTGTACCTAGGGAAGGTGGAGGTGTCACAGAGAGGCATCTACATATTGAATTGTCTTCCTGGGCTAAGAAAGGGAGAGGCGTGGCACACCTGCATTTGTAAAGGCTGTGCCCTGGCCTCACACAAAGGGCTTGGTTACGCCCCACTGATGTCTGAAGCCTGTGCTGGAGGAGAGAGGGGACACTCCTAGAACCAGTTAGGACTGGTTGGATCCCCTTCTCACCCTTTTGTGGAGACTGTGCAAAATGAGTATAAGTACATGTGGCTTCCCCCACATTTTTATAGCGCTTTTGGAACTGGGACTGTACCCCTGTCAGAAGGACTGCTGGACGGCACCAAAAGACTCATCTGGACTGCTCTTCTGTTTGTTGCCCTGCTGCATGGTGTCTGCTGGGTTACACCAAGGACTTATCTGGATTGCTTTTCTGCTTGTTGCCCTGCCTGCCAGTTGCTCCTTGACTTGGGTTCCCCTGAGCACTTCTGGGCGGCCAGGAGCAACCACCCCTACCTGCCTTTATGGTGCTGGCCTCTTTTGCCTGCTGCCTACTGCACCCCAAGTGCTCCCCCAAGTTCTCCAGGGCTAGGCGATATGCCCCTGACCCTTGCTATCTTCCATTCCTTGGCACTGGGAGAGCGCCACAACTCTATGGGAGCCTGACAAGCATTGTACTCTGCTGTCCTTAAGGTGCAGAGCCAGCGCTGCACTTCGTTATCATCTAAAATTAGCGCATGAAGAGCGCTTTGTATCTTCTATCTCTAGCACAGGCAAGTACATCCGAGTCCCCGTGGTGGTGCTCCCCCGTGAGGAGTAGCTGTCGAGAGGACGAGAGAACCCCACTGCCTCCCGGCAGTGAAGAGAAAGTGCAGGGGGGCGTGCACTTTTCAGTGCTGGCAGGCATTCCCCTTAGGGAAATCACTGCTGCTACCTGGGCGTGTCTAAAGGGATAGCATGAGCACAAAGGAGAAGGACGCTTGCCAGTTGAGCCTGGAAGCCATCCTGTGAGGATGCAGACGGTCTCTATTGCAGGGAAGAGAGGAGACAGCTGGAGTCGTCCCTCCCTCCCTGCACCACACCAGCGAGCTGCCTGTGGCGGGACTGGCCTTGAAAGAGGGGCCGAGAGTCAGGGGCGGCCACGCCGGGGATTTGCAGGCTCTCTTTTCTCTATCCCCACCCCCACAAGAGAATTACTGGGGGTCACCATGTTGGTGGTTTCCCTGTATGGGGTGCCTCTGCTCAATTTTTTCCTCTGTGTGGACACTACATTACCGGTTGAAGACCTGACCTCAGGTATATGCTGCACTGCCATGATTGAGGTGATGGGAATAATTGCAGGATCTGCCTAATAAATAGTAAGTAGGAGGGTGGGTAATGTCTTATTTGTCTTATGCCATAGGGAAATGTTTCTCTTCTGTGTGCATGCCTGATAATGTCTTGGCATTCAGGCTAATGTATTTATTATTCCATGTTCTATGTTGGTGCTAATGACAACCTGACTACTACTTATGATGCAGGACGACCAGTAACGTATGTGTTTTATTATGACTACTGTTTGTTTTCAAAGAGCAATAGTACCTGAGTAATGTTCTGACAACTGCTTGTGTAGCAGGGTATTGCTGGTATTGCTGCTACTTGTTATGTGTGATCTAATGATGTTTTGTGCAATACAGTTTATTTTAACATAACTTGGTGTTGTGTTTCCTTTGTGGTGGGGATAGCATATCACGTGTGCTGTGTGTGTTGTGCAATCGCTTTTCACATTGCCTCCAGGTTAGGCTTGACTGCTCGTGCCAAGCTACCAAGGGGGTGAGCAGGGGTTATCCTGGGTGTGTAACCGCCTCACCCTGACTAGAGTGGGTGGGTTCTGCCTGGCTTAGGTGCACACCCTAGCCAACCAGAAACCCCGTTTCTAACACACACTCATTGGGAAACAATAATTTATGAACTTCACACTCATCACCACTAAGTGGAAGTCTGGATGGGGGGTAGAGCTAGCAGTCGAACATGGCAGCCATGTGATTTCTGGGCTCTGGATCGGCCCGCATGTATCCTGTGAAAACCGTGGTGCAGCCCGGCTACAAGACCTGGGGAAAAATTTCGAAGATCTACGGGACACAGTGCTGCATCTAGTTGCTGATGGAGACCCTACCAGACACGAAATGTGGCAGGAATGGCCTTGGTAGAGTCAAGGCTGGGCCAACCAACATGGCAGCTCCACTGAGGACCTGAGCTGCCCCTGCAGGGCGGTGCAGATGGGAGCGCAGTGCCCGATAAAGAGCCCGCTCAGCTGAGGATCCATGAGCTGGGAGGGGACGACATGGTGCCTGCCCCCCCCCCCGCGGCACGCCTGATGAGCTTCTGACAGGCTGCCTCTGGAGCAGAATTGGAAGAGAAGGTGAGAGGGAGCAGCGGTACGGGCAAGACTGAATGGGCCCAGGGGCCCATGTGAATGTCCTCTTTTCCATACCAACAGGGATTGATTAAGTGTGACCGCCCCCTAGAGAGAATGGTCACCAGCCCTGGCAGAAGAGCCCCCACGACTAAGCTGTGTGGCTGCCCAGGGGGGTGCCCCACCCCCAACCTCTCCCTTGCTTGGACCTGGACCAGCTAATGCCCGCGGTGCACCCCTGCACTCGCCCTGTCCCCATGCAATGGACAAGGATCTTACATTTGTGCCAAGAAGTAGGATGAAGCGCTCATGAAACTGAGTGCAGGGGGTTAATGGGCGATCCCCCACGATTATGACAAGACGGGCAAGAGGCCAGTGTGCTAGGGCGACCCCTGGACTGGAGACCCTTCTAATTGCGGGAGGGCAGTGCGACTCAACTGTTACAGAGGAACCCGGCCTTCATACGCACGTCCCCCGGATTGGTCATCACTGTATTGCCTTGAGAAGATCCCCTATTACAGAACTTATTCCTCCATCTTGTGCAACCAGTGGCAACCTTCCACTGATTACTTACAGCACCCAACAGTAAACCAGTTCTGAGGTACCTTCGGGCCCCTACGACCTGGAGTTACATTTTTCCTGGCTAACGCACAAAAAGACTCAACGCCCAGACATCCATTCAACTGGGGGTGGCCAACGCTGATGGCAAGAGGCTACCCCTAATACATCCACTAGCGTCAGTGAACATCCCGGTGGTGACCGTGACTTGCCTGCACTGCCGCCCACTGCCCCCATGAAGAAACAATGCCTTAGGCCCCAGGTGTCGCAGGTGGCCAGCCCCGATCCTGGACAGCATGCTAGGGAAGGGGCACTACAGATGGACCCCTCACAGAGCACATGCAGAACACCCTGCACAAATTCTGTAAGTGACTGAGGAGTCGAAGAATACTCTAAGACAGGAAATAGGAAAGGTATCAGTGGAGCTGAGCCTTCTGCAAATGGGCCACCAAAAATGATCAGACAGGGGGAAAAGCACTGAGGTTGTGCTGGCGGACCTGGGGCCCTCGCATCAAGCTCTACAGACCCAACTGACCCACCTCACAGATTGCGTGCTATACCTCCAACGTCATGCTGAGAATGTAGAAGGCCGCAATCGGTAATAACATACACATAATTGGGCTCCCGTTGGAGGCAGAGGGCACGGACATGGTGGCCTTCCTCGAACCCTTGTTGATGTCGCTCATGGACACGCAACAACTCACACAGTTTTTTGCCTTAGAGAGCGGGCATAGAGTCCTGGCCCGATCCCTGGAACTGGGGAGACAACCCAAGACTGTGGTGGGCTAGCTACTTCATTATAGGGACCGAGACCTACTGTTGCAGAGAGCGTGGGAAGCTCGCCCCTTCGTGGTGGATAATGGGAAAGTCAATATGTTCCCTGACTTCACGGCAGCAGTGCAGGCTAAATGGGCATCCTACTTAGAGGTGAAGAAAACGCTACGAACGGAGAGGACCCAGTACTCCCTGTTGCTCCCATCAAAACTGAAGCTTGGGCTTGTCTGGAAAACTACAAATCAGAGACTTATGGGCCCAGAAATGAAGAACCCACAGCACCCTACTACTGTAGGAAGAGAAAATGCTCAAGAGACCAACACGAAACAACCAAGTGACAAAACCCATGCAGCGCATTGGTTGGGGGGGTCCCCCACGTGACGCCTCAGATGGCAGGAGACATATATAACATGTATCACCCCTATATCCTAGGGAGAACTTTTAAATGGAAGCGGCTCACTACCTGCATGCTTGGGCTGATCCGGGCATCCCAGGTGATCCATTGCAGATCTAGAACTGACTTACTCCCTAATCATCCATGGGTCCACCGGAAGGATGATGATGTTGGGACTACAAGTACTGGTTTGGCTGGCCAGCCATTGCTGTGCTGCTCTGGGAAAGGCGAGCTGGGGTTTGTTTGTTACTGTTGCTGATGCCCTTAATTGCCTCTGGTACACTGCTATGGCATTATTATGCTCATGGGGAGGGAGCGAGGGTGAGGGAGACACATACACACTGGGTACACCACAAATGCATGGCAGACACACATAGTACCCTTAAGCTGATGTCTTGGAAGATTTGGGGGTTGGGCTCCTCATCCAAACGACAGAAAATCCTGACATACATGAAGAGGAGAGGGGGCACATTGCCATGCTGCAGGAATCCCACCTTAGTACGGCTGAAGCAGATCGCCTTCACAGATGCTGGCAGAGGCAGCTGTATGCCACTACCTACTCTGCCTACGCACGGGGAGCACTGTTGTGGGTGAGGACTGGAGTGCCCTTTGAGGCCTCCTCAGTAGATGTAGACACGGACGGCCGATATGTGTTGGTGGGGGGACAACTTTATGGCAGGCCTGAGGTCCTGGGATGTGTATATGCCCCCAACCAGGACCAGCTCCCTTTCCTACACGCCCTGTCTACACAATTGGCCCATTTTCCTGATGGCCCCTGTCTTTTGGGGGGCAACTTTAACAGCATTCTTGACCCAGAGGTGGAACGCTCCCTTCCTCCACTGCGAGGTGCAACAACCGTTAGGGTGGCAGCGAGACTGGCCTCATGGGTATCTCAGTGGGACATGGCGCACCCAACATCCATTTAGTAAAGACTACTCATATTACTCTCACCTCTGTCGGGTACACACTAGAATAGACCGCATTGTCTGCTCTACATCTTTCAGCAGCACTCTCTCATATGCTGAATACTTGGGTCGCACAGTGTCTGACCATAGCCCAGTGATAATGATGTTACAGACAGCAGAGAAACGCCCCCCTATCCCAACGTGGCCTTTATATTCTAAGGCAATGGAAGATGTGGTCTCTCTGGACGCATTAGTGACCAAGTTGACGGAATACTTATCCTTGAACCCGGGACAGCTTCCAACAGGGGCACTGAGTGGGAAACCCACAAGGCGGTGTTGAGAGGACACTGTCTGGGGCAAACGGTAGGGATCCAGAGAGTCCTGGAAACGGGCCTTACTCGCCTTAAAACTGACTTGCACAAATAGGACACCACACTGGGCACCGAACCAGTTGCCCAACAACGATTATTAGAAACCTGAGATCTCTACAACGCAGCGGTGGAGCGATTCCACTGAGGTGATCATGAAGCCTACACAAACAAGGTACACGAGGAAGAGAGGAGAGACTCCTGGCCTGGGTGATATGCCCGGAGCTGGCGCGCCGCTGTTTTTGCCCACACACATCAATGAGGAGTTTTATATTTCCCTGTACAGCCCGCCGCAGACAAAACTCCCAGGATCACTGCACGGTTTCCTGGAGGACCTACAGTTGAGGACACTCCCTTAGCCAGATCAGGAGGCCCTCAGGGCGTCAGTAGACTCCCAAGAAGTCAAGGCTGCTATTAAATCCCTAGCAACGGGGAAAACCCTGGGAACTGATGGGCTCCCACCAGAGTTCTATAAGTGGTTCCTGGGGGAACTGTCGCCAAGACTCATGGAAATGTACACTGAGGCTTATGAGAGAGGAAAATTGCCACCCTCAACCAGGGAGGCCTTGGTGGTACCTCTCCCCAAGAGTATGCAACGGTTTCTGACTGGTTTCTATGCTCAATACTGATTTTAAGGATCTCAGCAAAGCTCTAGCCACCAGGTTGCTTCCCCATATGCAAACCCTCATACACAGGGACCAGAATGGGTCTATACGCACCCGTAGTATTGCCTACGGAAGCTCTACTCACTACTGTAATAATACACATCCGCCAGATCCAGCAGTGATGATAGTGTCAGTAAAAAAAAGGCCTTCAACACAGTGTCTGGGATTACCTGGAGGCTTGGACCTAACTGGGTGAGATACGTTAAATTGCTTTACCCCCACTCCACCACGAGAGTCAAGAATGGTCGCATAGTTTCGGACAGCTATGAAATCCAAAGAGGGACAAGCAGGGCTGCCCGCTGTCGCCCATGCTGTTTTCCATAGCCACAGAACCACTGGAGGAGAGGTTTAGGACGGAGGGCTGTGCGTGGGGGGTGCTGAGTGGGGAGGTCACGCACATCATTTCCCTCTATGCGGATGATCTCCCTATTTAGTTACGGAATCGAGGGGCCACGCTACCACAGGTACTCAATCTGGTGAAGGACTTTGGCAGATGCTCTGGGCTCCACATGAACCTAAGGAAAACCTGTGAAGGGGTGCCACGTCTGCTCTCCGGCTCTGACAATGTGACCTGGGTTCCTCGCACATTCTGCTATCTGGGAATCCAGATTTATCACGGGCTGCAGGATCTTTGGGAGGGCAACCTGGGTGGGGCCTACCGCTCACTAAAGACAGTGGTGGCTTTTAGGTGTTCATTGAAGCTCCCCATCATGGCACAAATCTCTCTCTCAAAGATGGTGATGCTTCCTCAGCTCCTTTATTAGTTTACCAACTGGCCGGTGGCCCTCGCAGCGTCATGGCTCCAAGCCCTGGATGTGCTCCTGCAAGAGCTGCCGTGGGACGGTGGTGCCACTGTTTGGCGCTGACTACTCTCCGGCTCCCCCCTGAAGAGGGAGGATTAAGTGTGCCCGACTTCGAAGTTTATTATTTGGGGGCCCAACTCAAGTGGCCGGCATGATGGCTCAATGGGTTGGGACTGTCAGAAATGAACCCAGATGGGGATGCCCAGTGTGGAGAAGGTCTTCCTGGCTCGATTACTTTGAACGAGGCGGAGACACCGCAGACCAAGCATACTGGTGACGACAGCCCTGACTGCCTGGCGCAAAGCTTTTAAGAGAGCGCGTACTGCAACCCCATATGCCCCAGCGCTTTTGCTGATCTATCTAACCGAGGGTGACCCCCATTCCTGCTTTACGGCCAGACACCTAAAATCCTGGACAGAAGTAGGATTGCAGACCATAGGGGACTGCTATCAAAGGGGGATGCTGGTACCATTTGGGGACTTAGCAGAATAGACGGGTTTGCCCTGTGTCAATTTTTAACATATGAGGCCATTGTGCGAGCCTTGAGAGAAATGTGGCGGGACAGTGATGAGGAGCCCCCTGCAGCTGCAGTTCTCCAGACCATGTTGACAGTTGGAGGGGGATCTGACTTGGTCACGTGGGTATATAAGGCACTGAAAGGAATTGTGGAACGGTATCTGGATGGCCTACGACACAAATGGGAAGCAGACCTAGAAAGAGAACTGCCAGACAAGGAATGGGCCAAGATCCTAGCCTACACCCATAAGGTATCACGAAACACACACCTTAAATACATGCAGTATAATTATACTCACAGGACCTACCTTACTCCACATAGAATCAATCTTTTATATGGAGGAACATCAAGGGCGTGTCCCCGCTGTCGACTGTTAGATACTGACTTTTGCCATATGACGTGAGGAAGCCCAACGCTTAGACAATACTGGGACGAGGTTCTCTCTGGGATCAACCACACATTAAACAGACAGCTAGATAACACGCCAGCAATATATCTGCTGGGTCTCTTTAGTAGACCATCACCTAAAAAGGTGGGGAACAGGTTCATTGATCTGGCCTTGGTTCAAGCACGCAAGAGAGTGGCGATGGCCTGGAAAAACAGAAATGGTCCCAGGCTGGAAACATGGGTGGCAGATGTCACGCACTGGGAGTGGGCGGAGGAGAGGGCACTGCAGGGGGAAGAGAGAAGGGGAATTAGATGAAGACCGATAGCCCCCTTGTGGACACAGGTGATTGATGAGGACGCTGGCGAGGATATATCCCAAGGGGGGACACTGAGCGATGCTGGCAGAATTCCCGGTCCCCCATAAGACACTTCGTGAGGGACCTGGACAGCTGCAAATGCAATATGCAATAGATACACAAGTAGGGCATCTGGTGCCCCATACCCCCCATGTCTCCCGACCAATACCCTAGAGAGCGACCATTGCTATGACAAGAAAAATCCATGATGTCTTGGATTTACGACCACACTTACACTAGAGAAAGGACACACACACTTGGGCAAGACAAGTAGCTGATTGGTTTCACTACTTTAGAAAAATTTAAACACTTATTTTGGCACACTGTATGAAATGAACACGGTAGAATCAGGCACCCCAACTCAGCCACTGCTGACCTGTAGATTCCAGGGCATGCACACTGCTACATACGAAGTTTGATTATGGGTCCACAATAAGGGCTATGCCAAACTTGATAAACCATGTTGTAGGTATACCTAGACCAGCTTTGGAATGAACCCGTCTACATTAACTGTTTATTATATGTTGGTACTTTATAAACTGTATTACTTGAAATGCCAATAAAATAAAAGTGTTTAAAAAAAAGTGGAAGTTTAGATAGACAATCAGCTATTTCAAAATCAAATTCCTGTAAGGTAGTGATCAATCAAATCAATCTAGGAGAAGCTCTTACAACACCATTTTCAATCATGATATAGGCTAGTGCAGGGATGTGGAATTCCTATCGCCCGACGCCCGGGACATCTTGTTTGGGGTCAAGGGCAACAAGTTTTTATGTTTGCTTTGTCCTTGGGACAAGTAGGCCCAAACCCCCGCAGCACAAACCCTTTAGCTGCCTGTTTACAGAGAGTTGAACTCTCTGCAGTTGAGGTAATGTGTTTCCATAAGATAATGCTGTTCGAACTTGTATTTATGGTTCATTATTTGAAAGCCTACATTATTAGGGTGCGTGCTGTAAATAAATGTTATAAGGTCACACTTCACTACTGACGTTGGTTCCAGTACACGAAAAAAAAAAACGTGTACACACGTTTGAAAAGTTTAGGCTAAGAGGCTAAGTATAATGCTCCAAGAATGCTCTCTGATTATATGCAAATGAAGTGTCATTTAGTAAAATGTGTTGATGCATGCTAGTATTTCCCAAAAATATTTCTAATGGAAAATCAGTGTAACCATTTTCAACACGATTATGGGAAGCATGAAAATAAACAAACACTGACAAAGCCAACTGATCTGACATATTTTTATAAGTCTTTTAGTTTCATCAATGCGTGTCTTGTTTTGACATGGCTTTTGTAACACTTTATTGTTGTGGGAGCTACCAGGCCCTCAACATTGTAACAAACATTGGCAAAACCCCCCCAAAAAGTTTTTGAACTCTTAAAGCACACGTTCCCCCCAGCAGCATAACAAAGGCCCCGCAGCCGCCCTCCAGGGGGCCCCGTCAGCACAGCACCTGCCCTGAGTGAGTCTGGAGAGGGGGCTCCTCCATGTTCTTTGCAAAGGGGTACCCTCCAGTTTCGTTACGTCACTGATTGCCACTGTAGTTCCTGACACTGAACAAAACTACTTTGTGTGGCAATATGCTCCTTGTGGAAGAGCAGAATGCGATCACTCACAGTAAAGCCAGCCAAAAGAGAGAGAAATAGAAGTTTAATAAAAACAAAATGTCTTTGTTAACACCAGACCTAATTAGGGACCAAGACCCACATGTAGGTAGCTTTTTGCATGTCGCAAACAGCGACTTTCGCTGTTTGCGACGTGCAAAAAGCACATTGCGATGCACAAACCCAGTTTTGCGATTCAGTAACCTGGTTACCGAATCACAAAACGGGTTTGCGACTCGCAATTAGTAAGGGGTGTTCCCTTCCTAATTGCAACTCGCAGTGCAATGTAGGATTGTTTTGTGACCGCGAACACGGGCGCACACCAATCGCAGTTTGCACCCATTTCAAATGGGTGCTAACATTTTCGCAAAAGGGAAGGGATCCCCATGGGACCCCTTTCCCATTGTGAATGTCACTGTAAACATTTTTTCAGAGCAAGCAGTGGTCCTGCGGACCACTGCCTGCTCTGAAAAAATGAAACGAAAACGTTTAATTTTTCGTTTTTGTTATGCATCTCGTTTTCCTTTAAGGAAAACGGGCTGCATTACAAAAAAAAACAAAAAAAACTGCTTTATTGAAAAGCAGTCACAGACATGGTGGTCGGCTGTCTCCAGCAGGCCACCATTCGTGAGGGGGTCGCAAATTGGGACCCACCTCATGATTATTCATGATGTGGGCATTTGCGAAGCCCTTGCGAATCACAGATGGTGTCAAGGACACCATCCTACATTCGGATTTGCGAATCGCAATTTGCAGGTCACAAATCTGAACCTACCTACTTGTGGCCCCAAATTCTTAAAGAAAGTCACAAAAGTGCACCCATGGTATATGTCGTACCCCTATAAAATATTTGTGAACTGTATTTTAGCGTGGGTAAATACGATGTGTAGATTTGCTCATGTGAAAATCTATTGAGCATTTGCAAGTTCATTTTCCCTCCAGCCACTTTCTTCCCAACCCTGGAAGAAGTTCTAATTCTGCCATTGTCAGGAGTAAATGTCCAACCTTTCTTATTATGGGAAAATATTAGAGAGAAGCTGGTAAAAATCTTTAACACATGCAGGTACGTAGGTTTGCAGACTCAAAGGCATTCCAGCCCTGGAACTATTGCTTACTGCTTCCTCCAGCCCCAGTATGCAGATCTGCAGAAAGGTGGCAAAATAAGGAAATTGCTACAGTAGGGATTGAAACTCCAAGTATTCAAGCCCTACTATGGTAGTAGCCCTGGCATAATCAGAGAGGCTATTAATTGCTGCCATAATTTGTCGCCACACTACATGGCACCAAAGGGACAAGTAGATCTTTTTACAGGACAAGTAGATTTGAGAAGCAACCTGTCCCCTGGACAAGTAGATATTTTAATAAATTCCACACCCCTGTAGTGGTTTATAATTTGAAAGTAATTTAAACTTTGGCCCCATAAATATGTCTTAAGTCTTTTCACCGCCCACACATAGGCCAAGTCCTCCCTCTCTGCGGTACTATACTTACTTTCAGCCCCTTTAAGAGTGCTTGATACAAAAGCGACCAATCTGCCCTTACCATTAATTCCCTGACAAAGAACAATGCCCAAACCAATTACACTTGCATCCACCATCACTTCACAGTGATGTACTTGGGCAAAACATTTCAAAGCAATACTACGGACAATCAAATCTTTGACTTCCTAAAAGGCCTTCCTTTGTTCATCACGCCACACAAATCTTTGTTTTTTTCCAAAGGCTCAGATATTAAAGCAAATCCACATAGAAAGTGAGACTAATACTAACATAAACCAAGAAATGACCTTAAAGAGTCTTTAGCAACATGAGCTGGTGCCTATTTTATGGCCCTTATCAAATCCTCTTTAGGTTCAACACCATTGCCACTAATCTGACAACCCAAGTATTCAATGTCCACAATTCTGAAATTACATTTGTCCTTGCTCACAGTCATACCTTGTAAAATGTTCAGGACTTTTCGTAATATTTTATAATGCTGAAAGATTAAAATGTTATTCTGATATGACAGAACACAATGTACATTTCTGAACAATGTATCTATGAGTCTCTGAAACACATTGGCAGCTGACAGCAAAACAAATAGAAACCTGGGGTGCATATAAATTCCGAACAATGTAAAAAAAAGAAGTAAGTTGTTGTGAGCATACTCTAAGCTAGATCTGATGATATGCTGCTTTAAACTCAAAAAGTTTAATTTTTGGAAGAGAATGACATTCAACAATTATGTTTTTATTCAAAGATCTTAAATCTGCACACAACCTGAGCTCCCCATTTTTCTTCCGAGCAATGATAATACTCGAAATCTACTCAGTACATTCCACAGGAGCAATATTTTTTTCTCATATAGTTTTTCAAGCATATGTGTCAAATCATCACATATGCTCAGGGGAACATCCCTTACCTTTTGTGTAACAGGATTGACATGTTCTTTCAAAACAACATCATGTAAAAAACCTTTAACACTAGCAATTTCCTTTCTAAACAACAGATGAAAACTCACTCAATAACTGGCCATTGTAATCTGTTTCAGATAACACATACGGACTGTGCTGCATTATTAGCAAAATTAACTACATCAGAAGACCAATCTGGATCCAAGTGAACTGGTTTATTAGAGCCTGGTTTAAGAATAATGCCTAAATGACCTTGAACCACCCATCCAAAGATATCTTTACCATTGATGGCTTCATATATTTGAACAGTTATGCATCTGACCAGAATGTCTACAGTGTCATTAAAACAACCAGGCATTTGTCTGTCCAAACCACCAAAAGACTAAGAAGAGACATTGCTCTTCTGTAATTCTTCCATACCTCAATATTTTCGGAATGAGTTTTCATTGAGAACAGTAGAAGGTCAACCAGAGTCAGCCATCACCAGTACTTCAATTTCCTTAATCTGGACCTTGCAAAATTGCCATTCCATTCTGTAAGCATTCTGATAATCATCAGATTGTAAGCATAACATTCCTAATTTTTTCTTGATATTCATCCAAATCAGACTGCTTTTCAATGTATATAGTAAAAATACTGGCACTCTTCCCACTGCTTACGCCATAGCTTAATTTCTCTTTAGATAGACAAACTGCAGCAAAATACCCAACTTTCTCACATTTAAGAAATTTTCAGTTCAACGCAGGACAATTTACAAAATTACACAAATTATTTTTTGACCCTCATCAATAACAATTGAGCGGTTTCTATTTTTTAAACTTTCTTTACTTTTCATTCATTTATACATACAGAACTCACATTTGTGTCTCTTTTATGGTCATTACTTGCAAGAGCCTTACTTGAAACCATGGATCTTTATATACTTTTAACAATAGGAATTAACTCAGACAATATTGGATTTCAAGAGAATAAAAGTCTTTCCTGTAGTTTTGTATGAAAAAAAAAAAACTAAAACAAGTTAGTCACAAGGCAAAGCCAAAACCCTGCGTTGAGCCGAAAATTCATCAATTGTTTCTTTACTACTTTGTCTTCTTGAAAATAAATTGAATCTTTCCACAATAACATTTGGTTCCTCATTCAACTGTATTTGAAGTATTTTTACCACTTCCTTATTAACATCCCAATAACCAAAACTGCTCTGAGGAGGATCTACTGCTGGTAATTCTCAAAAATGTCTTGCGCTGTTGCCC
The DNA here is from genome assembly GCF_031143425.1 of Pleurodeles waltl. Taxonomy (NCBI): domain Eukaryota; kingdom Metazoa; phylum Chordata; class Amphibia; order Caudata; family Salamandridae; genus Pleurodeles; species Pleurodeles waltl. The sequence continues at coordinate 523,275,874 of NC_090436.1, forward strand.
ACAAACAACTAAGTACATGTGCATTCCTTCTCTCAGGATCGCATCTTTGTGCATCAACAACCAAAAGATATGCCTCAAAATATCTGAACCAAATATGCCATTTTATCAAAGGTTTACCTGGGTGTTGCAAAAATGGTGGCGGCTGTGACACAAACTGCCCTGAAGCCATAACAGAATTGTTTAACAGATCAAAATCTACAGGCTTATAATCGGTGGCCGCTATACAAGTCAAGTGGTTTAACGTGTGCCCACATATGTGCTCCCTTGTCAAAAGAAGTTAAGCTTATCCATTCCTTTACAAGCCCAATCCAAAATGGAGTTACACATAGTGTACCTGATAATGTGTACCAATGAAAGACACACCCAAAAGCTCTAGTGCAGGAAAGAATAAGCCGGCCAGAACTTGCGCTGTGAAATTACCTCAATTCTCCTTCCAAAACCAGTTTCCACTGCTTAAATCCGGTGCAGCACTAGGACAGGCCAGTGCAATTTAGTCCAGGATTCACTAAACTCGCTTGAGGGGACGTCTTCTGCAAGATAACTTTTTACAACAGAGACGGTGTAGGTGCGCTCCAAAACTTGTCACCAAATTATGCTACGTACACGATTCATTAAACCAACCACACAAACAGATTGTAGAATTGACCTTTTACGTTTATTCCATGAGAAAAAGCCCCATGCACAGGAAGTACCTCTGCCCACACCTCGGTCGCTCTCAAATGCCGGTATTCGAATCCTTGCCCCCAACATTCCATAGCTGAAAGCAACTAAAGCAAGAACAAATGCACGCATTGGTGCAAGTCAAAACAGTAAAAACACATTATACATTATTAAACACAGTATTAAACATACTACCTAAAACAAAATATACTATGCATTAAACATACTATACAACAACTTATTCACGGAAATACAAAACACTTATATCAGAATCCAATGGGGAGGTCACTGAAGCACTTTCACCACTCTTCTGCTTGTTCCAACCCATCCCTCTCCCCCCCCCCCAGCAGTCAGGCACAGACCAATTACTTAAATTGTCACCCCTTACTGAGATGACCTGTTTTAGGTCCTGAGCTCGCCCCCCACGACCGCAGCACCAACCTGCTGCCTCCTGCCTCTGTCCCACGACCACGCTGCCGTTTGCGTGTTCGAGGCCCTCCTCCACCCGCAGGCATCCTCCTGCGCCTCATCCCTGGTGGCTAGTGGGCTCACTTGACCCGTGTGCCGCTTCCGCCGCCCTGTAAGTTGTTTTTCGTTTTTTCTGCGCCTCGCCGCCGGCGCTTCTGCCCCCATTGTGCCCCCCTGATTGCTGTCTCCCCGATCGTGTATTGTGCCAGTATTGTATTTCTTATTGTGTGGTTTTTCTTATTGTGACTGCCTTTAGTTTTGCTCGTTTTCTGTGTTTTTGCCCCTTGTGCGCTCCCCGATCCCTGCCGCTGCCTCCCTGCGGCCCCGCCCCCCTCGCGCCCCCATTTGCCGCTCCCTCCCTCCTCCCGCCTCCCAGCTGCTCCTCCCTCCCCCCTCCCTTCTTAATGGCTGGCGCTGCGCGTCGCGAGTGAGCGAACTCTGACCTGTTTTAGGTCCTGAGCTCGCCCCCCACGACCGCAGCACCAACCTGCTGCCTCCTGCCTCTGTCCCACGACCACGCTGCCGTTTGCGTGTTCGAGGCCCTCCTCCACCCGCAGGCATCCTCCTGCGCCTCATCCCTGGTGGCTAGTGGGCTCACTTGACCCGTGTGCCGCTTCCGCCGTCCCGTAAGTTGTTTTTCGTTTTTTCTGGGCCTCGCCGCCGGCGCTTCTGCCCCCATTGTGCCCCCCTGATTGCTGTCTCCCCGATCGTGTATTGTGCCAGTATTGTATTTCTTATTGTGTGGTTTTTCTTATTGTGACTGCCTTTAGTTTTGCTCGTTGTCTGTGTTTTTGCCCCTTGTGCGCTCCCCGATCCCTGCCGCTGCCTTCCTGCGGCCCCGCCCCCCTCGCGCCCCCATTTGCCGCTCCCTCCCGCCTCCCAGCTGCTCCTCCCTCCCCCCTCCCTTCTTAATGGCTGGTGCTGCGCATCCGCGCAGCGGGCGCGCCGCTGGCGCGCCAGAGGGAAGCCCGTCTGCGCCCGTCCGCGCCTGGACCGCGCCCAGCGCCACCCCCCCTGGTCCTCGCGCCCCGCGTCCGCTACTCAGCCAACGAACTCCGCGCTTTCAACACCGGCTCCTCCACGGAGTGCTTCCTGGCGTCCCCGAAGCACACTAAAGGACCTTTTTCCTGCCGCTCCTGCAACTTCTCCTGCATCAGAACGACAAAACCAACAATAGAATCACTCAACCCCAACCACCTGAACTGCATCCTCATCAACACCCGCTCCGCACGAAAACACGCCATCGAGCTCTGGGATTTGCTCGACTCCACTGCACCCGACGTGGCCTTCCTGACCGAAACCTGGTGGAACGACTCCTCGGCTCCGGACATCGCCATCGCCATACCGGACGGTTACAAAATCACCAGAAGAGACCGAACCAACGGCATCGGCGGCGGAATAGCCATCGCTCACAAAGCTTCCCTCAAAATCCACACCCACACTGACGACACCCTCAAGACAGCCGAACACCTCCACTTCCAGATCCACACAGACCCCAACACGACCCTCAGAGGAACCCTCATATACCGCCCTCCAGGACCAAGAGCCCCCTTCGGCGACACCATCGCCGACCTCGCAAGCACCCACGCCCTCGCTTCCCCGGATTACATCCTCCTGGGAGACCTAAACTACCATATGGAAAATATCAACGACGTCAACACCGCAGCACTGACCTCCAACCTCCTCAACCTCGGACTCCGCCAGGTGGTCAACACTCCCACCCACATCGCTGGACACACCCTCGACCCCCTCTTCACCTCAAGCAACCACATCTCTTTCAGCCACACCTCCGAACTCTACTGGACCGACCATCACTGCGTCCATTTCTCCTATAAGAAAATTACCGAGCAGCACCGCATCCATCTACCCCCCTACCGCCGCTGGGGCAAAGTCACCCAAGACCAACTGACCAGCACCCTCGTTAAAAACCCACCACCCGACGCGACCGACCCGAGCACAGCCGCCATCAACCTCCATCAATGGATCCTCGACTGCGCCAACACCTTAGCCCCACTCAAGAAGCCCACCGCCAACCAAGGAAAGAAAAAACCAGCCTGGTTCACAGACGAACTAACCACCTCCAAAAGCCGTTGTCAGAAGCTCAAAAAGAAATGGATCCTAGAACGCACGCCCGACAACCTCGCCTCCCTCAAAGACGCAAACCGTGAACACCACCAACGGATCCGCGTCGCCAAGCGCGCCCACTTCACCGAACGCATCAACAACAACGCCCACGACTGCAAAGAACTCTTCGGCATCATGAAAGAACTCTCAAATCCAAAAGCCAACGCCAACGACATCCCGCCCTCCCAGAAACTCTGCGACGACCTCTCCACCTTCTTCCACCAGAAAATCGCTACCATCCACAACAGCTTCAACACCGGCCCACCGCCAGATCCCCCCCCCCCGACGTCTCCAACCGCGACTGCCGCCTCACCGCCTGGACCCACGTGGACGACGCAGAAACCATGGCAACCATGAACACCATCCACTCAGGCTCCCCCACGGACCCATGCCCTCATCATGTTTTCAACACAGCCAACGCCACCATCGCCCCCAAACTCCGCAAGATCATAAACCTCTTCCTCACTTCCGCCACCTTCCCGGACAGCTGGAAACACGCTGAAATCCAACCCCTCCTCAAGAAACCCAAGGCCGACCCCAACGATCTCAAAAACTTCCGCCCGATCTCTCTCCTCCCTTTTCCAGCAAAAGTCATCGAGAAGATCATCAACACACAACTCACCCACTTCCTCGAAGACAACTCCATCCTGGACCCCTCACAATCCGGATTCAGACGAAACCACAGCACGGAGACTGCTCTCCTCGCCGCCACAGATGACATCAGACATCAAATGGACAACGGCGAAACCTCGGCCCTCATCCTTCTCGACCTATCAGCCGCTTTTGACACAGTCTGCCACCGCACCCTACTGACCCGCCTCCAGGAAGCCGGCATCCAAGACAAAGCCCTCCACTGGATCTCATCCTTTCTCTCCGACAGAACTCAGAGAGTCCGACCCTCCCCCTTTCGCTCCAAAGCCACCAACCTCATCTGCGGCGTCCCCCAAGGATCCTCCCTCAGCCCTACTTTGTTCAACGTCTACATGGCCCCCCTCGCAAAACTGGCCCGCCAGCATCACCTCAGCATCATCTCCTACGCCGACGACACCCAGCTCGTCCTCTCCCTGACCAAAGACCCACTCACCGCCAAAACAAACCTCCACGAAGGACTAAAATCCATCGCCGAATGGATGAACAACAGTCGCCTGAAACTCAACTCCGACAAGACGGAAATCCTCATCCTCGGGCGCTCTCCTTCGGCCTGGAACGACTCATGGTGGCCTGCCGACCTCGGACCCCCACCCACCCCTGCCAGCCACGCAAGAAACCTCGGCTTCATCCTGGACTCTGCACTCACCATGTCCAAACAGGTCAGCACCGTCTCCTCCTCCTGTTTCAACACCCTCCGCATGCTCCGCAGAATCTTCAAGTGGATTCCAACAGAGACCAGAAAGATGGTGACCCAAGCCCTCGTCAGCAGCAGACTTGACTACGGCAACGCACTCTACACAGGCATCCCAACCAAAGACATCAAACGACTCCAGCGTATCCAAAAAGCCTCCGCCCGACTGATCCTCGACATACCCCGCCGATGTCACATCTCCCCTCACCTGAGGGAACTCCACTGGCTCCCGGTGGAGAAGAGGATCACCTTTAAACTCCTCACCCACGCTCACAAGGCACTTCACAACGCCGGACCCTCCTACCTCAACTCCAGACTCAATTTCTACACTCCCACACGTCAACTTCGATCCGCCAACCTCGCCCTCGCCGTCGTCCCCCGAATCCAGCGCAAGACCTGCGGCGGCAGATCCTTCTCCTTCCTCGCCACCAAGTCCTGGAACTCTCTCCCCACATCTCTACGCCAGACCCAGGACCTCCTCACCTTCAGGAGACTCCTCAAAACCTGGCTCTTCGACCGCTAACTGCAGCACACCTCCACCCCCCCCCCTCCTTTCCCCCCAGCGCCTCGAAATCCTGACGGGTACATAGCGCGCTTTATAAATATCGTGATTGATTGATTGATTGATTGATGTATATTAGTGACAGTGTTACCAGGTTGGGTGATTTCCCGCACAAATGGGCAAGATTTTTCCCACTGGTGCAGGGAAAAACACCCCAGGCGGGTTGGAGAAAACTGGGCAATATTTGCACCTTTGTGCGCAAAATTTCCCAAATCAGTGGCCCCCACAGATACTTGACAAAATGAATGCAGGCTGTGAGGCTCTGCTGAGCCCAGGCTCTCATAAGAGGGTTTGTGTTGATTGCCTCATGGTGTGGGTGAGCCTCGGAGTTCTGATTACTGGTGAGCCCTGCCCATTCACTGACACCTGTGCTGAGTCAGAGTGTTCAGTAATAGCGAAGAGACATTAACGGCGGTAAGATAAACTGGTGATTATACCTTTCCATGAACTGCCCTGCAAAAGCCACCTTCCTTTTCAACATGTCTTTCCTACCTTTGTATCAATTATCTGTGGGGCATGATTAAACCAGTTCTAGGGCACATTTTAAAGTGCTTTCTTCTTATATTTACTTTTAAAGGTATGCACTGAGAGGAAAAATATTGTGCTTTCACAATTTTGCTCATTTTTCTACCACTTGGAACCTTAACATTCTGCTCACGCTGGTAAACATACGACCTGCTAGCAACTCTACTTGTAACATGCAAATCCCTGATTTGTGAGGTGTTTAGATCGCTCAGTGGTTTACTTCATTTGTCACAGAGTTCCCTTAGTCACTTAAAGTTAATATCCTTCTAATGCAGAACAGTGAGCTGTGATCTGACACCCAAGAGAAATATACAAACTGAAACGAATAGCCTTAGACCTTTTATTTTGTTTCCTGAAGCTTTCATTACTCCAAGGTTGTTACACATGTTCCTTTGAGTAAAAATAAAGTCTAATTAGCACTGGCAAACACTACATTGTGTTTTGAATCACCACTTTGTGTTTCTCCAGACCAAGTTCTCTTAACCAGTGCTTAATTTTAACTACTGGTTGCTGGTGGGCCCATCGGCACACATTTCTGGGGACTGCCATTTATATTTCTTCATCAGATATTGACTGTGAGCATGACAGATAAGCAGGGACTGACAAGAGTGGATTAAAGGGCCTGCAATGTCTAGAAGTAGATTACAGAGGCCCGAGGTGAATCCCAGAGTATGCAGCCTCTGTATTGTGGTTGCCAGTTTTTAAAAGTACCTCTGGAGCCGACCTTTGAGCAGTGGCATTGATTCTTTAAAAAATTCGGCACTGCTCTTAACATATAACGTTCTCATTGCATTATGTAAAACCCCTGGTACATTGATTTGCACAGTTGTATGATTCATTGTCTAAGTATAGTATGTTTGTGTGAATAGCACTATAAAATAAATTGAATAAAAAATTAATCAGTAAGCAGTATTCATATCTTTAGTGTAATTACTCATTCTGACATACATTTGACGTTCCTACAGTACATGCATACCTTTTACATACGAGGAATGAACAAAGTCAAAACCTCCCTCCAAATCATAGTTTTGGTTAAGCACCTATGAAGTGACAACAAGCTGAGTGTCTGTTTTCCTCCACTGCATAAATATTTAGCTGCTAGCCTCCAGATAGCACTAAGCCAGGCCATGACTCCAACAAAAGGAGCGCTGATGACCCATTAACTGAAGCCATTTTTTGGGCCCAGATGGAAGTGAGAATAAGAAACCCCCTACAAGATGCTGCTCTCAAACTAAAGCAGACACTGTGCGGCTGATTCTAAATGTGTCCTGGTGTCTGAAAATTACACCAGGCAAATTCAGTGTATTTCACTTATGTAGGACCGATCTCAGAGCCAGCTCTATAATAGCTGCCAGATCCTCGCCATTTCCTGCACCGATTAAAGGAAAACACATGTACATGAGGAGAGAGTGGAAACTGGTGCTGAAGAGGAAAGCGGTGACATAAGGTATGCAAATGGAGGATTTCAGAAAAATGTGGGGCTAAAAGGGACCCACAGCTCTACCCTCACTTCACCCAGATGGGCATGAAAAACTGGTCATGATCCAGCATCCTGTTGCACACGTGTAGTGCTGTTTTAACTTGCAATGGGAATATATGTGTCCACTGATCTGTACACTTTGCAGAGAAGCCAAGATTGCACGTGAATTTAGCCTAAACTCTTTAATGACCCATGGCTCAAAATTGTGCCCACCATGAACACCCACCCAAAATCTGAACTTACCAGACACCTACTAATGGAACTCAGTTCTGATTATGTGCTACACAGTAGTCATATGGTGCATGAAAATAATACTACAGAAACATAACATCTGGAAAAAGGACATTTTCATATAGATAAGGTTAAGCATGTGAAATGTAAACAGGGACTGCTTTGCTGCTGTGGATTACCTTAGGGTTTTCATAGTTATTGTTAAGAAATTGATCTGTGCATTTGTCTTTAAAGTTAAGAACATGGATGCAGGTATCCTTTTCAAAGTCAATTTTAGGACCTACACCACGTAAATTCCATTGTGGGTGATGGGTATAAAGGAGCTGCATAGCTGCATGAGATTTCTTAGGTCAGTGGTTGTGTGACAGCAGTACAGCCCAAATGATGAAGTGCAATGGATTGCGTTGGGCAAGAGGAATAATGACAGTGTCAGCATCCATTTTCAGATGCTGCGGAGAAGTTGTTGCAATATGTTTGAGAAAAGGTGTCTTCTAGACACCAAACAAACATATCTGCTTCATGCTAAGGCTGCGAGCATTAGCCTAGTTTTTGCTGCAGCACAAAAGCAACAACACATGCCCTGTATAACTTTTCGTGCCAGTGCTTGTGGTCATGATGAAGGACTTTGAAGTGGAGGGCAGGGAAGGGAATTGGTCAGAGTAAATTAATGTCTCTTTTCCGGCCTTTTCAGATGTTTTAACTGAAGCGGTGCGGGCCTCTGCTCTTACTGCGGCAACCCTCACAGCTCTCAAACAGGACACTGCTCCTAGTTTTTTAAGTATGTTCACATGGTCACCTCATACTTAAGCGCACTTGTTAATTATGTGCCTCACCTTTTATGTTTATTTTTTTCCCATACTGCCATATATACCTTGCAAAGATACTTTTTTGTTTGAATATCGTCAGACAATTAGATATACAGCAAACCTTGTCAGACAAATCGTACTGGAATTATTTTAACTCAAGGGTCATTTCATTATACATGTATCATTGAGTGGTGTTAATCTGCTCAATATTCGTATTTTTGGAGCCACATTGCTGAAATAGCTTTGATGTTCTCGTTCTTAGATTTAATTGAAGGTTGATTAAAATCTGCTCTTATAAATTTATTTCATGAGTGCCAGGCTCGCGTTTGGATTTGGAGTGCCAGGAGGGCCAATTAGAAAGCCCCAGTGGGGAGTGGTTTCCTAAATGAGTGTTTTTAACAGAAGGTTGGCATGATTGCAGAAGTCGATTGGTGTCCATTGTACCTCCTCCAACTATATGTAGATATATTGAATAGACTACAGAATTATGCTTTAAAAAGCATTGAAATCTATTTTTGCATAATTTCAGAGTTGCATTTTTTTGGGCTGGTTTTTGGACTGATACTGCTCTGCATTGGGGTGAATTTGGGCTTTTACTCGGACAGATTTGGGTTTTGGACGGGTCTCAAAATCTGGTAACACTGATTAGTGAGCTTCTTCTCGTACATCAGTGTTACAAATCATTCTCACTCAATCAACGCATCTTTTTTATTTCAATTAGCGCTTCAATTTCTTATTCCGGGCAAGTATTTCTCCCTGCATCTACTCCTAAACAGGTCATTTAGTCAATTATTAGTAGTTTGACCTCGTGAGGCTGCTCTTATCTAGGTGCCTCGGTGTGCCTCCTCCATACCTCATCTTCCACCAAGCTCACTATATCCCTTCCAGGGCTCAGCGTGGTCCTACCAGCATGCAGTTTCTGCAACTCCTCACCTTACTGCTGCATTTCAAGGGTGCTGTTGTCGGGTATCAGCACGCCTCTTAATGCCAGCCTGGAATCTATCAGCCTTAGTCACCCGTTGCTGTATCTTTTTAATCAAGTCAAGTTCAAACTTTATTTCGGCCACAAAAAGCAACCATAAAAGCATGCACAATAAAAACCGCACAAAACGATTTCCAATAAGAAGAAATACATTAAAATGTATCAAAATTACAAATAAATACATAAAATACATATTCAAATTCAGGAGAAAAACCCAATTAAAACATAAGTTTTTTCTCATACTGAGTGTTAAGACATTTAGGCCCTCATTCTGATTCTGGCGGGCGGCGGAGGCCGCCCGCCAGAATTCAGCCCTCCATAACACCGCTCCGCGGTCAAAAGACCGCGGAGGGTATTATGAGTTTTTCCCTGGGCTGGCGGGCGGTCTCCAAAAGACCGCCCGCCAGCCCAGGGAAAAACTCCCTTCCCACGAGGATGCTGGCTCGTAATCGAGCCGGCGGAGTGGGAAGGTGCGACGGGTGCTGTTGCACCCGTCGCGTATTTCACTGTCTGCAAGGCAGACAGTGAAATACATTTTGGGGCCCTCTTACGGGGGCCCCTGCAGTGCCCATGCCGTTGGCATGGGCACTGCAGGGGCCCCCAGGGGCCCCGCGACTCCCCCTCCCGCCATCCGGTTCCCGGCGAGAGAACCGCCAGGAACTGGATGGCGGGAGGGGGAGTCGGAATCCCCAAGCCGGCGCAGCAAGCTGCGCCGGCTTGGAGGATTCCTTGGGGGCAGCGGGAAACCGGCGGGGGGCAGCGGGAAACCGGCGGGAGACCGCCGGTTTCCCTTCTCTGACCGCGGCTAAGCCGCCGTGGTCAGAATGCCCCGCGGGGCACCGCCGGCCTGTCGGCGGTGCCTCCCCGTCCAGCGGCCCTGGCGGTTACAAACCGCCAGGGTCGAAATGAGGGCCTTAGTGGGGGAATCCAGTTGTTTTAGAAACCCAGAGCTGAAGCTGCAGATCTAATCCCCTTTTTACGGATAATCGGGACTAAAATAGCATAGAAACTTATTTAAAATATTTACAAAAAAAGATAAAGTGCAGCAGACTTTGTAGGGAGGTTTCATCACAAGGGCATAAAAGTACCTTAATGGAGTAGAATTGGCCTAAGGGAAAACTCCGATTCCATCTCACAAAACCCAGCCTAAATCTAGTGAGCAAACAGATATCCCAGAAGTTATCCATCTACACAAGATAAGGCTCCATGGAGGGAGAGAGATGGACATCCGCATAGTCCCCTTATGGACAACTTTTCAAACTAGCAAGCCTAAAAGTGTCCTTCACATACTCCAGCCCAAGCTCCTGATGAGCCTCCTCAGAACTTGGAGAGCACTAGTTTTCACATGCCACCAAATCCCAGCCCCATTTAAGAATGGGAAGACATTTAGTTTTACACACTTCCAGAAGAGGGGCCATGGGTTTCCTGCCAATAGCCAGGTTAAAAATAGAGCCCACTGCACTGGCAAATTTACTCCTCACCCTTGCGATACATGGCTCCAGCTGGACCTGGCATCCATAACCACACCAAGATACGAAAACTAAGAAACCTGAGCAACAGGCTGGCCATTCAACGAAATACCCTGCATCCTATTGCTCTTCTGACTGAATACCATAATGAAGGTTTTTTTGCTTGGTTAGTTGCCAAGCCAAAGGGTCCCATAAAGGATACAAATGTCTGAAATAGGACATGGACGTCATTAGAGGTCTCGCTAATAAAACCGCATCATTGGCGTATAGTAAAACTGGAACTTTTTTCCTGCCAATCAAAGGGACACCCAGGGTAGCACCAAATGAAACTGCCCCTTTACCATTGATATACAAAAGAAACAATATGGGTGCCAATACACAGCCCTGTCTCAACCCCCGCCCCAGCTTAAAGCTGTCAGTCCTCTCCCCAAGTGGGCTGTACCCCACAGATGCTGACAAATCAAAATGCAGAGGTCTTAAGTACTAGACCAACTCTGGACCAATGCTGTTGAAAGCACACAAGAGGTCTATGAAGGCCAGGCAGACCGAGCCCTGTCAAGCAATCATGCATTTGCTAACCAAAAAATATAGGTTTAGACGTTGTTCAATCATGCCAAGCCCCTCTCTGAACCATACTGCACCATCAACAGCATGTCAGCGCCCTTCAGCCATGTGAGAAGGTGCTCTAAACCCACTTGCCCAGCTAATTTGACTCTGGAATCCAATAACAAGATTGGACAATAACAACCAGGTAATGTAGGGTTGCCTTTCTTAACAACAGGCACAATAACAACAGTGCACCAGGATGGGGGGATAGCAACTTTAGAGATCATTTTAATCAGTTTTGCAGCTTTCCATCCACGGCTGCCACCTAAAGGAGGCTTCAATCGCCCACCCCTTTCTCACTGTTCTCTCCAAGCAGTGTTCTAATGGAGATAAAACCTCCACATACTGGGTACAGCTTTTTTGTGGTGGAGTTGGATTGTGCATTAATGTGCTAGTCCTGGCGGACCCTTAGGTTCATGTGGTCATCTTGGATGACAGCCCTGTGGTGCCTTCACAATTCAAAACTTTAATGCCCTAAAGCAAGACACTTTTAAGACTAGCTAATTATTTTCAGATTTGAAGGCAAGTAAGGGGCCATAAAATGAGTAAATATTCCTTCATCATGTCAAGCACTGGAATAGGTTCCCCAGAAGAGGTCTGGGAAATAGAGGATTATATGTGATTTTCTGCAAGCAGGTTAACACTCGCTTTCTATAGGATACTATCTTCTTGCCTTGCTTGAATGCACAAGAGATGTTACTATAAGCAATACAGATTTGGTCAAATTAGGTATTCTTCAACGTTTTCACCTTTTGCCCTCTAAAAGATAATAGAGGGTTACTGTTTACAAATCATTTTCGAGAATGTTTTCAAAGTAAAAAACACTGTTCTGGAAACACAGCCTGATCTGCCTGTAAACCTTTCTACAGAGTATTAGAATTGTTACTTATTATCACATTAGAAGTAGTAGACATTAAGATGCCAATTCAGCAGCGAAATGTTGCAGATATTCCAGTAACAAGGGACCAGATGCAGTCTTAAAATGAATGCAAACGTTAAAAGATACTGGATTCTCCAAATGTGTAGCACTGATTACCTAAGTATCTATTCGGCTTGCACTAAAACTTGTCATAAACTCTGATGAAAAAGAACTACTGTAGCTAGTTCTTCAGTAGCTTGGATAAGTTCCTAGAAAAGCCCATGGAGATGTAACAGTATGCACACTGCAAAACAGTGAAAACATGAGGAACGTAATGACAAGACAAAGGTACATAAAAAAAAATTGTGATTTGTATTGGCTAAATACAACTTAGAGCAGGCATCTCCAATGAGTAGCTCGTGAGCTACTAATAGCTCTTCAGCTACCTATAAGCAGCTCTCCTCTGTGCAGTCTAGCCTACTAAATTAGAGGCTATTGCTTGGATGAATCAACATATGTACACCAAAAATTGTGTATTCATGATGAAATTGTGTGCATTTTCAGAGATCATAAGATGATGTTTGGAGAAAAAATGTTTCACTTCCAAAATATTTCTACATTCCAAGTTGATAAAAACTTTCTTGCATTACTACTGGCAACCATGCCTAATTCACTGCGGTAATCACCACTTGCAGTCTTGCATGGGGTAGCCACTAATGTAATGTTACAGCTCAGCATGATTTTCATTGAACGTATGTAGCTGTTATTACAGAAAAGGTTACAGACCCCTGATTTTGAGGCGATGTGCAAAAAGGTAGCATTATTGGTAAAAACTGGATGACACCTTCAGTAGAGTTTATTTATTAAAATCCTATAAAAAAAAGTCTATTATTTGCTCATTTGTAAAGCCTACTGTATTTATAAATAAATAGTATGAAGCGTTTCTAAATGTCTTTTAGGGTCTTTTCTTAAAGGTCGGGCTCACGGGCCAAGTGGATCTATGGCTTTAGAAGATCAGTGTGCGTTGGAAGTTTGTCATGCTTAAGAATCATTTGTTGGGATATAAAAGAAATAATTATGCACAGTTAACTAACGCAGGGCTAAAGTCATTTGGTAAGTGGATTCCAAGACCTGAAAAAATATATCAATGATAGCTCTCAGTGAAAAAAAATGTACCGGAGAGAGTAGGCACCTCCAGATGTTCACTACAATGAACCCTGCATACTCTAAAGAAATACTTATTTTTTACCAATTTTGTTTTTTTACAATGACCAATGCCATTGATACATTCTATTAAAATAGTACTTTCATAAATACATTTGTATATGAATACATATTAGACAATCGTGATATACAAAGAATATCTCAATAAAAAAAATAAAAAAAACATAGCGCTTTGATGGAGGACCCAAAACTACCTAAAAAAGGTATAGTCAAAGGGAGAGGCTACAGGAGTGTACTAGTCAGTAGCAGAAGAACCCACCAACTATGGATGTTGGCAGATGCAGACTAGAAGAAAGGGCAGGATGAAATATTGTCAGAACTCTTTAACCCCGAAGTGAAGAACCATGATCCAACCTGAAAGTCATTGACAACTATCTTTAACTAGAAAGTTGGCATTAAGGAAATACGTGTTATAGAAAGGTGATGACTATTTTCAATCAGACAGGACTCTAACCATGCACAAGGCAGAGAGAGCGAAGATCATATAATCTTCATCGGTGTCCTGGTGACCATCACTTCCATACCCCAAGAAATCAGCAAGTGGGGGTAAAGATAGAGAAGCAGGCTGCAACTTTCTCCCAGCCCCAGACACTCTAGAGTCTGCAGGAACCCCTAGCTAAGTGGAGAATGTCAACCACACAGTCCAACAAAGTTTTTTTACAGCACTTTATTGCCAGTTTATATTCTCGCTCAGAATTCATGTTAGTGCCACAGCAGTTGCTCTTATAGCTAAGAGTTTTTCACTGAGAAGTTTTGGAGCAGGCTTCTGAGACCTCTTCATATAAGCAAGCACACTCATTCTCTCTCAGCAAAGAGAGAAAAGGAAGGCACCAATGATTTTGAGCATTGTTCTTCACACTTTTGGGTGCTTGAATTCCAGCAAACAAGACTAACAGTACTACACTAAGGTAGGAAATATTTACAAGTATACAAAGCCACAACTGTAGCCTTTCGAGCAAACACTCTACGCTGCTATTGCAGGTATACTTATTATAGATTGGCAGCTATCAAGTCAACAGACTGCAAAAAACACAAAACTCATTGTCCATGGTGTAAAAACAAACACAGCACTCAACAACACAGTGTTCCCCAGTGGAAGACAGGATCATCTGTAAGACCTTCTGCATGACCTTCAAGTGACTCGGTGTCTCAGCACTCACCTTCCTACAAGACAAATTATACACACTCATCCCCTATGCTCCACTTATCTCAACCACCTCAACATTTCTAAATCCAATTGCAAATCCAGAGTTGATAGATGCTTTTCAGTAGCAGGCGTCTGCATCTAGAAAAGTGTCCCAATTTACCTGTGTAACTGCAACAACCTCCTTGCCTCTTGGAAAGACCTAAAACCCTACCTGTTGTAACTGAAGGCCCTCTAACCAGTTCTTTCCACCCCCTTCTGACCATAGAGCAATTCAGTTATGCAGTGTGTGAATTACAAACAGTTTTAAATAATATATAAATCAATCATTCATTAAATAAATAAGGGAAGGTTAAGGTAACAAAGATCAGAGTGTCAAAACACAGATGAATGATTGGTGTGAACAGAGCCATATAGAGAAACGGTTAGTTAGCAAAAGCCTGACGATAGAAAACCCTCTTATTTATTTCCCATAAAGGCATTTGTGTGCTATGTTTTATGTTTAGCTTGAAGTTCAATAGCTTAGATTAACCATACAACTGTAGTTAATATTTTTTCAGATTTTTTACAAGCTTGAAATATCGGCTTCCTTTGTTGACTGGAGAAACAAGCACAACCATTGCAGACAATTTTCAGTTAGGAAGGATTCCAAAGAGGAAGCTGAGCATTAATGGCCATATGTACGAACACTTTTTCCCATAGACACAGAATGGGTAAAAACCTTTGCTACATCTGGCACTAAATGCTTGAAAACAGCTAGAGTAATGTTCAGATGATATGGTATTTCTGCAATCCCTCAACTGCTATCTGGATATAAGAAAGGCTTATTCATGCTACTGAGACTTCAATAGATTAAAATCTCCATAGACCTGCTCTGCATCAAAATACTCCCTTTGAGTATGATTAGAGAAACTGCTTCACATGCCTCTGTGCTGGTTCTTATAGGGATCGATGTACACGTTAAATCACCAGCCGAATCTCCTGACCAAAATCCCAGCCATGAATTGTGTTACATTAACCAAGCCTTCCATGATCCAAACTATATGAGAGTGAAGCACTGAGTATAGTTCTGTGACTCTTAAGCCAACTTTCAGAGAAAAGAAAAGAACTTTGAGTGGCTCTCATTTTTCTTTAAATTAGTCTCCACTTGGCCTTCCAATTGATCTTGCCTTTACTTAATTTCCGAACCAACTGAGGACATCTTTTCAGAGCACTCACTGATTCCACAAGTGAGAAAAGTCACACATGAGCAATCTGAGTTGTTCTAATTTCAGGCATGAGTGCTGTACTGCCTACTATGCCCTGAGATAGAGACAACATTGTGTGCACCAAATCGCTGAGATCTCTGCATTAATTGCCTAGGATAATGGAATTTCATTCAGAGGTACGTGTACCTCCCATAGCCTCTAGTAAAATAAGCATGTGCAATGCAATGGGTCTCGCATTTGATCGAGGTACAGCTATTAGCGTTGTAAATTACTAACTGGACTTTTCTTGTCACATAAATTGAAAATGTAAAGTAAAACAGTTGACATAAGCAAGTCAGTTCAAAGTGCCACGGCTGCAATGAGCACAGAGAGACACAAAAAGAAAAAGAAGTTTGCTCACAGTCAAACATATCGGCAAACATACAATTATCCATGAAACAGGGTCGGCCCCCAAGGAGATAACAAAACTGCCCGAAGGTGGGACAAATGTAAAGCATTTACCAATGACAGCAAAGGATTTTTGAAAGGCAAGCCCGGGAACGAGTGAAAGTGATGGGCATGAGTTGGTTAAAAGCCCACATAGATACCAACATGTCAGAAAAGCAGCGCTTGCGCGCTGCTATGCTCTTCCTAAACAGACATGCTATCCTGGGGACAGCCTAAGGCAAAGCATATGGGGCCAGATGTAGGAAGCCGTTTGCATGGCGCAAACTGCGAAAATCGCAGTTTGCGCCATGCAAACAGCCTTATGCGATGCTCATTCACAATTTCCGAGTCGCAATATCGGATGCAGAATGGTGTCTCAGACAAAATGCGACCCACCTCATTAATATTTATGAGGTGGGTCTTTGCGACCCCATAGCGAGTAGCAGACGGTGTCTGAGACACCGTTCTGCATCCGATATTGCGACTCGGAAATTGCGAGTCACACCGACTCGCAATTTTCGAGTCGCAATATCGGAAATTCGTACATCTGGCCCATGATGAGGTTGTTTTGGGTCAAGAACCTGAGCTAGTGCTCCAAAGGGTTTAGCATTCTATGCAGACAGCAGTTGAGATTCTGCCTCGTCCTCGAGGTCACCACACTTTCTTATTAGACTCATGGCTTAGCACTTAATCATATGGTGTATCTGAAGAATCCCATTTATCAGTATTAATATCTGAGTGTTTAACTCTGATGCCAGTGCAGGCTCACTCACTTTGTTTCTGCTTTGCTGGGTAGGCGCATGTTGAAACTGAGAAGTTAGTATAAGATACTCAAGGGTTTGTGCAGCTGGTTAAGACCATTGCCATCTCTCATTACCCCACATATCTTAAGGTAGGTTTCAATGTCATGTTGAGTAGCCACATTAGGACAGTGTATGTCAAAGGCATTTATGAAGTCACAGATTAGTATCACAAGCCCTTCATTGCAGTTCTTGGTAGCAATAAAACCATCAAAACTGTTGATTTGGCTTCAGAACATTTTAATCATGCCCTGTAGTGCCCTGCAACTGTTTCCCTTTGGACTGTGATACAAAAGTATGAGTTGGTTTCACAAGGATATTCAACCTATTAGCAGGGGGCCCACTAGCTCCAATGGTATAGGGAACATTTTGCTGTGCAGGTGATTGAAGAAATAAGCCTAACACTTGATAGTAACACAGGTGTTGCCCGAGCTTTGTCTTTTTTCGCATTCTTCATTCACTTCTCTATCTGAGACAGTGTCCAATAAAAAAAAAAATAAAGAGAAAGAAATGGAGTGAATGAGACTACAGCCTGAAGCAGCAAAAGATAACTCTTTATTGCCCCAACCGCTCCACAGATGACTATTTCCATTGTTGTTTTCTTGCTTGCTTTCCCCCACCCAGACAGCAATGCCCTGTCCTGTAATATGTTGGTGTCAGGCTTCCACTCAAGTCTACCTGATTCCTGAGAGTATTCCAAAAAGTCTAACGCTGCAATCATGCAGGTGAGTTTATTCATCCTTGTGGCAGGTTCTTACAGAACAATAAGATGTAGTAAGGCCTAGCAATGACCTCCATACATGATGTTTTCTTAACAACCTTCTTATGCAGGTTGTTGTGCCCAGAGCCTATCTGCACGAATATTGAGTGGGTAAAAACACCTGGGGATCAGAACACAGGGTTGCCAAGCATGGTTACAGAGCATCCCAGAGAAGCAATACAGTTTTATATTTTTGCATCCAATCGCCAATTTGTTCTGCAGTCACCCAGGAATCATTTCATTATCACTCCAATATGGCTGATATGTCTTGGACAATCCTTAGGCAGAGACACATCCAAGACAGGTATTAGACAGAGACACCCGCCACTCCATCAAAGATATGAGCTCAAACATCTAACAACCTCACTCATTAGCCTTTTCCTTCTCTCTAGGTCATGAGACAAAGAACATAGGTCCAATGAATCAAAGTTTTCTGTGGTTACAAAGCCAGTGAATAACAAAACGGAAGGCTCTGAAACTGCAAAAACTTGACTTGCAAAGTACAAAAGGTACATGCCAGACCCGGGTGCAGTTGACAGCGGTAAAGGGGCTGGTGAGTGCTACCCTCAATGTCTATTTACAATATGCTTGATCTTTTTAAACAGAGAAGCCCCTGTTATTCTAAGGGACAGGGGCTGCCATGCATTTTAAGGGATCATAAATTGAATTCCTGCCTCATTATTATTATTGTGCCAGAGATTCTAAAGAGCCTACTGAATGCCATTTTTGCGCTCTGGTGAAATAAAACATTTGTCACAATGCAAAAATAATCTTGTGTTGTGTCATGGATGCTTTGCAAAAACTGTAGCTGCGATTCAACCCTAGAAAGGTACATCAGACCTTACTGTGGACTAGGCGTCTGATGTATGAAAAAAACCCAATTCTAAACTAAGAACTAGTACTTAGCTAAGGCAAAAGCCATTCTAAGTAGTACAACTGCAACACTATAAAGTAACTGCCTAGCTAAAGCAAAACGTGACGCCTTCGATTGAGAAAGGATTAGATTAGCATAAATTACAGATGCAGGAAGTAATGGCCGAATATAAAAATAACACTTATAGTTTAGAAAAAATCTATGCAGGGAATTCACTGATAGGAGGTCCGGGTCCAGCTCTTCTATGCCAACAATATGCGTAGATGAAGGAAAACCTTAAGAATTTGGATACTTAAAAATGTTTACATGTCTTAAATGTCTTCAATTTGTTCTACTGAGTATTGCAATATTCTTTTAACTTCTGATATTTTGTGACTTAAATACCTTATGATTCCACTTTGGAATAAACATCTGGTTAAGAACACAGGGTGAACGTGACTGGAGATCAAAGTGGTGCACTTATCCAGTCTTTTAAGGGAGAACTTAGTTACATGCACTTTAGCATATGCCAGGATGGGAGGATAGTGTGTCCTCAAAGTACAGTGATACTGGCATAGAACCTCAGAATGTTGCAATAAAGTAATTGCCCACCATTCTGACTAGCTCAATGGTTATGGTAAAAAGTGCTCACATGTTGCAAATGAACTGATGTCAGTTTCTTTTCACGACAGTCCTCGCCAGTAGTGCGGAGTTATGAAGAACAATGAGAATGGTGCGCCAAAACTAGGGCACTTAAAGGGAAGCTCCTGTCCAAAGACATCAGTTCACATAGTGGGGAGGATTGGCGGGTCAGTAAGGAATCTGCAACCAGAATATGTCTCTAACAGATATATTGTTACTGAAGGCAAGTAACTTGTTCAGCTGATAGAAACTTCTTGTTGCAGATTCCTTATCTTAGAACAGATAACCAAGCAATATCACCCCCAGTGGTGGGCTGCGAACTAATATCACACCAAAAAGTCCTGCAGGATCGAACGGTCGAAGTAGCCGTCTCTGCAGACCTGACTATCCAGGCAGCAATGTTTAGTGAACGTGTGCAGGGATGCCCACTTCGCTGCCTGGCAGATATCTAGGACTGGAACTCCGCGTGCTAGTGCTGTGGTAGCAGCAGTTGCTTTGGTGGAATGAGCACACAAACCCTCCTGGGGTTGCTTTTTCGCCAAAGAGCAGAACATCTTGATGCAGAGGACTACCCATCGCAAGATGGTCCTCTTCTGCACAGCCCCCACATAACTCACAAAGAGTTGATCTTGCGCCTGGAAATCTTTGGTATGATTGAGGTATAAAGCCAACGTTCTTTTTGGATTCAGGCAGTGGAGTCTCTCCTCCTCATGAGAGGGACGTGGGGGTGCGTAAAAAGTAGGCAAGGTGATTGATTGGCCTACATGAAAAGGTGTCACCACTCTGGGAAGGAAGACAGCTCTGGTACGAAGCACCACTTTGTCAGGGTGGACAGCCAGAAATGGTGGCTTCGAAGACAGAGCCTGGAGCTCACTCACTCTGCAAGCAGAGGTGATGGCAATCAAGAAGGCAGTTTTAAGAGTCAAGAGCCGCAGAGGACAGTTGTGGAGCGGCTTGAAAGGAACACACATGAAATATGTGAAGACAAAGTTCAAATCCCATTGGGGCATTATGAACGGGATAGGAGGGAACATGTGTCCTTTATGAAACCTCCCAACAATGGGAGATCTGAACAAAGAAGGTTGGTTTGGCTGCCTTAAAAAGTCAGAAATGGCAGACAAATAGCCTTTGAGGGTGACTACAGCAGAGCCCTTCTAGGCAAGAGAGAGAATGAGATGGGTGCAGAAATGGGATCAACAGATTTGTTGATACCCCATGCCATAAATTTGTTCCAACGACAGGCGTGTACCGTTTTGGTGAAGGGATGGCTGGCTGCCAAGGTAACATCACAGACTTCAGGCGGAAGGTCAAAAGCTGTCAACTACCGCTGCTTAATCTCCATGCAAGGAGGCGGAGACTGGACAGGTTCGGGCGAAGGAGTGTCCTCTGTTGCTGCGACAGAAGATCCTCCCGAAGGGGCAGTCTGATCGAAGGATCGATGGCCATGCTCAAGAGATCGGGATACCTGACTCTTTGTGCCCAGTCCGGAGATACCAGGATTACTTGGGCCCGGTCGAGCCTGATCTTCTTCAGAACTCTGGCCAGTAAGGGCATTGGCGGGAAGGCGTAAAGGAGGCCTGATCTCTGCTCAAGACGAAAAGCGCCTCCAAGCGAGTGCCGCCTTAGAAACTCCAACGTTCAAAACAGCCGACATTGCGCGTTCTCTGCAGAGGCGAACAGATCTAACCAAGGCTCCCCCCACTGCTGAAAGAGACCTTGTGCCAACTCCGGATGGAGACGCCATTCGTGATCGACTATGCATCGACAGCTGAGTTAGTCTGCTCTGACGTTCAGAGAGCCCGCCAGATGTTGAACCACCAGAGAAATGCCCTGGCGTTCCAGCCATGTCCGGAGGTGAACAGCCTCTTGACAGAGGATCCCCGACCCCACTCTGCACTGCTTGTTTCAGTACCACATGGCGGTGGTGTTGTCAGTGAACACCTGCACCACTTTCCCTTTGAGAGAGAGGGAAGCAATGCTTTCAATGCAAGAATGATCGCACAGAGCTCCAAAAGGTTGATGTTAAGCCCGGGTCAGCTGGAGACCAGAGGCCTCAGATCTTCGCCTCTCCCATGTGGCCGCCCCATCCCAGGAGTGATGCATCTGTCACTACTGTGAGATCTGGTTGGGGAAGGGATAGGGATCTGCAGCTGACCCAATCTAGATTTGACAGCCACCACGCAGATCTGGTGCAGTCCCCTCCGAGATCTGGACCATGTCTGAGAGATTCCCCTGATGCTGAGCCCAATGGAACTTCAGGTCCCACTGCAGAGCCCGCATGTGCCATCTGGCATGTTGGACCAGCAGAATACAGGAGGCCATCAGGCCCAGCAGCCTCAGAGTCATTCTCACTGAAATCCAGGATAGAGGCTGAAACATTGGAATCCTAGCCCGAATATCCTGGACTCGCATTTCGGGAGGATAAGCCTGAAACTGCACTGTATCCAGAACAGCTTCAATGAAAGGGAGCGCCTGAGAGGGAGTCAGATGTGACTTCGGCATGCTTAGAGTCAACCCCAGTGAATGCAAGAGGTTCACCATAGTCTGGCGATGGGAGACGACAGCCTGGGGTGAGTTTGCCTTCAACAGCCAGTCGTCGAGTTAGGGGAAGGCTGAAACCCCTAACCTGCGCAGATGAGCTGCAACCACTACCATCACTTTTGTGAAAACACGAGGTAAGGCCAAAGGGGAGCACTGTGAACTGAAAGTGTCCGTGACGTACCACAAATTGCATGTAACGTCTGTGGGCCGGCAGGACGGGAATGTGGAAATAGGCGTACTGCAAGTCCAACGCTACCATCCAGTCTAAAAGGTCAAGGGCAGACAGGACCTGAGCTAGAGTTAGCATTGTGAACTTCTCCTTCTTGAGGAAGAGATTGAGGAACCGGAGATCTAAGATAGGGCGAAGGCCCTTGTCCTTTTTGGGCACCAGAAAGTAGTGGAAATAACAACCACAACCTACTTCTGGCTCAGGGACCCTCGCTATGGCTCCCTTGACCAAGAGATTTCTGACTTCCTTGCAGAGAAGTGCCAAATGAGCCTTCAACAGATAATCGAATGATGGTGGGATGGCCGGAGGGGAAGTCTAGAAGGGGGGGGAGAGCAGTCCCTTGGGACAATTTGCAACACCCACCTGTCTGTGGTGATGGATTCCCAGTGGGGCAGGTGAGGGCAGATCCTGCCATCAACTGGCTTAGGACGTTCCAACGGACTAGGAAGGCTTGAATACAATGGAGGGGGGAAGGGTGGACTGGGTGGAACGCTGGCTCCCTGATCCACAAGCATGTGGGATCCTGCATCCACACAGAGGCTGTGAAGCATGTGTGGGTCGGTGGCCGGGTGAAAATAAACGCGGCTGAGCACCCCTTCTGTAGCCACTAGCCATGTTAGGGACAAAAAGTGGACTGTGGGGGGAGGAGCAGCTACGACACCAAGAGACTGAGCCGTAGCCCAGGAATCCTTAAAGTGCTCGAGCACTGAGTCCGCTTTGTCTCCAGAGAGACGGGTGCCATCAAAGGGCATGTCAATTAGAGATTGCTAGACATCCCCTGAAAAGCCAGTGGTCCTCAACCAGGCGTAGAGCCTCAAGGCCACTGTCGATGCAACCGATCTACCTAGTGAGTCAGTAGTATCCAATCCACAATGAATTATGAACTTTGCAAAATCTCTCCCATCAGTGACAGATGGGAAGAGAACTGCCCGAGCCTCCTCCGGGACTCGAAGAAGCACCTGCGTGTCCATATCCCAGAGAGCATGGGAGTATCTGTCCAAAAGGCATGTGGTGTTCACGGACCGCAGCGCTAGAGTGGTGGAAAGAAAACATTTTCTATCCAAGGTTATCCAGTCTTTTTGATTCCCTATACCGGGGAGCGGAAGGGAATGCGCCAGAAGAAGTGAAAGCCTGGATCACAAGGCTCTCAGATTTAGGATGTTGGTCAGGAATTTTGGGTCGGTCGGCACAGGCCGATGGTGGCGGGCAACCATCCTATTCACAGGAGCCCTTGTGCTGAGTTTGTACCAGGTAACCAGTAGGATGTCTGTAAAGGGCTTCATTAAAGGGTAGGAGGGGTTCCGAACTGAAAGCCCCAGGCTGAAGCACAGAAGAAAGCTTAAGGTCAGCAACCCTTCTTACCACCATGGAGTATGCAGCTCCCTCCTTCGTTTCCATGGTAGGGGGAGAAAGCATGCCAGAGTCAGGAGAGGTATCTAGTCCGCTAGCGTCGCCCAAATCCTGAACTCAGTCATTGTCAGGGTCAAGCTGGTATTCTATAGGGTCCAGCGACCCCTCTACACTATCTCCATATCCATACCCATAGACAGAAGAGTTAGGATCCGACTTGGGGCCAAGAGAGCCCAAGGAAAACAGAATCGGCTTTGAGCGACGCGGGTCTGGCTCTTGGTCATCGGGGATAAGTATAGGATCGACATCGATTGCTGGCCTTGGCATGACCGGAGTGGAACCTGAGAGGGCCCTCACGGACTCATCTGGGCCCGAAGGCACTGAGGACGGATAGGTTTGAACAAAGATGAGGCGCATGACCTCATAGAACTCTTTCAACTGGGGAGGGGTGACACCGGCTCCTGGGAAGTCAGGGAGGCATGGAGCCTACCCAGAGGCAGGTTCTGAAGACAGAGGCCCAGAGCATCAACGGTCTTCCCGCATCGCATCGTCTGAGAGACAGGGTGAAGATGAAGGACATTTGGCCTCCTTCGACTTCTTCTTCTTCTTATGACTCTATTGTCCTGAGGACTTTGAATGGGGCGAGGAGGATGGGTGATGACTCCGCAAGTGGTCTTGGGACCTTCCTCTCGAACAAGACCAGGAGCAACACAGAGTCGAGGACCAGGCCACCAAGAGCTAAATGGACCGCTCCCTCAAAGCCTTTGGGTTTATGGCCAGACACTCAGAGCACGATTTCAGGGTCGCGCTGCAGACACCAAAGGCAGACGAGATGCGGATCTGTCTCTGACATCATTCGGTGACAGGAGTTGCAGGGTTTGAAATTGGTCTTCTGGGACATCCTTTGAAACATCCAAAACTCATCATAAGTATTCAACAAAAGTGTTGCAGTTAGCCAAAAAATTATTAGGAGTAGCTCTTCTCTCGGATATGCGCGTAGGCTGATGTATATAGAGTCAGTGCGCCTAGGTTGCGCGTATATATGACCGCGACATCATCATGGCGACCATGATATCAATGATGCACGCGGAGTCAACTGACATCACCTCACAGCATGCAGGGGTTCTGCTCAAAGAAAAATCTCCGGATCCAGTCTGACGCATGGGAGAAATTCTAAGGTAAGGAATCTGCAACTAGAATTCTATCAGATAATTGAAGAAATTCTTGCTACATCGAATGAATGGCATGAGTAAGGTTGACTGACAAAATCAGTAACTTTTGAAAACGGTCAGCATTTCTGGTTCGTGATGTCACCGAATTTCACCACATCTAAAAAGGATATCCGGTAACAGGATGCTGCACAGAGGCATTTATGAGTGTGGAAAGTAGTACTACAGGAATACACATGTATGTGCTCTTACATGCCCTTGTGAATCCGCCCTGAAACGTCCAACTATCTATTACTGAAAGTGGAAAAAAATCACAGTCCTTTCTATTTGTACTTATTGTATATGGATATTCTCGTAATATTCCCATTTTATTAAAGTTTTTGTTTTGGGGCAAATTAACAAGCCATGTAGGAGCACGTATAAGAGTACTACACACGTACTAACTTACTTACTCCTGAATGCCCTTGTGAATAGGCCTGCTCGCATCTAGTTTGATGATTCAGTTTACAAGAGATAACAGTAAGAACTAGGTACTGAGTAAGCATAGGGTCTAGTTTGTAGTAACAATATTTCACTAGGGTACAAGAACAAGATAATATCACCTTCTATGCATAGTATAACACCACCAACAACACCTTTCCTTATTTATATGTATTCAACGTATGAAGTTGCTGGGCATTTTTCTGCAGACATTGCATAAGCATTTCTTTTTTAGAAGGAATGACAGTAAAAAAATGGCACCCACTTCCTCCAGACTGCGTTAGGTCCCTCTCTTTGCGCAGGTAATTCCATCCCTTCGGAACTGTTCGCAGCAAGGCTTCAGTAACACTCTGTGTGTGCGGGTAGCTTCCACGGTTCTTTTTTGTGTCCCAGGCCAGAATTAAAGAAATGATCTGCTTCACGAGTCCCATCACTGAATCAATCAAACTCTGTCTTAAACACCTAAAA
The DNA here is from genome assembly GCF_031143425.1 of Pleurodeles waltl. Classification (NCBI taxonomy): domain Eukaryota; kingdom Metazoa; phylum Chordata; class Amphibia; order Caudata; family Salamandridae; genus Pleurodeles; species Pleurodeles waltl. The sequence goes on from NC_090436.1 coordinate 523,301,282, forward strand.
ACCTCTGGTTCGGATTCGGTGCCGATGTTAACTGAATGAAAAGAAAAAAGAATAAACAAACACAGAACGGAATATCTTTTCTTGTCAATCACTTGTCATGTTATGCAAAACTTCGAAGCAGTAAAACAATGGATCCACTTGACTCTGCAATACTGCTGCTGCGTCTACATAATTAGATACAGAGAAAATACCTTCTCTTAACTACTCAAACATGAATCATACTCGTAGGCAATGATTTCTTTAACACGCACGGGCAATTAAAACCTTTACAACATACGACACAATATATTATAAAGAAAAATAATTAAATCGTGAAAATCATTAACAGTGGAATCAAATAAAAATATATAATCACAACTATTCTGCATACATCAACCGGTCCCAGGCCTCAGAACGTAGAATTAAGTTAATCATGGGTTGTGACTTGCAAGGCATGTACCACACTCGTTCTAATCAATTTCGGTGTAATTACATGTTGATCTTCAAATGAACAATAATAATTTAGAATTAATCAGCCTATAAGAACCTGATCTCTAATCCAAAGATCAATACACCCATGCAGGTCACAATGGCGCTTCAAGTAGTGGAACAGCACTATCGAGCCATAATGTTTTCAATAGTTTACTTTTATATAATAGATCCAATAACTAAATGCAAGTTATCTCTCTTTGCTACTGTCCACCACAAGACATAACTCCAAGTTTGCCCTTTTGTGCAAAAATCCAAGACTAGTGAGCGCGCACACATACTACATTCATGAGTGACTAACCTATACTCACAAAACCTGCATTCCTTATATTCCCCATCCTCCCAAGATGGATCCAGTTCATGCATATCAACCACACCTACGTTTAAGTGGGTGGATTTAACACTGTAAGTGGTTGAAAAAGACTCGCAGAAGAAACACTGTCGTTTTCAAAAACATAAACATCAAATACATACCTCCTACTGAGGTCACATTTATTTATCATTATTGATAGACTTCGTGACTGAGTGTTCAACTGTTAATTCATTTTATGTTTAAATTAACGGTATGCTAGGTACCAACCTCACACCTGATTGTTTTTAAAAAATAAACAAATACTGGCAAAGCTAATAGGTCTTGCCTTTAAAAACGCAGGCAGTGACTTTGCCAATACATGTTTTCATTGGTATTAGTTTAAAAAAAAAAAAATCTGAAGTGGGTGATGATCTACATGCACACATCCGCACGCAGAGTCTCTCATCGTGAATGTTTTTTCTAATAAAGAAAACACATTGCGCAACTATTTTGTGATGCATTAGTGGACAATTTGGTATATTATGTGCGATATTTGTTCTGCCACACAAAAGATTCAAGCAGCCCAATAGAAGTGAGCTGCTGCTTGGCCCTCACTGACACAATAAAAAAAAAAATACAAAGAAAGGGAAGGGGAGGGGCAGAAAGGTATGCCTAGAGACAGTGGCGTAGCGTAGGGGGTGCAGGGGGGGGCGGCCGCACCGGGCGCAACATCTTGGAAGAGACTAAATCCACGGGTTAGGGGGCGCAAATTACTTGCCTTGCCCAGGGTTAGGGGGCGCAAATTACTTGCCTTGCCCCGGGTGCTGACAACCCACGCTACGCCACTGCCTAGAGAGGAAATACGCCGCCTAGTACTGGTGCAAAGCTGCTGGCACTTTGCGCTAAGTATTTAAAAGGAAAAGAGGGCAATACGAAGCAAATGTTTCAGAACACGGACCCTTCAGAAGGGTTAAATTAATATTGCCTCTTTATCTATGCCTTACATGTCCCTGGATGAGGAGACAGCGGTATGTCTTAATTCTAGAAGAAATGGGGGTGCAAAAAATAGAAATCAGCCCCAGTGCTAGATTGATCTGTTTTCGTAAGAAGTACAACAGGCCTCCGAATTGTCCATCCTAAGCACCAGTCTGAATGCATGAGATAGCTGGCAAGCCAGGGACTGTCGGAGTCCTCCCGTACTCAGGCCTGGCACAGTGGCTTTTCCTTGCAGCAAGCGGGGACTTGGACTGGTCTCTTAGATGCACGCGCTGCAGCACTTGTCCAAGTCTGGCTGCTCTGGACACTCATGCTCTCCAAGTGCTCACTGCTGAGCAGCGCACTCAGAGACAGCTGAGACTGTCGCTTGTTAGATGCATCTGGTGTCAGGAACTAGCAGACACCAGGAAGACTGCAACCAGTTCCTTCTCCCTTCCAAGCTGACCTAGAATTTGGAGCGGGGGCCACACACCCAACCATATTGCTGCCCCCAAAGACTAGAAGGTAAAGCACCCTAACGGTGTGCCAGAGGCTGAGGGTGGCAGGCTCTAGGAGAGCGAAGCCAGTGATAATTATCTATGATCCCGCGGTCAAAAACATCCTGCACCATGCCCAGTGCGCTCTCTAAACCTCCACCACAGTCTGAGAGCACCTGTGAGTGCTGCACGGCTCCACCCTGTTTAGGTGGCATGGAAGACCAGAGAAAAAAATTAAGAGTAAGTATAGCCCAACATCTTCAGGCCCGGACAGGAGAGAAGGTGCTTGATTCATGTGAAGTTGGCTGGCTGGCCCGGAGTCTATCAGATCTCACATGGCATCGAGTGAGGACTGGGCCCATGGCCATGGTTGTCCATTAACCAAAATGCCAAGTGACATTATGGACCTCTTACCCAAGATGACATGAAATACAGTAACATCATGGTACTGTATTCAATGGCATCACCAGAAGTGCCCTTTGAATGTGATAACATTGAAGGAAGTATAATCACATGACCCTCTACCTGATGACATCACTAGATGTGACACTGCGTGACCTTTCACATAATGATAAATCACAAGTGGCACCACAGAAGTGAAATAAAATGATTACCAGAACAACTTACATTACGTCCCCCAACACAAAATTGCTAACTCAGATCCAACTGAAGCGTACCCTACAAATGTTGCCATCATCACAAAAGGACAGATATAACTCCTAGCTGCAGCCATGTACATAGTAGGTACATGGCTGCAGGGACACTTTGCCTCTTATTGCTTGTTTCATGGTGTACATATTGTGATGAAATGTTTTCAAGGAAGCGTATTGTTATTACATGAGATGTGTGATCACCTTATAATGCATTTATGTTTGACAGTGCACCATGCAAGACAAGTGGGTTAAAGTTCGACATGCCCCGGGTAGCTTCTGGTAACGACTGCCAATTATCACGAACATGAATCTAAGAATGAAAAAAGTGATGATGTCCGTGGAGAGATCCAGGTGCCATGTTACAACTTTGACTAAAGAGCTATCATTCAGTAAGGTTAACAGTGAGACTTAAGTGTATAACCATTTGTATGCAGGGGAAATTACTGCACTAATTAGCAAAAGCAGCATAAAACTTTGGATGTAAGTCAAACTGAGGACTCGCTAGGAAAGGTGACACGGTTCATAGTGTAGACAAACAAAAAGGGCCCCAGCCCCATAGCTTGGTAATGAAAGCCAGCCATTGTCTGGGTGCTGTAGACCAGGTAAAACTGTGCCCCTACACCTGCTGCACCATGGAGAGCACCCCCCATCATGCACCAGCAGCAGTGCAACCTGCACCGTGTGATCATTTAATCCGCAAGTACAGACGCCTTTAGCCTTTTACACTAAAGAGCTAAGATTCACTCATGATATAGGTCGAGAGTGAGAATGAGAAACACAACTATTTCTTAAGGTGAAGTGCCTGCGCTGATTAACAAGGCCAACCCTATCTATCATTTGATTGTATTGGTCTTCATCAAAGGTCAGTCTAAGCTGCCTGTAGGTGAGACCTAAAAAACAAAACCCAAGGTTTTGATTTTGTGTTTTGACTTGAAGAGACTTGTCCAGATTTGTGCTTTTAAATATCTGGCACTTGTCTCTTAATTCTGATTCATGTACAGTGTTATAAATAAAGGCGTTTAACCATAAACAAAACAAAAGAAGATAAATCCAAGCAGTGAGTAGAAATTACAATAACTAAGACTTGTGAGTAGGACCCAAATTGGTATCTTTCGTATAGTGGTTTAAACTGAATCTGTGAGGCAACAGCTTTTGTTTTCCTAAGACAGTTACATTCTATTTTCATAATAAAAGCTTTGCACTGTACTAATAAATCTGTGAATTTGTGTTTATTACTATACATGCTCTAATTAACATGGTTTAGTGGGCAACCGTTCTTTTCAATGGCATTGGAGCAAGTTTCCTTCGCACATTTATTAAAGTGGAAAGGTCAAATCCTACGCAATTACCAGAGTGCAGCAAAACTGTCATGATAAATCACAGTTTGCTACCTCAAAGACTGGTGGTCATTACAACCCTGGCGGTCGGTGTTAAAGCGGTGGTAAGACTGCCGACAGGCAGGCGGAAAAAGAAATGGAATTACGACCGTGGCGGAAACCGCCAACAAAGACAGCCACTTTAACACTCTGACCGCCACGGCGGTACAAACAAACAGCACGGTGGTCACCGCCAACAGACAGGCGGGAGACAATGTACCGCCCACAGTATCACAACCTACCAATTGCCACCTTTTCAGGGGCGGATTAACCGCGAACAAAAACACGGTGGAAACAGGACTCCGAAGGGAAAACGCTCACCTCTGCACACCCCACGAGGAACCAGGACGCCATGGAACCAGAGCTCCACATTTTTCCAGCCTTCATCTTCTTGCTCCTCTCCTGGAGCACGAACACCGGCGGAAAAGACCACGGTGAGTACTGCACCTACGACACAGGGGAGGGTGGAGGGAAAAAACAGTGACACACACACACGCAACACCCCCACCCTCACCCTCACCCACTACAACACACACACCAATACAGCATAATACATTACAGTTACAACCCCCAACCCCCCCGGAAGAATGCAAAGACAAAAGGCAATGAGCTGAACGATTCTACTATATTAAAATTCAGTAGTCAAATAATATACATACACTATTTACAAATATATACACCAAGAATATTAGTCCATGGTATTCCACCCTTAAAGTCCATGGACCACTGGGCCCACACAAGATATCTGAACGTGGCGGAGAGAACACTGCAGGGGCATCAATAAAACAGGCACCTCAGGGGGAAGGGAAAGGGGGGGCACATCAGCCGGTTAAGTGCACAACGCCAAATCCATGAGGGGGCCACATGCCCACTGTTCAATCCTGGGGAATGCAAAGCCACAGTCTCTCAAGTCTCTACAGTAGGTAGTTTGCCCACTGTTCAATCCTGGGGAGTGCAAAGCCACAGTTCTGGAGGGGGCTTGGTGCCCAGAGTGCTTCATCCTGATAAGGACAGAGGTAGTGGATGTGATACTACACTGGTTCTGGAGGGGGCTTGGTGGCCAGAGTGCTTCATCTTGCCAAGGACTGAGGTAGTGGATGTGATACTCAACTGGTTCTGGAGGGGGCTTGGTGCCCAGAGTGCTTCATCCTTCTCGTGGCGGCCTCAGTAGCGTCAGTGCATTTGGCGCTCATGGGCCTGCGGTGCTTGTGGCGGTCCTGTCTTTGGCAGCGGTGCTTGTGGCGGTCCTGTTTTGGGCAGCAGTGCTTGTGGCGGTCCTGTCTTTGGCAGCGGTGCTTGTGGTGGCCCTGTCTTGGGCAGCGGTGCTTGTGGCGGTCCTGTCTTTGGCAGCGGTGCTTGTGGCAGTCCTGTCTTTGGCAGAGGTGCTTGTGGCGCTCCTGTCTTGGGCAGCGGTTCAGCTGCTGGCGGTTGCCTCCTGGGCAGCGGGCCTGCTGGCGGTTGCCTCCTGGGCAGCGGGGCTGCTGGTGGTTACCTCCTGGGCAGCGGGGCTGCTGGCGGTTGCCTCCTGGGCAGCGGGGCTGATGCTGGCGGTCCTCCCTGGGCCAGCGGGACTGATGCTGGCGGTCCTCTCTGGGCCAACTGGGCTGATGCTGGCGGTCCTCTCTGGGCCAGCGGGGCTGCTGCTGGCGGTCCTCTCTGGGCCAGCGGGGCTGATGCTGGCAGTCCTCTCTGGGCCAGCGGGACTGATGCTGGCAGTCCTCTTTGGGCCAGCGGGGCTGATGCTGGCGGTCCTGTCTGGGCCAGCGGGGCAGCTGGCGGTCTTCTCCACCGTGGTGATCTTCCCAGACTTGCCGGGTTTCTTGTGCCCCTTCCCCACCTTGGAAGGTGTCGCTGCTGACTCCACACTCCCACCTGTCCCCCTGGGAGCGACTTTGCTGGCTGTTGTCTTCCCCCTCTCCCGCCGGGCACTGGCCAACTTTTGATGCTTGACAGGTGGGGGACTGTCCGTGCTGTGGATCCTTGCCACACTGGCTGCCCTGCTGCCTGGTGCACTCCAGAATCTGGTGACTACTGGCACCACTGGTCCCCGAGATGATGTGGCTGAGGTGCTAGGTTGTGACCTGGAGAGTCGGGCCCTAGGAGACTGACAGGGTGGGGAGGTGAGGGAAAGAGATCAAGGGTGGACAGGAAAAGTTTCTTAGGAACACTGGGACGGGTAGCTGGAGGGGGTTGGGAGTGGAGGAAGAGTTTGTGGTTGTAGGAGGTGTACGTTTGGTGACTTTGGGTGAAGGTGCATGTGCTGGAGGCTGTCGTGAGGTGGATGGCTGTTGGGCGGGTGTGTGCCTGCGTTTGTGTACCAGGTGGCGTCACAGACACACTGGGAGAGGACACGGGATGTGTGAATGGTAGTGGGGGTGGTGACTGCACATGAGCGGGGTATGGTGATGGGTGTGCTGGTGATGGGCGTAGTGGCTGTAGATGTAGTGCATGCAGGTGTGAGTGGAGACGAGACTGGGAGGGAGGAGGGAGACGAGGAGGAGGGGGACACAGTGGAGGCAGTGGATGTTGTTATGTCTGCATGTGTTTAATGCTTGCGTGAGTGCCTGTGGGATGTGTGGTGCTTATGTTTGCCTGAGCTTCCCTTGTGTGTTGAGGTGTGTGCATGCTGGTCTGATGGTGTGCTTGGGGTAGGCTGAGGTACAGGGGATTGGATCTGGGTGGAGAAAGTTGGAGGGGGAAGGCTAGAGACAGGGACAATGGCTGCCATCAGTGCTGAGGCTAGAGTCTGAAAAGCTCGCTGAAGGGCTACCTGACCAGAATGAATGCCCTCCAGGAATGCATTGGTTTGTTGCAGCTGTCTCTCTACACCCTGGATGGCATTCAAAATGGTAGACTGCCCAACAGTGAGGGACCTGAGGAGGTCAATGGCCTCCTCACTGAGGGCAGCAGGGGTGACTTGGGCAGGGGCTGAGGTGCCTGGGGCGAAGGTGATGCCCACCCTCCTGGGTGAGCGGGCACAGGGCAAAGGCTGAGGGGCTGCTCGGAGGGCGGTGCTGGAGAGGGGTGGGTGGCAGCTGTACCTGTAGATGCAGGGGGCACAGATGGGGCCGCCACCACAAGGGAGCTCCCATCAGAGGACGAGTCCATATCGCTGGTGTCAGCTCCTGTCCCCGCCGTGGAGCTCCCCTCTCCCTTCGTCCCACTGGTGAAATCTGCTCTGGTGCCACTACTCCTCCGCATGATGATGCTAATGCACACATGTACAGGGAGACCACAAAAAGGGGGGGGGGGGGGGGGAGAGACAGAAGAAAGACAAGTTGAGTGCATGCATTACCGCTACCGTTGGCAGACACGACAGACACAGAAGGCACTTGCACTACGCCGCGCACTTGGGGTCCACTATTCAATGGCTGGTAAATGGCCTACAAGGCTATGGCCGATATCTGCACACATGGATGTTACAGGAGCCGGACTAGGTGTAGTTGGCACTGTACCTAGGTGTGGAAGGTGCCACAGGGTCTGCCTGAAAAAGGGGACTTAACTAGCACACTCGCCCTGGCCTAGGGAAACCCACAGCCCACCTCCCCCACCCAGACATCTCCACTGCACGCTGAATCAGCAGAATGAGAGTGTACTCACCCCCTTGCTGCTGCTGTGATGCCCTCAAGCGTCCATCCAACTCCGGGTACGCCACCGCCAGGATCCTGAACATCAGGGGGGTCATGGTGCGACGGGCACCCCTCCCACGTTGGGAGGCCATCTCCAGCTGGGCCTCCGCCATCTTCTTGCTCCAGCGGCGAATCCATCTTTTACGGCAGTGGGTGCTCTGTCTGTGACAGACCCCCAGGGTCCGGACTTCCTTGGCGATGGCACACCAAATATCCTTCTTCTGGTGGGCGCTGACCTACAGGAATTGTACAGGGGAAAAAGAGAAGTTATTACCAACTGCATCGTCACAGTCATTGGCCCGCATCCCTACCCTTGCCATGTGGCACATGCACTCATCGTTGTTTCATGCACGCCTGATTCTTCCCCCCCTCTCTTTCATCCACCACACTCCACACAGGCATTGCCCATACAACATGCTCCCAGTGTACTTACCTGTTTGTCTGGAGGACCGTAGAGTAGCGTGTACTGGGGGAGGACCCCATCCACGAGTTTCTCCAACTCCTCCGTGGTGAAGGCAGGGGCCCTTTCCCCAGACGCACGAGCCATTGTCTCTTCCAGACTGAGGTCACAGCAGCACTTGCAGTGTAGGTCCTCTCCTGTCGAAGATCAGGTATCGAGTGATTGAACAGATAGAAAATGGCGGTCACGTCCGTGGGGGTGCGTACCGTCACGGCCGGCGTACATCGTCATTGGCTCCTGGGACCTATAGGGTCCAATGTTAACCAATGCAGAATTGTGCCGCGGTCTTCGACCGCCTACCGCGACGGGGTACAACGCCAGCGCAGTTACCTCACATCCCATTGTCCCACTTTACAGGTCAGGAAGCCGCCATTTCAGGGGCCCACATGGTTGATTTATAACTGCGTCACACATACCTAGGCCTTGGCTCAACAATCATACAGGCAAAATTCGGGTTATGAATGGTTTTCTGAGTATGCTGTGCTTACGTACCTCTGAGTTGGTTGACTCTGTGCTCGCTGTTGTCCTTCATAGGCACCGTCTGCTGGGAGATGTGAGGAGATGGCGGCATCCTCCGGTGTACAGACCGCTGGTGGACCTGTCGACAATGGAGGAAAGACATGTAATCATCACCTACAGGCTTGATCGTGCCACAATCCTGGAACTGTGTGCCCAGTTGGAGCTAGACCTGATGTCAGCTATCCGCCATCCCACAGGAATCCCCCCTCAAGTGCAGGTGCTGTCAGTACTCCCATTTCCTTGCAAGTGGGTCATTTCAAACTACAGTGGCCATAGCATCAGGGATGTCCCAGCCTATGTTTTCCAACGTGTTGTCCAGAGTGTTGTCTGCCCTGCAGAAACACATGCAGAGCTACATTGTGTTCCCTCAGGTGGAGGATTTGCCTAAAGTGAAAGGTGACTTCTATGCCCTGGGACATATCCCCAACATCATAGGTGCCATTGATGGGACACATGTGGCCTTGGTCCCGCCCGCAAGAGTGAACAGGTGTACAGAAACCGGAAGAGTTACCATTCGATGAATGTGCAGATGGTGTGTTTGGCAGACCAGTACATCTCCCATGTTAATGCCAAATTCCCTGGCTCAGTGAATGACACTTACATCCTGCGGAATAGCAGCATTCCTTATGTGATGGGGCAACTCCAGAGGAACCGGGTGTGGCTATTAGGTGAGCACCTGGAACCAAAACGTTGGGAATAGTTGTCTGGGTCTGGGGATATCCCTACAGGTTAGTGTGTGTCTAACAGTTGTCTCTCGCAATTTATAGATAAATCTGGTTACCCCAACCTGTCATGGCTGCTGACCCCAGTGAGGAATCCAAGGACAAGGGCAGAGGAACGCTACAATGAGGCCCATGGGCGAAATAGGAGGATTATAGAGTGGACCTTCGACCTCCTGAAGGCCAGGTTTCGGTGCCTCCATATGACAGGTGGTTCCCTATTCTACTCACCAAAGAAGGTGTGCCAGATCATCGTGGCTTGCTGTATGCTTCACAACTTAGCTTTGCGACGACAGGTGCCTTTTCTGCAGGAGGATGGTCCAGATGGAGGTGCTGTGGCAGCTGTGGAGCCTGTGGACAGTGAAGACGGGGAAGCAGAAGAAGAGGACGTCGACAACAGGGACTCTGTGATCCTGCAATACTTCCAGTGAGACACAGGTAAGAATACAAACCTGCCTACTACATGTACTTTAACACTACTACCTCTCTACTGTCTGTCCTTTTCACCCAGTGTATGGTCACTGAGTTGTCACTTTCCCTTACGATTTCACAGATGTGGGTCCCACTGTGTGACATCTGCTTTGTTTCCTCATGGACTAGAGCTGTGTGACATAGGTATGTTGACATTACAATTGAAAGAGCATTTTGTCACTGTAATTGCTAATACAACATTTCGAAATCACAGACAGACTCCAGATTGTTTTGTGCTTTCAGGGTGTTTATTTAAGTGTTGAATAGTGGAGGGGTTGTAAAATGGTGAGGGGTGATGGTGGAGGAATGTCCATGGCAGAGTCCAGTCTATTTGTCTCACAGGTGCATTGTCCAAAGGGGCATGGGAAGTGGAGCTGGGGCAGTTTGAGGATGGACAGGATGACAAGGTGGGACAAAAGGATGACATTCAGGGCGGTCTCATTTCTTGGCGGGGGTCTTGGCATTGTTCTCTGTCTTTGTCCTGGATCTCAGGGACCGTTTGCGGGGTGGTTCTCCCTCTCCAGGGGGTGGGGTGCTGGTGTGGTGGTCCTTTGGCGGTGCCTCCTGTCCACTAGTGCCGGCAGAGGTGGTGGGCAGTTCATCGTCCATGCTAGTGTCAGGGGCCCCTTGTTGTGCCATAGTGTCCCTCCTGATGTTGAGGACTTCCTTCAGCACCCCTACAATGGTGCCCAGGGTGGAATTGATGGATCTGAGTTCCTCCCTGAAGCCCAAATACTGTTCCTCCTGCAGCCGCTGGGTCTCCTGAAACTTGGCCAGTACCGTTGCCATCTTCTCCTGGGAATGGTGGTAGGCTCCCATGATGTTGGAGAGGGCCTCGTGGAGAGTGGGTTCCCTGGGCCTGTCCTCCGCCTGTCGCACAGCAGCCCTCCCAGTTCCCCTGTTTCCCTGGGCCTCTGTCCCCTGGACCGTGTGCCCACTGCCACTGCCCTCAGGTCCCTGTTGTTGTTGGGGTGGTGGGTTAGCCTGGGTTCCCTGTAGTGGTGGACACACTGCTGATTGACTTGTCCTGGGGACAGAAGGATGGGCACGCTGGGTGGGTGCTGTGCTGGTATTTCCAGAGGGGGGGAGCTCTGTGGTGGCCTGTGACAGTGTCAGGGGAACCGACTGTCCCGAGGTCCCAGATGGGCCGGGCTGGTCATCTAGATCCAGTTGGACAGAGCTGCTGTCATCACTGTGGGCCTCTTCTGTTGGTGGTGTGGACATGTCTGGACCCTCCTCTGCGGTGACATTGGGTAGGGGTCCTGCAGGGGTATAAAAGCATGATTATTGCATCTGTGTGTGCCATGGTGTGCAATGGGTGGGTGACCGTGTACCCCAGTGCTTGCATTCCTGTGTGGGACCTTGTGTGATGATGGTTTAGGGGGGGTTATGGATATGTGCAGTGGCCATGCTTTGGTGATGGGTGTCCATGCTTTGTTGTTGCATGCAGGGCTTGGTGTTGGGATGTGTGGTTTGTGATATTGGGACATTTGTGAGGAGTTGGAGTGATGGGGATGAGGGCGAAGGTGGAGGTATGTGATGGCATGCAGGTAGGGTGCGGGATATAGTAGTAAAGAATTGCCTTACCAGAGTCCATTCCTCCATCTACTCCAACGAGGCCCTCAGGATGCAGAATAGCAAGACTTGCTCCTCCCATGTTATTAGTTGTGGGGGAGGAGGTGGGGGTCCGCCCCCAGTCCTCTGAACCGCAAGGTGGTGTCTTGATACCACGGAACGCACCTTCCCCCGTAGGTCGTTCCACCTCTTCCTGATGTCATCCCTATTTCTTGGGTGCTGTCCCACTGCGTTGACCCTGTCCACTATTCTTCACCATAGCTCCATCTTCCTAGTTATGGAGGTGTGCTGCACCTGTGATCCGAATAGCTGTGGCTCTACCCGGACGATTTCCTCAACCATGACCCTGAGCTCCTCCTCAGAGAACCTCAGGTGTCTATGCCGTGCCATGGGGTGGTGTGGGTGATGTGTGGGGTGTTGTGTGTTGTGATGTGTGGGGTGATATTTATTGGTGTGTTGTGTGAGGTGTGTGGAAGTTATGTGGGGGATGGTATTGTGTGCCTGTGGATGCTTGGTTGTAGTTTGTAGTGTCTCTCTCTGGCCTTCTTTTGGGATTTTGGTCGTAGGGGTTTGTGGGTGATGTGGGTGTGTTTTATATTGTATTGGGTGAGTGGTGTGTGTATGTGTATCAGGTGTGTGTATTTGTAATTGTCCAATGTGGTAGTGTTTTGTAAGTGTGTGTGTATTTTGAGCGCGGCGGTGTGTACCGCCAATGGAATACAGTGGTTGAAAGACCACCACGTGGATTCGTGGGTCGTGATAGTGTGGGCGTATTTCTGTTGGCGTGACGGTGGAGGTTTTGTTTTCGCCAGTTTATCACTGACCTTTGGTGTGGCGGACTTGTGTGGGTGTCTCAATTTTGGTGGATTCCGAACTGTGGGTCATAATGACTGTGGCGGAATTCCACTGCCGCAGCGGTGTGTTGGCAGTCTTCTGCACGGCCGTAAGCGGCTTTTACCGCCAATGTTGTAATGAGGGCCTGTGTGTTACATTGATTTTCCACAGAAAAACAACTCTGCTAATTACCATGCGGCCTTTTCAATGTGATTTTACCTCACTTCACAAATGTAACTAATGTGTCCTGGTACTTGTTAAATAAACATACAAAAATTGCAAGGTATAAACTATATATGACCCCCTTGGAGCCTGGGGTTCCGCGACCCCGCGGTAGCCAGCATGACCCCTTGGACTTTTGCAGGAGTCCCACAGGTGGGGAAGCAGGGAGGGCACACTGGCTCCCACAAGAGTCAAACAATGGTTAAAGTCACATTAAAGTTAGGTAAGGAAATAATATCTTATTTTGCATTACAAAAACTCAAAATTCACTGAAAAAACAAAGGTTAAAGTGATATTAAAGCTAGGTATGGTAATAATATCTTACTTTGAATTTGGAAAAAAATGCAGACACTCCCTGAAAAAACACAAAGGTTAGTGTGACATAATAGTTAGGTGAAAATGTCAGTTTAAATGCATCATTTTCAACTAAATAAAACTCTGATATTCAGCAGTTATAGTTATTTCTAGTAACTATAACTCCCACCTCTGCCACACACTGTTTATGACCTCACATACTACAACACTTATGATAGGTTCTGTATTCATCATTGATAATATTAACCAATGAACTGACACCCTTATGGCAACACTTTGCATGGCAAGGGGCAACAGTTAAAGTTGCTTGAAATAACTATAACTGTTGAATTTCATTGTTTTTTTTAGTTTAAAACATTACATTTAAACTTACATTTTTCCCTAGCTATAACATTGCTTCAATATTTTTTCAGTGAAAAGAAAAAATGTATATATATTTATATATACCCTTAAGAAAACAAAGGTTAAAGCTACGTTATAGTTAGGTGAAAAACTATGTGACAACAGAACGTTTTGAATTATAATTATCTCTAATAAATAAATCTTGTGCCCTAACATAACTATGACTCACACATGTTGCAGTGATGTTATCAATGATGTCATAAAACATGTTATGAGTTATGTAATATATGGGGTAATTAGTAGTGCATGGTGAAGGTGTGAGTTAAAGTTACTTTAGGGCAAGAGTTACAGTTACTATAAATAAGTATAAGTAGTGAATTTCAGTTTTGTTTTATTTAAAACTTTACATTGTCACTGAAATTTTCACCTAACAATAAGATCACTTTAACCATTGTTATTCAGGGAATTTCATTTTTTTTTTTTTTTAAACGAAAAGTGATATTTTATTACCATATGTAAAGCCAACCTCATGCCACGCACTACCGAATCCAGCTCCTTGTAGGCAAGCACTGTCCTGCCGTGCACAGCCGTGGGGTTGGTTGCAGGGCCTGGTCTCAGGTCAGGCCCTGCCCACAACCCCCTACAAGCGCACTCCTTCATGCAACACACACAGGCCCTCATTAAGCGTCTGGCTGTTGCATGACCGCCAGACTCGCGGTGGCAGTCCCACCGCCAACAGATTGGTGGTGGGACTGCCACATTAAGAACATGGCGGAGCTGCCACAGTCGGACCACAGACACCATCAGGCTGCCACAAGCCGGCAGCCTGACGGTCCTGGTGGTTGTCATCCTCCAGGGTGGTGCTGCTTGCAGCGCCGCCCTGGGGATTACGAGTCCCCATACCACTGGCCTTTCCATAGCGGTTTGCACTGCCATGGAAAGACTGGTGGAATGGGGGTGTTGGGGTGGGAGGGCCCTGGGGGTCCCTGCACTGCCCATGCACTTGGCATGGGCAGTGCAAGGGCCCCCATGCACAGCCCCGTCGCGCATTCCACTGCCCGAACTACAGGCAGTGGAATGAGCAACAGGTACTGCTGCACCCGTCGAGCCACCACATTGGCGGGGCTCCATTAGGAGCTGGAGTCAATGTTAAGGCCCTGTTCACCGCAGGGCCGTGGGCAGAAACACTGTTTCCACCCGCCGACCCTGCGGTGAACTCCTAATATGGCCGATAGGCCTTGTAGGTGGGAAAAGAGGCCGCCCGCCAAACTGGTAATGAGGGCCCCAGTGTTTGGGATACATATATATATATATATATATATATATATATATATCAGCCAAAGGTAATCCTGTGTTCCTTCCAGCGCTTGCCTGTCGAGGTTGGTGCTCAGTTAATGGGCACAGGACCCATTTTTTTAATCCACTCCAAAAATATTATATATATAAATCAAAGTCTGGCACTCCTTACAAAAATATAATGGCCTTCATTTATTCCAAAATTCCATAAAGCAGAAACCTAGGGCAACGCGTTTCAACCTTCACGGTCTTCTTCCTTGGCCCTTCTTGCAATACATATCTAACAAAAGTTATAAAATATATATTTTACCTACTGGCAGTCACCAGTAGATAGCTATAGTTAGGATCATGTTTCCACAGAAAAAGTGTTTCTTGACTTGCCTATATCTTTGGCACCATTTGACGAATCTTCAATACATTTTTCAAAAAAAGTGTGCAGGTGGTTCTTGTTGCACATGAGAAGTTTCGGGTTGATCTGTCAAGTGGGGGCAGAAAAAAAGGTGGGGTCAATAAACATGCGTTTCGCATGTTAATTCTCATAGGAGTTTTGAACATTACTACAGCCCAAACCGCTGGACAGAATTACACCAAAATTTGGAGAAAGGTACATTTCGGTACGCAGATTACACTTTTGGATATTTGGTTAAATTCGTTCAGTAGTTTTTGACATAATAAAGGGGAAATAAATTTGTTTATCTATGACTGCGGATCCGTCTTAATGTTTTCTCGATTATCGCTGCGAATTCAAAAATGCATGCACCAAAAGGAATGCTGTGGTTGGCTGGCCGCAACCTGACTAGAACGTTGCAGCCGGCATTTTAGGTACCAGGACACAGTCCCTAGGGCTGAATAATAAAATGAAAAGTGGCATAAGGGGTCAGGGTGGAGGTACCCTGACACCAGGGCTGTGATATAGGGGTCTTTGAGGGTGAAATTATGCCCTTAAAAGTATTTTTTTCACCATATGCGATATTCGTGAATATCAGTTAAAAAAAAAATTCAGACTCATTTATTCATTCATAGTAGCACTCAGGCACTCATTCAGCTAATGACAGAGCCAATCAGACACTCGCACGCCTGCTAAGAGATCCACACAGACACTCGCGCACCCACTCAGACCCTTAAGCACCCACTCACAGACCCACTCAGACACTTACGCATCTACTCACAGAACAACTCAGAGCCTCACATACCCCCTCACAGACCCACTCAGACACTGACGCACCCATTCACAGACCCACTCAGATGTTAAATATCCACTCACAGAACCACTCAGACCCTCATGCACCCATTCTCACACCCAGACAGACACTCTCACACCCAGAGACTCCCTCTCACACCTACACTCACATCTAGAGAGACAGACCCTTCAGCCTTGCATGGTTGGGGTTGAGTGGTTATAGGGGGTTGGCCACAGGCCAGGCCCTGCAGCCAACCCCTGCCACACACGGCCGAAGGCCATACGCGGTGAGGGGTGGGGTGGTTATAGGTGGTTGGCTGCAGCCAGGCCCTGCACCCATCCCCCGCCTTACACAGCCAAAGGCTGTGCATGGGGTTAGGTGGGTATAGGTGCGCCAAACCCCTGCTGTGCAGTGGGTGGATTAACGCATAGTAATTAAAATGACTTTTAGTTAAAAAAAAATACAGGAACTCACTGAAAAAAGCAAAGGTTACAGAGATGTTATAGTTAGGAAATAGAATTTAATAAAACATAGAAATTCACTAAAAAAACAAAGGTTACAGGACATTATAGTTAGGAAATAGAATTTAATAAAATAAAGCAATTCACAAAAAAAAAACAAAGGTTACAGGACGTTATAGTTAGGTTCTGCATTTACTTGTACAAAACCTTAGCAATTCAGCAGTTAGAGTTATTTCATGGTAACTATAACTTGAGCCCTAAAGTATCTATAACCCACATCCTCGCCATGCACTGCTAATTACCCCAGATATTACAGCAATCATGACAACTTTTATAACGTCATTAAAAATATCAATGAAGCATTAGCAGTCATATTAATGAAGAAAAAAACTGTGCATGGCGGGGGTGCAAATTACAATTACCTTAGGGCGCGAATTGTGAGCAGAGTACAGTCTCTTCCCACACTCTACGATGCACATCCATCAAAACAGAGAGGGGTGTTGGTAGGGAGGACAGTCCCTCTCCAGTCACTACTACGCACACCCAATATCTGAGAGAGAGGTCTTAGCAGAGAGGCCATTCTCTCTCCACACACCTTACTATGTACTCCCCTCATCTGAGAGAGAGGTCTGAAAGGAAAGATCAGTCCATGCGCCACCTTCCTATGCTAACCTGTCATCTGAGAGCAAGGTCAGGAGAGGCCAGTCAATGTAGGGCACCCTAATGCACACACCTGTCATCTGAGAGAGAGGTCTGAAAGGACAGGTCTGTCATTCTCCACACACTACTATGCACACCAGTCATCTGAGACTGAGGTCTGAAAGGAAAGGCCAGTCCACCCACAAACCCTACAATGCACACCTGTTAACTGAGAGAAAGGTTTCAGCGTAGAGGCCAGACTCTCTCCACACAACCGTCATCTGAAAGAGAGATCTAAAAGTAGGTGCAGTCCATCCAGAGCGTATACTATGGTCACCCGTCATCTGAGAAAGAAGTGTGGAAGGAAAGTGCTTTCACTCCCCCAGCCCACTACACACACCCGTCATCAGAGAGAGAGGTCTGACAGGAGAAGTTAGTCCATGTGCACACCCTAATAGGAACACCCATCATCTAAGAGGGAGGTCTTATAGGAAAGGGTAGTCCCTCTCCACTCAATACTAAGCTCACCTGTCATTTGAAAGAGAGGTCTCTGCGGAGAGGCCAGTCTCTCTCCACACACCCTACTATGCACATCTGTCATCTGAAAAAGAGGTCTGGAATGAGAGGTGTGTCACTCTCCACACTTTACTACGGTAACCTGTAATCTGAGAGAGAGAGAGAGGTCTGACAGGCTCTTAACACTCACTACTATGCACACCTGTCATCTGAGAAAGAGGTCTGAAAGGAGAGGCCAGTCCCTCCCCACAAACTACTACACACATTGTATTGTATTGTAATCGTATTTATATAGCGCTTACTACCCCTGACGAGGCGTCGAAGCGCTTTTCGATGAGTAGCACGCTACTCCGGATCCCAACAAGAATTAGTGATGGATTAGTATCATTTAATAATGAGTACAGTTTTAGTATTATTATGAGTTCATTTGAGCCAAATTAGATTGCTGATAACATGTCTCAATATGAGAATTTGAAAAACTGGGGAAATACACAATATGAAATGAAATCTGTTTAATGCTCACTCATTTTTTAGAAATATTTTACAAACCATGAACTGTCTCCTATTATGTTACATTAAAACAGCATTCCTTTTCCAAATAAAGTCTGTACACAAAATATTATAGAGTAATTGTACCATCAGTACACTCACAAAATAAATTAATTTACTTAAAAAAAATAAAACGTAGGAACTCACTGAAAAAAACAAACCTTAAAGTAGCTTTATAGTTAGGTGTAATAAAAATATATATTTTTTAAAACCTTAGAGATTCACTGAAAAAAACATACGTGAAAGTAACGTTATAGTTAGGTGAATTCCTCAGTGCCAAAGTTAATGTTTTGAACATAAAAAACACCGAAATTCAGCAGCACTAACTATAACTTGTGCCCCACCACACACTTTGTGACCTCACATGACATCACTCATGACATGTTCTATGACATCATTTATAACATAATTGATGTCATAAATGATGTTCAGGAGCTCCTTGATGCAGGAGCTGGCACTGCCACCACCCAAAGGAACAGCTGCATTTATGCTTCTCTCTCTTGGTGGGAGCACTACCTTGTTCTGATTCACTGCCCTCATCAGTGCCAGCAGGTTAACAGAATACAAGTCTGCTACCAGCTGGCAGGATCATTTTTAAAGCTCCAGCCCGCTGGGAGTAGACTTTGTGATTGTTCCTGCTTGGCGGGAGATTAAAAAATGCATGAGCAAACACGTTTCCGTGCCCACACCAGTGCAGGCGGGAAAACCACTGTGTCCCAGGTGTTGGGCTTCCAAGATACAGCAAGTGAGCCGGCCCCTATGAATTGGGTCCTGGGACCATTAAAGGCTCAGGTGGGGTCTGCGGGGGGCACCTGGGGCCTGCCCTCTACACTAAAGTGACGGACCTGGGGGATGGGGGCCCCCGGGTCTTTTTAAGGCTCAGGGAGGGGAGTCAGGTGCCCCCGGTTCAATATATTTGGCCCCCGGGCTGAATATGGCACAGGGATAGGGGCAGTGCACCCTCTTGTTTATAAATAGATTGGGCCCTGAGGGATGAGGTCCCCGTGGCTGAAAATGGCTTGGAGAGGGGGGCTGCATGCCCCCTTACCCTAAATCTACCCAGTACCAGTCCTAAATGGGCCAGTGAGGGTCCTCCTCCCACATAATCATTTTTTTTGCTACAATCTCAAAAGAGTCCCAGAAGATTGTGGCAACATCTGCTAATGCTGATTTATTTCTAACATTTTGGCCCCTGGGTGGGGTCCCTCTTGGTCCCTCCCGGAGGCCTAGGGGGCAGAGTACCCATACCCTTCCCCCCTATATCATTTTTTTTGTAAAACTTCAGGACAGGGGACTAAGTACTGAGTCCTGTAATGGCTGGCAGCAAATATTTTCTCATGTTGCTGATAGTCAATCAGAGCGCTCGCTCCCATGGGAGTCTGACTCCCACACGAGCGAGATGGAGCAAGGGAAAAAAAGCTCCCTGGGCCTATCAAAACACTCTTTTCAAACTGGCACATCCACAAGACTCTTGAGAGCCTCTCGGTTACCCAATCCTCCAGTTATACAAATATTTCTTAACCTTCATTTCTCAAAAACTACTGAATGGACTGACATCAAATCACAAAAAGCACAATATTCAGACTAAGATCCAGCTTCCTGCAAAATGTGGTGTGATTCCGTTCAGAAGGTTTTGTTGTAGCCCTGCTTAAACAAGCCTATGGAAAATGAATTGGGATTTTGAGTTTTGGAACCCCCCTCTTTTTCTCAGCAACCGCTTGACGGATCTATCTATCTATCCATCTATCTATCTCTCTCTCTCTCTCTCTATATATACAGGGATGTGGAATTCCTATCGCCCGACGCCCGGGACATCTTGTTTGGGGTCAAGGGCAACAAGTTTTTATGTTTGCTTTGTCCTTGGGACAAGTAGGCCCAACCCCCCGCAGCACAAACCCTTTAGCTGCCTGTTTACAGAGAGTTGAACTCTCTGCAGTTGAGGTAATGTGTTTCCATAAGATAATGCTGTTCGAACTTGTATTTATGGTTCATTATTTGAAAGCCTACATTATTAGGGTGCGTGCTGTAAATAAATGTTATAAGGTCACACTTCACTACTGACGTTGGTTCCAGTACACGAAAAAAAAAAACGTGTACACACGTTTGAAAAGTTTAGGCTAAGAGGCTAAGTATAATGCTCCAAGAATGCTCTCTGATTATATGCAAATGAAGTGTCATTTAGTAAAATGTGTTGATGCATGCTAGTATTTCCCAAAAATATTTCTAATGGAAAATCAGTGTAACCATTTTCAACACGATTATGGGAAGCATGAAAATAAACAAACACTGACAAAGCCAACTGATCTGACATATTTTTATAAGTCTTTTAGTTTCATCAATGCGTGTCTTGTTTTGACATGGCTTTTGTAACACTTTATTGTTGTGGGAGCTACCAGGCCCTCAACATTGTAACAAACATTGGCAAAACCCCCCCAAAAAGTTTTTGAACTCTTAAAGCACACGTTCCCCCCAGCAGCATAACAAAGGCCCCGCAGCCGCCCTCCAGGGGGCCCCGTCAGCACAGCACCTGCCCTGAGTGAGTCTGGAGAGGGGGCTCCTCCATGTTCTTTGCAAAGGGGTACCCTCCAGTTTCGTTACGTCACTGATTGCCACTGTAGTTCCTGACACTGAACAAAACTACTTTGTGTGGCAATATGCTCCTTGTGGAAGAGCAGAATGCGATCACTCACAGTAAAGCCAGCCAAAAGAGAGAGAAATAGAAGTTTAATAAAAACAAAATGTCTTTGTTAACACCAGACCTAATTAGGGACCAAGACCCACATGTAGGTAGCTTTTTGCATGTCGCAAACAGCGACTTTCGCTGTTTGCGACGTGCAAAAAGCACATTGCGATGCACAAACCCAGTTTTGCGATTCAGTAACCTGGTTACCGAATCACAAAACGGGTTTGCGACTCGCAATTAGTAAGGGGTGTTCCCTTCCTAATTGCAACTCGCAGTGCAATGTAGGATTGTTTTGTGACCGCGAACACGGGCGCACACCAATCGCAGTTTGCACCCATTTCAAATGGGTGCTAACATTTTCGCAAAAGGGAAGGGATCCCCATGGGACCCCTTTCCCATTGTGAATGTCACTGTAAACATTTTTTCAGAGCAAGCAGTGGTCCTGCGGACCACTGCCTGCTCTGAAAAAATGAAACGAAAACGTTTAATTTTTCGTTTTTGTTATGCATCTCGTTTTCCTTTAAGGAAAACGGGCTGCATTACAAAAAAAAACAAAAAAAACTGCTTTATTGAAAAGCAGTCACAGACATGGTGGTCGGCTGTCTCCAGCAGGCCACCATTCGTGAGGGGGTCGCAAATTGGGACCCACCTCATGATTATTCATGATGTGGGCATTTGCGAAGCCCTTGCGAATCACAGATGGTGTCAAGGACACCATCCTACATTCGGATTTGCGAATCGCAATTTGCAGGTCACAAATCTGAACCTACCTACTTGTGGCCCCAAATTCTTAAAGAAAGTCACAAAAGTGCACCCATGGTATATGTCGTACCCCTATAAAATATTTGTGAACTGTATTTTAGCGTGGGTAAATACGATGTGTAGATTTGCTCATGTGAAAATCTATTGAGCATTTGCAAGTTCATTTTCCCTCCAGCCACTTTCTTCCCAACCCTGGAAGAAGTTCTAATTCTGCCATTGTCAGGAGTAAATGTCCAACCTTTCTTATTATGGGAAAATATTAGAGAGAAGCTGGTAAAAATCTTTAACACATGCAGGTACGTAGGTTTGCAGACTCAAAGGCATTCCAGCCCTGGAACTATTGCTTACTGCTTCCTCCAGCCCCAGTATGCAGATCTGCAGAAAGGTGGCAAAATAAGGAAATTGCTACAGTAGGGATTGAAACTCCAAGTATTCAAGCCCTACTATGGTAGTAGCCCTGGCATAATCAGAGAGGCTATTAATTGCTGCCATAATTTGTCGCCACACTACATGGCACCAAAGGGACAAGTAGATCTTTTTACAGGACAAGTAGATTTGAGAAGCAACCTGTCCCCTGGACAAGTAGATATTTTAATAAATTCCACACCCCTGATATATATATATATATATACATATATATATATATATACACACACACACGTACATTCATACACACATAGATAGGTAAGCCTTTTAATAATTTTTTTTGCCAGCAGAGGTTTCAGTCAACCTCGCATTATCTTACAGAAACAGACCATCCCTGTGAATAATTTTTTGTAATTCCCAGGGCTGATATATTTTGCAGAAAATTAAGCTCACATAAACAAGTAAAGTTGAATGGATGGTTAACATAGCATTTCTTCTTTTCTTTAGTACTAGTTAAAATGCTTTCACAGTAATGGTGCCGCTCTTAGAGCATTAATCAGCTCACCGGACAAGCCATCTTTGGGTTCAGCTTACTTTTATATACCGCTTAGCTTTTAGCCTTGTGGTTTATTATGTCACCAGAAGCACTCAATTATAGGATAGGCATATATTACACAGTTTCCCATTATGCATATATATATTTTTTTCTTTTTTCTCTCTCTCGTAGTTGGAGTTAACTGCAGGACCAAGCTCTTTTACCAACTGTCTGGGAGGGACCAACCCACAATGTACAGGGACTACAGCCTGTCTTTGGCCAGGTCCTATGGCATAACCTCTTTAAGCGGCCAATCACCTCTGCCAATGTCATTCTGTTGCACTTGAGATCTTGAGTTAGAGACGGACTGCTGAATCAAAAAATAAAACAGTCAAAACTTTTCAAAGTTCACTAAGGGTAGATTAATGGTTGAGGGAAAATCTTATTTTGCAAAGGTGCGACTATATCTGATATAATGTTTTTTTTAATCCCTAAAGGCTATGAGTCAACGGGAAACATCACTTACATTGCGGCGAATGCTTCTAAATGCATTTACCACAATGCATTTACAAAGCATATGAGTTTACCACGCATGGCTTTACCACGCATGCCTTTACCACAAATATACCTATACCACGCATGCCTTTACAACAAATTTCATTGCAAAGGCATGAATGGTAAAGGTATATGCATGGTAAAGGTTTTAAAGGTAAGTACAGGTAAGTGGGTTGAATGATATATATATATATATATATATCTATGGGCATTTTTAGATTTTAGGGTGGGCATGGGTTTTGGGGTGGTAAGGGCATTTTTAGGTTTTAGGGTGGGTATGGGTTGCGGGTGGTAAGGGTATTTTTAGGTTTTAGGGTGGGTATGGATTTTGGGGTGTTAAGGGCGCTTTTGGGTTTTGGGGTGGGTAAGGGTTTTGGGGTGGTAAGGGCATTTTTAGGTCTTAGGGTGGGCATGGGGTTTGGGGTGGTAAGGAGTGTTTAGGTTTTTGGTGGGTATGAGTTTTGGGGTGGTAAGGGCATTTTTAGGTTTTAGGGTGGTGTTGGGGTGGTAAGGGGTGTTTAGTTTTTAGGGTGGGTATGGGTTTTGGGGTAGTAAGGGCATTTTTAGGTTTTAGGGTGTGCATGGGTTTTGGGTGGTAAGGTTATTTTTAGGTTTTAGGGTGGGTATGGGGTTTGGGGTGGTAAGGGCATTGTTATGTTTTAGGGTGGATATGGGTTTTGGGGTGGTAAGGGGTGTTTAGTTTTTTGGGTGGGTATGGGTTTTGGGGTGGTAAGGGCATTTTTAGGTTTTAGGGTGTGCATGTGTTTTGGGGTGGTAAGGGCATTTTTAGGTTTTAGGGTGGGCATGGGTTTTGGGGTGGTAAGGTACTTTTTAGGTTTTAGGGTGGGTTTGGGGTGGTAAGGGCATTTTTAGATTTCAGTGTGGGTATGGGTTTTGGGGTGGTAAGGGTTTTTTTAGGTTTCAAGGTGAGTATGGGGTTTTGTGTGGTAAGGGGGGTTTAGGTTTTAGGGTGGGTATGGGTTTTGGGGTGGTAAGGGCATTTTTAGACTTTGGGGTGGTAAGAGGTGGTAAGGGGTGTTTAGGGTGGGTATAGGGTTTGGGGTGTTTAGGTTTTAGTGTGGGTATGGGTCTTGGGGATGTAAGGTCATTTTTAAGGTTTAGGGTAGGTAGGGTTTTTGGGTGGAAAGGTGTGTGTTTGTCTGCATATATATATATATATATATATATATATATATATATATATATTGCATGTTATACTTACCTCTAGTTTTTACCATGCATATGTCTTTACCAACTATGCCTTTACCACAAAATGTTTGTGGTAAAGACATTTGTGGTAAAAGCATATGCACTGTAAAAACATTTCGTGGTAAGTGCATGCGTGGTAATGACCATGCATTGTACTTACTGCGTTGTAAAGGCATGCGTTGTAAGCGCACGCGTTGTTCCATCATACAACCTGAGTCAACTTCAACATAGAGTTTTAGGGCCAATGAGTAGACAGTAAGCACCTGCAGTCTTTCTGCCAAGTTAAAGTGATTTTAAAGGGTAGATCTTACTCAGGCATGCTTCAAATCATTTGTGTCTTGCAAATTAGCTTTGTGACAACATAAGCCTGGTTTAGTTTCCTCCTGATGCCTTTCTTTAGAAAAAATGGCTTTTATGTTTCAGTAGTTATCTTTCTGGATGTAAGCACTAAGAAAGTGAACCACAACTCTATTGATGGCAAGCGCTCAGCAAATTCTCTACAATTTCGGAACAGCCTAAAAGTAACAAAACAAAATACAAACAAACAAAGCAAAACAACATTAAGATGAAGCCTAAACTGCAATAAAAGAAGACGTCCACTTAAAACTGGAATTCGCCATTGGACAGCTCTTATCAAAGCACACAAATTCGTTTTAGCCTGCTTTATCACCAAGAAGTTGTGGAGTCTTCAAAGAGGCAATTATCTGACAATATCTAAAGTTTCCATTTCACAGCTTCAGAAAATCACACTGTGCACGCTGTGGAAAGTGTAGTGCTTAATCAAGGCAAACCATCTGCACCTTAGTTACTGCTTCTGTGTAGAAAGACATATTTAGTGACTGCTCCTACTTTATCACGTTTATGGCATCTCTCACTAAATGTAAACTAGGTGACTGTTCACAGGCCAGCACATTATTCTGAAGCAGCACCTGGCCTTCCACGGACCTTCTCTCGGAAGTCATTTGCTTTGAGGTCAGCTTATAAAACAAGCATTGGCAAAGGCAAGGGGTTTTGCCTTTGTTTTTTCTTTTGCATTCTATCTTACTAACTGGATTATATTAGAAAAAGGTTAGAATAATGTTTGATTTTATATTGGATAAAGTGTTAATAGTTGTTTATGTTCTGATGTATGTTGAATTAATATCCCAGGGGTCCAAACTTGTAATTTGTATCTTATTTAATATGGCATTGTAGTACAGTATTGTAATGTGTAGTTAGTAAAGTGCCATGGCACCTGCTGCACCATTCAAATCATGCCCCTTTTAACTGCAAGGTAACCACAAATGTGACTGTCTGTTTGATAGTAAAATACAGCAGTAATTTGTGTTTAGAGAAGTTCTGACTACTGTTGGGTCTGGTGCCACTGCACCTGCTGCACCATTCAAATCATGACCCCATTGCCTGCAAGGTAACTGCACTTGTGACTGTCTGATTTGTATTAAAATATAGCGGCATATGGTGTTTAGAGGGGTTCCAGTGTCACTGCACCTGCAGCACCACTAAAATCATGACCCTATCTTCTGCACGGTAACTGCCCTTGAGACTGCCTGTTTAGTTGTAAAATGTAGCAATAATCTGTGTTTAGAGGGGTTCTACACCATTAAAACCATGACCCTAGTGCCTGCAAGATAACTGCAATTGTGACTGCCTATTCAGTATTAAAATATAGCAAAAGTTGGTGTTTGGAGGAGCTCTGACAGCTTTTGAGACTGGTGGCACTGCACCTGCTGCACCATTCAAATCATGACCCTAGTGCCTGCAAAATAACTTTACTTGTGACTGCATGTTTAGCAGCAGAATACTGGAATATCTGGTGTTTAGAGGAGTTATGACAACTTTTGGCCCCAGTGCCACTGCACCTTCTGCACCATTGAAATCATGACCCTAGTGCCTGCAAGATAACTGAACTTGTGATTGCCGGTTTAGCTGTAAAATATAGCAATAATAAGTGTTTAGGGGGGTTCTGACACCCTGTGGCCCCAGTGCCACTGCACCTGCTACACCATTCAAAACTTCACCCTAATGCCTGCAAGGTAACTGTGCTTGTGACTGCCTATTTAGTAGTAAAATATAGCAAAAGTTGGTGTTTGGAGGAGCTCTGACAACTTTTGGGACCGGTGGCACTGCACCTGCTGCACCATTCAAATCATGACCCTAGTGCCTGCAAAATAACTGTACTTGTGACTGCCTGTTTAGCAGCAGAATACTGGAATATCTGGTGTTTAGAGGAGTTATGACAACTTATAGCCCCAGTGCCACTGCACCTGGTGTACCATTCAAAACATGACCCTAGTGCCTGCAAGATAACTGCACTTGTGACTGTCAATAAGTCCCTGGGAGAATAACAATTAAATAAAACGTTGTCCAATTATACAAATTACTTTCCTTTAAAAATGACTGAGTGGAACTTGGACTGAGTGGTAATTTAAAAAACGAACACACAAATTAGCCAGATAGCAATTTGCACAATGTGCAAGAGACACATTATATGTTCCCTAACTTCTTAACAGAACCCACGATCTAAACCATGGGCATAGGTGTAGTAAATGATGCCAAAGCATGTGACTGGACTGACAATTGACATCATGGCTGGCTCAGTGTGGGGCATCTAACAAAATAAGTCAAAAGGCCTAGGCATGAAACTGGGTGGCTGAAAGTCTGTAAGGGATCAAGGGGAAAGGAGCACAACCACTCCCAAACTAGCTCCACCAAACTCGACCTGCTTCAAGGAGCAAAGCAAGATTTTATGGTGGACGGTGTCAAGTTTACTTCAGATGACTAACAAAAGCTGTGCTCAGAAAGCTTCCATTTGGAGGTTGCCATTGAGGGACGCAAGGGCGGTTTCCATTCTTCTGATAAGATGAAAGCCCACACCAGTGGCGTAACAAAGGCCCCAGCAGACTCCGCGGTGCACTGTGCTTGGGCGGTAGGCCCCTGATTGGGTCAGGGGTGAGGGAGCCCCTCAAGGTACTTTGAAGAGGGGGGCTCAAGTTTTGTTACACCACTGGCTCACACGCTTAAATTCTGCTAAGTCTGTCTTCACCACTCGTCCTTCTAGTTTCCTAACAGCCTTAATCTTGAACTAGCAACAACTGTTAACAAGCATTTGTAATGCAATGGGTCTTGTATTTGCTCGAGTTAGAGCTATTAACGGTGTTAATTCCTAACTGGACTTTTCTTACCACATAAATTGAAAATGAAAAGTAAAACAGTTGACTTAAGCAAGTCAATTCAAAGCACCACGGCCGCCATGAGCATGAGAGTTATTGGCTCCCTGCGTGGATGTTTAGAAAGGATCGCAGCTGGGATGAAAGGCAAACCAAAACCGGACGAAGGGCATTCACACGCTGTAACAGGAGGAAGCGTGACGTAGTGTGATGGCCAACAAAAACGTTCACTTAGTGAAATCGCCTGGGAGGGAACTCAGCACACAAAGAAGGGACATTTCACAAAATGCACCGATAAAAATGAAGCATTTAAGACAAGCACAACAAAGAATGAATAGCAGTGGTGGGTGTGGTTAAAAGCCGACAGAGAGATTACAACAGGCCAGAGCGCTTGTGCGCTCGACCTTAAAAATGTTGAAAGTAAGTAAACTCTGAGATAGTATAAATACTTTGAATGTATTCACGCTCATATCATGGCACATAGAAATGGAAAATGGGACTAGATGAACAAAAGGATTTTGCAATCACAGAGCCTGCGATTCAAAAATCACTTGGATTGTGACTTAAAAATTCTTTTCATAATGGTCAAATCCTTTTTACGAGTCGGAATTTTTTTTCACAGTCGTAAAATGGGGTTTCTGACCTACTCTGAATTGAATTCATAAAGGGTGTAAAAGGGGCAATCTTTCCAAACTGCTATTCGGAATGCAATGCACCAATGAGTTGCAATAACCGTTTACAGTTACTGAATCCGTAAAGGGGGTGTTAACTGATTCACAAAGGCGAAGAGGTGCTCTTTTGACCTCTTCTTGTTTAGGAATCTGCTTGCTTCCCCTGATGTTTTCCCAAATGAAAAACGTTAATTTTGTTAAAGCAGCAGCGATTCCTTTAAAGGAACACAAGCATCTTTAAAAAAATAGTTTTCCCTTCTGAAATACAAACTCAGGATGATGGTCTGTTTTCCCTTGCAAGCCTCCATTCCTGTATTTGTAGCCAACCGTAGGGAGTCTCAAATTATGACGTTTCTAATTACTGATAATTAGGTAGGTCAATCTGCGACCTTCTCCAAATGGTGATTTTGCAAATCGACCCAAGAGCACACAGGTCGGTTCACAAAATCAGATACTTATAGCAAAAGGTTGGTAGGGAATTTGCAACCACTTTTTGCTACCACTATATTTGTATATCTAGACCATGGTCTACAGTATTCTATATTCTGGTATTAGTGATGAGCAAGACACAATTAGCAGGGCAAGGTCATAAGTATGTTATTAAAACACTTTAAGCCCTATCACGTTATTTGAAACCTGGAAACTACGAAAAAGAGAGGTGGTGAATGTTGCTGGCATTTAACATATTAATTCATTTTAAAATAGACAATCTAAACAGTGATAGAATTCACATTCCTCTATTATTAATGGCATTTGTTAAGATGGTGAAGTGTTCTATGCTTTCAACTACATACCAGGGATTATACTGGATATGTACATACCTGACATTTTGCTTAAGAGACTCCATAGCTGATGTTCCTCAAAGCATCTTTCGAGAACAGTACAGAGGGACCTAGGCGATAAAGTGCAATGGGACAGCACTCTGAAGATGGCTTCTGTCAAAGTGGTCTGCTTACCGGGGCAGCTATTTGCAGAGTTAGTGGAATCTTCGTATTGAAGCTGCACCAATGCTTAAAAAAGAACACAGGAAAAGTAATGAATGATTTTTCTAAAAAAAATAATAAACCATTTTACAATACCAACTAAATCACATGCTTCATTTAAAACGATAATAATGTTACATTGATCTCTTCTTCAAAGCTATTATGGCAGCAGAAGACACAGTTTGTTTGGATATAGTCCTTGACCTGATTCAGTCAGCTCCAGTGCTTCACTTAAGTTTGTGTGTGGAGGAGTAGGTTGTTAAATGTGTTGAGGTACCAGGTGGATGGGCACGAGAACTGTTTTAAGATCAAGAAATAGCTGTAGGAGAGAAAAAGGAGGGTTTGGGGTGATGCTGGCTCTTATCGTTACTTTAGATGCTCCTTGGAGATGTATTGTTAGCTCTCTCATGAACTGCAGGAATGAGGAGGCAAAAACGATGGGTATGTGTGTGGTGAATATACTTCCATGTTTTGAGCATCAAGAGAGAAGGGTAATTTCTGAATTATTTTCTTTTCTGAAATTATTCACGAACAATGTGGTGATGTCCTGGCTTCTCGCGCACACTGACTGATGGAGATGCTCTGTTTCAGACAAGTTTGTACATTTTGTTAATTATTTGTACATGATACAGCAGGTATTTAAAGAATATGCCCCTCATTTCAACCTTGGCGGTCGGACGAGGCCGACCACCAAGGCAGAACCGCCAGTCGGCAGCCCATGCGGCCAGAAACCCGCCAGCTGCATTGTCAGCTGTAACATTGCAGCCGGCTCCTAATGGAGCTGGCGGCAATGTGGCGATGCAGCGGGTGCAGCATCACCCGTCACGCTTTTCACTGTCTGCCAGGCAGACAGTGAAAATCGCGAAGGGGCTGTGCCTGGGGGCCCCTGCACTGCCCATGCAAGAGCATGGGCAGTGCAGGGGCCCTGGGACTCCCCTTACTGCCAGCCTTTCAATGGCGGTGTCTATCGCCATGGACAGGCCGGCGGGAAGGGGAGTCAAAATCCCCAGAGCAGCACTGCAAGCAGCGCTGCCCTGGCGGTTTCTGACCGCCGAGACAAACCGCTGTCAAAATATGGCGATTTGTACCACCAGCCTGTTGGCGGTATGATCGCCACTTCAACCCTGGCGGTCGTTGCCCGCCAAGGTTGTAATGAGGCCCTATGTTGGTTGAAGTGACGTCCAATCAATCAGGAATTTGTAAAGCGCACTAATCACCCGTGAGGGTCTCAAGGCGCTGAGGAGGAGGGGAGAATTTGGAGTGGGTGGAGGGGCTGCTACTGCTCGAACAACCAGGTCTTGAGAAGGGACATCCAGAGAGCGACTTTTAGGGGGTGGTATGAGCTTGAATTCGTATGCTACCATATGTATGTGGACAGGTGTTTAGATGGTATGCCCCATTAGTGGTAAAGGTGAAATTCCTGTGTACGAGAAATATGCGTTGTCCAGCTGGGAGCACAAAGGCTTGCATGGTGGTTCTGAAATATGCTTCATGGGGGTAAGATTTGAGCTTGAGCAGGAGAGACAGCTAGTACCATCCTATCCAGGTTTTACTTCCAAAGTGAGTTTTGAAGCACAGATCCAGATCAATCCAGAGGAAGCTAATAGATTTGGCATTTGGACTGAGTCGCAGGGTGAATCCAGGTAGGCAACTGATATTCATGTTTGAGTGACATATTATCTTAAATGTGCACTTGTATGAATTTTTATCAAAAATCATGCTTATATTGGCATTAGGAAATGCCAAAGACACGGACGATCTCAGTTCTTCATCATACAAACCACTCAAGAGAATATATAACTTGATGGGGAGGCACGAAACCAAATGGGAGAGGAGGCGGCATCTTTTATGAATTAGGAAAATGACAATGCTTAAAAGATGCTGCCTCCTCTCCCACGAAGAACTGAGATCGTCTGTGTCTTTGTGGAGACTATGAGGTACAGTTGACAATCACTTGAATACTGATGAGTCTTGATCACGTGGTTGGCAAGGAGGCCTCTGAAGTACTCCATCTACAGACTGAGGAGGACTCTTCTGACGATGGAGCCTTGAGGGCCTCTGCAGGTCACTGCGAAATGATGGGAGCAGAATGTGTTCCCCTGAACATCACGTGAGCAAACAGGAGGAATACAAATCATCTAAATATTTGTAATACTATAGGTTTTGACAGGATTTGAATGAGGGATTGGTTGTCAACAGTGTTGAAAGCCTGCTAAAACACTGAGAGACAAGACGGAAGGATTGCCTTTATCTGCTAGAAGAACTTCATCTACAATTTGATTGCTAGGATCTGCTACAATAATGCCAGAGGCCTGACTGATAGTCATGTAAGGGGTGACTGACATCATGATGGTCCTAATTGGGGG
This sequence comes from Pleurodeles waltl, assembly GCF_031143425.1. Taxonomy (NCBI): domain Eukaryota; kingdom Metazoa; phylum Chordata; class Amphibia; order Caudata; family Salamandridae; genus Pleurodeles; species Pleurodeles waltl. The sequence goes on from NC_090436.1 coordinate 523,332,568, forward strand.
TGGCTATGATCATTAACTTTTCCAAAAAAAGAGCATACGGTGATGGTTGATAGTTCGGTAGCTCACTGAAGCTGCATGTAGCATTTATGAGCTACAGGAGGATTTGCCCTAGCTTGAGGGATCTGGGAAGGTGGATTGTATGAACGGCCTATTAATAATATTTATCTGATCGTCCACTCCACCATTTCCAGACACCGATTCGTAGTGGTGCCCAGTCTACTTTTTATATTTAGATGATGCTCATCAGCATGCAAATCACACCCTGCAACCTCTGCCATTGCATTCCCGATTCAATGACGCAGCTGTTTTTGACAAGCTTTGTATCCTATTCTGTTCATTGACCTTCTACCACCAAAAGCAAACCTTTTTACCCATCGAAGACAGACCTATGGTGGAAACAGAAAAGTACCCCCAAAAAACGTAACATCTACAAAGCAACACATCAATGTCCATTCATCCTGAACCACAGGGATTAGTGTAATGAATGAAGAAAGACACTAACATACATTCTAGGAACCTGGAAGAGACGTGAATTGCCAGAGGACTAGAAAGGGAAAGAAGCAGCAGAAGTGTTGAACTATTTTAACACAAGTAACCAAGACGTACCATGCCGTTAACTACACTCCCACACAGGGTAAATACTAAAATATGTTGTATATATTCCGAGCAAAAATACATTTAAATAGGAGCGAATTTACGAGGAAAAGCAAATCAAAGAAAATACAATGTCCTCTTATATAGGAATGGAATAATATTTACGAGACTGAATATACCCTCACATGAATTACGAATTTGATATTTGGCAGTTCATGAACAACCGTGAAAATTTGGGTGTTATCTTTGATTGTACGTTTAAATATCTTTTGAATGACAATCGTAAAAATAGTATTACATTGAGTCTTCCAGTGGATGGCAGTGAGACCAGTTCTGTGTTAATGACCTGGAGGACGAAATCAATCATTTTAACAGTAGAATTTGCTGCCATTGAAAAAAAATGAAGTCTTTCAATTGTAGATCAGATAGTACAGAATGCTGTGGCGAGTAAAAAGAGCACACCGGGTGCAAACAGAATGTGATGAGGAGTAGAGTAGTAGAAAGTACAGTTGCTTATTTATTCATCACCTATTCCAACCCATACACCAAATCATCTCTTGATGCTCACAGCAGGCAACCCCACATTTACTTCCACAAAGAGTGATCTCACAACAAAAGAGTTCGAAGGGTTTTCTGGGAGCACAATAGAGAAGCTGTGGCACTCATTTTCGTATTGTATCTTCTCACAGTGTCGGAAATCACTGGCAAAAATACCTCACCAGACCGCAGAGGTCGGAAATGATGTTATTATACCGGTGATATACTTCCTTAGATTTCTGAGTAAGTCTCTGACTTCCTGACTCCTTTTTTGATTTTTCCACCATAAGAAAGGTCCACGATAATATAAAATTGAAGCACAGGCTGTTCTGCTGTGGCCCTATTATAGACCTTGTTGGAATAAGGAGTTTGCCACCTCCTGTCATGGACGCATCTCCAGCGCAAAGTCAAGGTTTCACAAATGCTATACATTGAGAGGAGACGAGCCGTGAGACTTGCATGATGATGCATGTAACCTAAATGAAACCGGGCACTAGCTCACCCATTCCTACTTTGAGATCTTTCAGCCAAAAATTGGTGGAATTCCTTCATGGCCTGATTAGAGACCAGCATCATAAGCTTCAAAGGCTGACTGCTTAAGGTTTAGAAATAGCATGTGATTTGTACCATGTCATTCATATCATATAAAGAATTAACTCAATGTGTTTATAGAGAGTCGTAAGCGTGCACAAAAAGAACCTGCTAAGTTAGATATTTAGTTCTTATATGTTTAAAAATAAAGACATGAGAAACGTATGGATCCCTTTTACTTATGCTTCGTGTGATATTATTATCAGAAGCTGGTGTTCTGAGAATGGCGGTTCCGAATTTGGAAGCACAAATGGCTTTGGGACTATGTTTAACATTTGTGACCTTTAATTTAATTTTAAGTTGTATATGTTGCTTTACCCTACCTATTTCCCAAATAAAACAAAAAAAGCATGGAAACAGAGCGAGAATCAACCAATGAGATCACATTAATTCATACAAAAATAATGGCTAATTCAGTGTTAAGGATACATATGAAAACCTCACCGAAGGTGATAAAGCGCCATACATTGCTACGTGTGGCTTGTGGTTGGTTTTAAACTATTTCTTTATCAGGGTAGCCATGACCAGGAAGAAAATTAACACACTGTTGGGGATTTAATCAATACTTTCTTCAGCAAGGGAGTACTGCATACACCTTTATATGTCCGTGGCCTTATTCTCTGTTGAGTTAAGTATTTAATGAAATTAGTCGAATAAGGAGGCAGTGTGAAGCCATTTTAGCAGGTACTTAGGGTGAGCAGATTAGCTAGCTTCCCATGAAACTTAACGCGAGGCAGGAGCAAATGTATTTCTGTTCTGATTGTGTAAAATGAAAAACGACCTCATTAATTAAAGGAAAGGGCAGGTCTCAATCGGCATTGAAAGATTTTCCTTGCTTTAATTTTCAACTTTTATAATTAGCAATATTTATGATATTTTTTGCAATTTTATTCACAAAGAAAGCTGCCAAACCGATACACAGAAATCAGGAGAAATTAATTAGCTAATGACTGAAAAGTTTAGCGGTTGATTAAGTGCTTGTGGGCTTTTCATTGAAATACCTGTTTTGCCCTGGGAATTGCTTTATGAAAGGTTAGGTGAGCTTACTTCTAGATAATGTTTCCTAATGGATTGTACCATATCCTCGAGCATGTCTGCAACATATGACCATATTGCTTCAAACTTGCAGCTAACTCATTAAACCAATTCTTGATTTAAGATGTCAGAAGAGATTCAAATGGTGCAGTAACACTTATCACTTGCTGATAGGATCAATATAACGTATAAGACAATGCTTAGTTGATAAATAAGCCAGCCACACTGGCTACAAAGAGGATAGCCCATTCAGGCAAATTGGCTGAAGAAAGCATTTTCACTGTTCTTATATTCTTGTATAAGGAGCTGGAAGTGGTCTAGTCACTTACGTAAACTGCTAGCTCTGCTGCCTGTATAACCTGTGCTTAACCAGTATTAATAGAAACGAGAGGGTAGATATCCAGGCATTGACCAATACATACGGGTTGCGGGGTGGGCAGTTTTTGCAGTCTGGAAGCATCACACTTGCGCTCAATACACTGTGGAACATGAATGGTGCGGTGCTGCTCATTCATGCTGTTCTACAAACATTGCACACCATCAGGAATGGGGGCAGATTGATCACCTGGTTTTACAAAGCCATCTTCAAACATAGGGCCTGATTCAGACCCTGGCGGCCGGTGACCGCCAGGGTCACCGGCCACGGGAGCACCGCCGACAGACCGGCGGTGCTCCAAAGGGCATTCTGACCGCGGCGGTTCTGCCGTGGCCAGAAAGGGTAAACCGGCGGTCTCCCGCCGGCTTACCGCTGCCCTTGGAATCCCCCATGGCGGCGCAGCTTGCTGCGCCGCCATGGGGGATTCTGACACCCCCTACCGCCATCCTGTTCCTGGCGGTTCGCCCGCCAGGAACAGGATGGCGGTAGGGGGTGCCGCGGGGCCCCTGGGGGCCCCTGCCGTGCCCATGCCAATGGCATGGGCACGGCAGGGGCCCCCGTAAGAGGGCCCCACTGTGTATTTCAGTGTCTGCCTAGCAGACACTGAAATACGCGACGGGTGCAAACTGCACCCGTCGCACATGCCCACTCCGCCGGCTCCATTCGGAGCCGGCTTCCTCGTGGGGAGGGGTTTCCCGCTGGGCTGGCGGGCGGCCTTCTGGCGGTCGCCCGCCAGCCCAGCGGGAAAGCCAGAATGGCCTCCGCGGTCGGTTCCCTCCAGGCGGGCGGCGCCCGCCGGGGTCAAAATGACCCCCATAGTTGGGTGTCTCCCCAACTCCACAGACATCAATGGAAGTGAGGCACCAAAAGGAGGAAAAACGGGAACTGCGGAAACCTCTGATTGTAGCACATTGGGAAAAACTCTTGCAGATTTTCTAAGATGACAGAAAGGTTGATGAAAGGCCACCATTAAATATACCTCTTCTAAAATCCTCATCAATGGGACCTACCATTACATAGCGCAGAATACGCAATGTCCCATAACTTCGTCCAGCTGTTTTTGCTGTTTGCCCACCCTAGCACTTACGATTATTACTCTCTGGATGGGTATACTAACATGATTGTTCTCTGTATTCCTGTCATTCCTTCACATAATAGTTCTGTGCCTGTATCCATCTCTCATTACAGCGGCTATAAAACTGCTTCGATACATTGTTGGGGCACTCTTGAGCTGAAGGGTGATTCGGGGGTAAGGGCCTGATAGATTTATTAAGCTTACCTTAGTTAGGGATTTCTGACGCCATGCACTATCCTACCACTAAAGACTTTATTCAGTGATATGGAAAGTTGCATTACTCGAAGCATGGAATCATGACTCTCACAATAATGACACTAGCTTTGCCACACTGTCTTTGTTCTCTACTTGTCAAAAAGCAATAAAAAAATGAAATGCGAGGGCAGTTTAGCATGTATTTGCTTAAACTTTATTTTCATCTTACATGACAACCGGCCAGCATACAATGATAGGACTATTACAGACAAGATACAGAAGGCATGAAAGTAGACTTCACAGGCTTTCACTGAATGCGATCATGTGTCAGGAGATTCAGACAGTGCAATGAGGGTCATGCAACAATAATACAGGCATTTCCCATTACTTGTATGCGATCTTCCACAGTACCCAACTCCGGGAACCCATAGTACAGCTCCCTTGCTGTCTCCAGTGCCCAGGGGTGTGCGCCTGAGCCAACACTTCGTCTTTTAACAACATTACGCGGTACACCGAACCCGTGCAAGCAAGCACACAAGATAAACTCCATACTACATCAATGACTCCGGTCCACTTGTTTCTACATTCCCCTTATAGGCACTTTGAGTGCATGCTAGATATGTTTAGTATGGACCCCAGATATCTCTCAGACGATTGCAAATTGGCATGAGTTTGTGATAGGCATCTGAGTATTGCAGTACATCATGTTGGTTGCCACTCTTGCAATGTGGGAAGAGGGCCCTTCATCCAGTGCATTGCTATTCAACGCCGCACAAGTAACAGCCCTAAAGCTACAAGGGGGATATGAGAGATTTGTCCCAACTGATTTGCAATCCAGAATGACCGCCAAAGAGGATGACTTCTCTAGGTTCCAGAGATAGATTATGTTGTGGGTTTCTGACATACAACATGGTATTGTCTGCATAGGTGGAAGCTATCAGATTGTGGTGTGGAAAGCGAATACCCTGATGTGGGTGATATTTGTGGAGCGCACAGGTTATAGGCTGCACAACGAGCATATACAATAGTCAGGAGAGAGGACAATCTTTGTGTGTGCCTCTCGCAATAGGGATGGGGTCAGGTATTATGCTGTTAACTCGAACCTGTGCCGTCGGCTAAGTGTAGAGGACTTGGACCAATTTCAGAAAGATTTTGCCCACTCCTACACAGCAAAGCACAGAGAACATAAACCTCCATTCCACCAAGTCAAATGCCTTCTCTACATCTAAGAAGTTTGCTGTGGCATGCACGTTGGGAGTGATGTAGGAGATTGCGCCAAAGAGGATGGCATAAGAGAGATCGACCAGGTATGAAACTAGACTGCTCCGGACCCACAATGCCTGGGAGTAAGGGCAATAAGCAGTTAGCGTGTATTTTCACAAAACGTATTGTATTAGTATTTAAGAGTAACAATGGTCTGTAGGATGAGCAGTGATCAGCTGGTTTACCTGGTTTGAGCACAGTGACTAACAGTGCTTCCTGCATCGTTGGGAGCAAGCAGCCATCTTTCACCAGCTATTCAAAGAGGTTGACTAGGTGGGATACAAGTTTTTCCCGGTAGGTCTTATAAAAGGTCACAGTCAGCTCATCCGTTCCTGGTGCCTTCCTGCCCTGCATATCTTCCAGAGTTGCTAGTATTTCAGAAGGGCAGAATGGCACCATAAGGTGCTCCCTATGTGCAGTTGTCAGCCACTTCATGGTGATATGAGACAGGTAGTCCGTCGTAGCCTGCTCATTATGAGCTATCTGTGAGGTGTAGAAGTCAGAATAGTAGCAGCGGAATCGGTCCACCACCTGAGCAGCTGGACAAAGGGTTGCTCCCTGCTCGTCCACAATACTGAGAACTGTGAGTTGTGAAGACAGTTAGGACTAACAAGAGCAGCCAGCGTAGTGCCTGGCCATTCGCCCTTACCATATACTCGTGCCATCGCATACCTGCCCAAGTGCATGACCTCATTCTGAGCCAGGTCACTGTATTCCTCCAGCTTGGCCCTGATATCTCCAAGTAAGTGGGACTCTGCTGTTTCCCTATGTATACACTCAAAGGCCCTCATTCTGACCTTGGCGGGCGGCGGAGGCCGCCCGCCAAAGTCCCGCCGTCAGATTACCGTACCGCGGTCGAAAGACCGCGGCGGTAATTCTGACTTTCCCGCTGGGCTGGCGGGCGGTCGCCTTCAGACCGCCCGCCAGCCCAGCGGGAAAGAGGCTTCCACGATGAAGCCGGCTCGGAATCGAGCCGGCGGAGTGGAAGCTGTGCGACGGGTGCAGTTGCACCCGTCGCGTATTTCACTGTCTGCGCAGCAGACAGTGAAATACATGTAGGGGCCCTCTTACGGGGGCCCCTGCAATGCCCATGCCAGTGGCATGGGCACTGCAGGGGCCCCCAGGGGCCCCGCGACCCCCCCTACCGCCATCCGGATCCCAGCGGTCGGACCGCCGGGATCTGGACGGCGGTAGGGGGGGTCGGAATCCCCGCGGCGGTGCAGCAAGCTGCGCCGCCGTGGAGGATTCAATGGGGCGGCGGTACACTGGCGGGAGCCCGCCAGTGGTGCCGGTCCGACCGCGGCTTTACCGCCGCGGTCGGAATCCCCATTGGAGCACCGCCGGCCTGTCGGCGGTGCTCCCGCGGTCCTCCGCCCTGGCGGTCAAAGACCGCCAGGGTCAGAATGAGGGCCAAAGTCTGCTATTTCTGTTTCCAGCAGCGCCAGGCAGCCTCGAATCAAGTGGAGCACACCAGCATGCTTTGAGATTGCGAGTCCCCATATGTAAAAACTTAAAGGCCTTACAGACAGTGGCAAATTTCTCAACTGACCTCAGATTAGTATGAAAATATTAATAAACCGCCTGGGCGAGTTCTTCGCGGAATGAAACGTCAAATAAAAGAGAACTGCAGAAACAACCAGGAGAACGCAGGCAGTTGCAAACCGGCCAACTCCGCTACCTGTAACTTTGGGGAATGGTCAGAGTATGTTCACAGTAAGTGTTTGCAGCGTCGGATCCAAGAGATCAGGCTGCATGAAAAGAACGGATAATCAATGTACGTGCGTATGTCATGGACAGAAGAATAATGCATATAACCTCTGCTCGTAGGGGAGAGAAAGTGTCACACATCTAATATACAGCAGCAATCGGCTATACCCACTATACCGCAGGCCATGATCGAGGACAGTCTAGGTAGGCCACAGGTCAGGAGACAGGATGCAATTAAAGGTGCTGACCTAGAGATGGGCTAGGCAACCATATTATGCAAGTTTAGTGTGTAGGGTGTAGTAGAACTGTGGGTCACCACTAACAATGCAGCAAAATTGTCTTTATAACAACGCACTAAGACACAGGAAGTTGAGCAGTAATGAACAGCAGTTTGGTATGTTGCATTCACAAAGGCTATCACAAATATTACAAACTGCCTAACTGATAAAGTTGTATCATCTCCTTTCATACATCACAATCACTTGCCAGTATACATTTGATAAAACAACCTCCACCTGACAAAATAGCAGATTCAGGTCACAGAGTCTTAAAATTCAAAACCCAGGCATCCAGCAGCAGACGTCATGGGTTGACTTTGGTTTAGGTCACGGCAACTCACTTCTCCACAGACCTCTATCACCCCGATGTGTGATTTGCAACACAGGAAACAATATTCAGCAGGTACCAATTGTGAAACACAGAGCCAGCTATAGCAAGAAACCATGTTTCTCTGATCATAAATATCTAATGCACGAAAAGCATGTTATTTAGCATAAATCAAAGATATACTTATCTCACAGTGTAACTAAAAATTGTAATTTACCAATATTTTTTCAATTGTCTGATTTCCTACCCTGGTTTTTTGGCGTCTAAAGAATGCCACTAGTGTACTGCTTTCTATACGTCGTTATTCAGTATGTAAAGAACGTGGTCAGGTAAGCGCAGAATGGTTGGTACATGGTTCTACTCTAGAGCATTCATTTTGAGATGGGTTCGATTGCAACATGGGACAAAAAGCTAAATATGAGCGTCCAAGGTAGAATAAATCAGCAATAATACAGAAGTAAAATTAGTTTATGCTAAAAGAGACTGCTTTGACTATAAAACAGTTGGGTTAGTTTGGAAAAAAAATAACAACAATTTAATCAGTCTACACCAGATGACCCTACAAATAGCATTAAATGTATAGAGATCTATGAAAGCAATTGAAAAGTTAAGCAGTGGGGAAATGAGACAATGCGAACATTTTTGGCTTCACTAATGACACAAGAATTTAGTGAGCAAAAGATAAACTTATAACACAGACAATATACAACCACTCTCATCAAAACTGCAAGTAATGTGAAATTTGGCATCATTGCCAATGGTATAACACTTGTAGGAAAGATACCGCTGTCGTCTTTTTTGATTGTTAGAAGAAACAGGTTGAAGGTACTCGCAATAAGAACATTTGTACAGTGGAACCAACAACCTAAGAAAGCCATGACATTTGACAACCTCAACTCTAGAGCATGCTATATCACCGAAAAGACAACCGCAATACGTTAGTCATAATTTAAAGTTGCTTCTTTTAAGAATACACGGTAGGGCAGCAAATCCAGGGCACCGTGGCCAGGTGCAATCCTGTACTTCATGTTGTCATTCCGACCAAGCTAGTATTATTTCCAGTGAAGGCTTGTGTAACAAGTTCCCTGACAGGTTCATGCTTTTGGATGTAGCACACCCTAAGTGTGCTAGACTGCTGGGCGACAGAGGAGCAGCCAAAGTGATAATCCTTTCATTAAGTGCACCATCCTATGAGAAAGCTACGAGACACCTAAAGGTTGATTGCTGCTGATCAATGGTGGCACAGTAGATGCAGTTTACCTTCACCCTAGTGAGGAGACTGGGCCCTCCTTAGTAGAAGAGGTGGGTCTGAGCAGCACATGGTACCCGAGAGGTGGAATACTCCTAATGTTGTAAAGTGGTGAAGAATGTATAGCAGTAGTCAGTGATGCTGTATCTCCTTTTCTGGCTGTCTCGCCCTTTTCCTCTATTTCTACAGAAACCAGTGCAAACCACTGGTTGGAAAGCACATACAGGTTAATTAAGCAGGAAGAGTTCACCGTCCCTGGACAAAGCCTGCTACAGCAAGCAAGAGTGTAGCCTGTGAAGTGAAACATCCGAAGAACTAAGTGTGCCCAAAGATGTGACAAAAGTTTCACACCTACATACCAGAGATGGACTGCCTGCTCATCTCCTGCATCGTGAGTTCTAATTTGCTGTCTTAGCAAGAGACTAGCAGCAGCCCCTAAACAACTAGAGGTCTGAGTGGCTCCTATTTGCAATACACAATGGGCATTACGGGATGTCTATTATCTCAAATTAAACCAGAGTGACAATGCATCTTTGTTGGTTGTTATGGAACTGTACAACACATACAGGAAGATGCATGTTTGAGTGATTGGATCTTTCCAAAATTCTGAGAACAACTTAATATCTGAATAGTAAGATGGTCTGGGTTCACCTGCCAAGGTCATTCATCTTTTGACGACTGCATTACATTTCTGCAGAGAAACCAGACTAACAAAGAAGGGAGAACCAGTACAATTGGTAAAGAACAAGAAAAAACCTTTGATATGCTAAAGAAAACATTTACATTTGTAACAATTCTCCACCATCCTGAAAGTTATCTTCCTTCTATTGTTGCAAAGCATGCTTCATCATGAGTGCTGAAGACAGTACTGTCTCAAAAATATCCAGAGACTGAGGCTCTGCATCCCATGGCATACTTTTCAAGACCTCTATCACCTATAGATTCAACCTAGACCTTGTATAACTGGGAAATACTAGCTATTAAAGGTGTCTTTTCCCACTGGAGTAGATATTTTGAAGAAGCTCTGCATAAAGTAACAGAATGGATAGATCACAAAAAGGTCCTCTATCTTAAGTCTATGAAATGTGAAAATGCCCTTCATGCTAGTAGGACCCTCCTCTTCTCTGACTTTTATTTAAAACATTTTTCAACCTGGGTATAGACATGGCAAGGCGGGTGCATTGTCTCAGCAATTAGAAGACATCACCCAGTCTTCATAGGGTGGAGGCAACTGCACCCTCAGTTCATCTTCTTCGTCTTTACTGAGGGTACCAAAGTGTTCAAAGCAAAACGGCCCAAAAGGCATGAGATGTTTATGTACCTCAATGCAAAGCTTGAGGAAGAATCTTCTTCTCAAGGTGGTCCAGCCTCTAGGATTTCCTATCCGGGGGAGTGGAAGGGAAGGCACCATGGGATGTGGAGGCTTGGGCCTCCAAGCTTTCCGGAGTGTGGTGCTGGGTGAGGAAACTAAGGTCGGTAGGAGCTGGTCGATGGCGGCGGTAAATTGTCCTATTCACAGGAGCCCCTGTGCTGTGTTTGGACCACGTCCCCAGCAGGACATCAATAAGGGCCTCATTAAAGGGTAACATCGGCTCTGATTTAGCAACCCCTGGCTGAAGCACCTCTGTCATGATGTTATGCCTGCCCAGCACCGTAGCCAACTCCAGGTACAAAACCTCAGCCGCTCTACGCACCACCATGGTGTACGATACTCCCTCCTCTGTAGCCACAGAAGAAGGTGACAGCATACCAGCATCTGGAGTATCCAGTCCGCCGGCTTCCCCATAAATCCTCATACCAGTCATGCTCCTCTAAACCATATTCCAAAGGGTCCTCAGACCCCTCCCACTACTCACCTGTGCCTAGCTAATCAAAATAAGCCTCAGGCACCGATCTGGGCTGTCAAAGTCTGAATCGGCGTTGTGCAATGGTGTTCCGGCTCCGAATGATTAGGAATGAGGATGAGGCTTCCACCACCAGTGGGCGCCGGTGGTGGTTGAAGCGTCAACATCGGGCCCGGTGCCAGAGGAGGCTGACTGTGGGAAACCGGTGCCGGTCTGGATCCGATATCGGATTCTGGGGTCCCCGGTGGTGCCGAAGCTGCTGCGTCAAACCCGATGGTGCCCCTGCTGACCCCGCAGGACCCAAAGACCCACTTGCGGGGGCAGCCTGCTCGAAAACAAGGCGCATGGCTCTGTAAAAGTCTTTTGTTTGAGCAGGGGTCGATCTGGCTCCCAGATAAAGAGGGGACTAGCGAAGTTGGCCCTGGCAACGGCTCTGCTGAACCTTGCTCAGAATGTCGACACCCGTGTGTGGCAAAGTAGAAGTCTGCTTGGACTTCTTCTTCTTCTTGTTCCTCTTCCCCGGGTGCCCCGAGGACCTCAAGTGGGAAGAAGAGGACTTGGGGCTCCTGGAGCAGTCCCATGACCTCCTCCTTGAGCGGGACCGTGACCTCTGAGGAGTCGCGCCGCTCTCTCAAAGCCTTCGGGCCATGGCCCGGCAGTCAGAGCACGACTTCGAGTCATGGTCCCTGTCGAGGCACCAGAGACATACCTGGTGGAGGCCTGTCATCGACATGGCGCGATGACAGGCGCCACAAGGCTTGAACCCCATCTTCCTGGATGACATCTCCTCACACAGATGAAAAAATTCTTCCAGAAAAGGTCAAAAAAAGGTTTGCCAAAAGGCAAAGGGTAGCTCGATCCCAGACCTGCGCTTAACTGGCATGGAAGGAAAAGAACTGACATACGCGCGCCAGGGTAGTGCCTTTATAGGTGAATGTGATGTCACAGACTGCTCCAATGATGTTGACAAAGCCACACAGAGCCGGACGATGCACGTGGATCCGAATGACACCACTCAACGGCACGCACAGGGTATTGCTCTGCAAAAAGATTACGGATTCGAAGCTGACGCCAGGGAATTCAAAGGTAAGGAATCCGCAGCTAGTAGTCTCTATCAGATTTTTATATACACTAAACCATATCTAATAACAATTTACCCTGTTTTACAGTCTGACTACAAGTCTCACACAACATATCCAGTATTAAATTATCCTGCTTCTGGCCAAGTGCACGGTGGCCATCAGGTGGATGAGGTCCCATACACCACAGGTGGCATTATGGTTCAAGGATATGCTTGAATGGGGGGGCGCAGAGGAACAACATCTCTGTCTGTCTCGCTTTGATGAGAGTGCTACTGAGGATGTGGCTTGGAGGTTACTAATGGACAAGCATAATGAATATGAGGACCCAGACACAGACTGTGACCCAGGGGAAGCAGGGTTATAAGGGTGGGGGTGGGGTACTGAGTTACACTGCAAGCAGAAACTGTGGCTGTCAAGTTTGGTACTGATATGTATATGGTTACATTAGCTCACAGACTTGGTACATGTAACACTGCTCACCGTATATAAACCATCACTGTTAGGAAAATTGTATGTATCGTATGACACCTGTACATGGCCCTTTGCAATGATTATTATGTTTATTTGAATACAATAACTGAGAAAATAACGGTTTTAAAACAATATTAAATAGTCAATACATTTTCACTACCCTCGACCCAATACCTCAATTCACTAGGTGAATGCACATTTTGTGGTAACCTCTATGGTCAGACAAACATAATGCTAACACTATAACTAAGGTGTTCGATTTTTAACTAAAGAAAAGCATATGAATAATAGTTTCAAACTGCTGTTTTACTTAAATCACCAAATTATTCTGAGCCTATCCTTGCCCACTTACACCACAATCATGATTGAACCCCAAGTACATATTTCCATTACCTAATTATGGATGTGGTTTGTTTTAAATACTGCCACATAATATCAAGAGTTGGACACACACAAATGTGCACTCATACACTTACCCTAGGTATAAGGCACACATAATGTATGGCACGGACTATACGTGAACCCCAATTGTAGTAAACCACACTACCACTCTGAATGCAAAACACACTAGGCCCTCACAATAGCACTCTCACTTCCTTTAACACACATGTTAAAGAGAATGAACACTTCTCACAATATAATACATAAGAAATCACAAGTCCTGGAAATGGAAGTTAAAGGTTAACATAACCAACATATTGGAATTCACAATCACACAAGGCAACCATTATAACATTTAACAAAATATATTTATAAATAACCAACAGAAACAAAAAAACGGTTATAACTTTTAATAAATCAAAAATAAAAAGGATAACAAAAATCTTCCTCTGGGTAGTTTAACTTCATTGGAATATTTAAAATGAAAGTGTGGGGTGGGATAGTAAAAATAGTGTCATATCATAATCTGTTTTAGGCGTCAGGCCTTCAACTTGCCTCCACATCGTAGCAGTGTTCCTCCTCCTGCAGCTATCCATTGTCCTGGAGCAGGAAGATGTCCAGGCATGTACCTTTTGGGATGATGTGTGATTTTCATGATTTGTTTTATAGGGGGACAGGGTGAAGTGATTCTGGGAGGAATGACAATGTGAATGTTGAAGTTTCGGAGTGTTTGGGGGAATGGCAATGTCTAGGGTTTTTAGGTGTTTTGGAGATACCTGAGAAGGTAGAGAAAGGTGTAGGGATTGGGGGATGGTAGTGAAACGTGGTCAGGGGTTGGAATGGGAGCAAGGGAAGGAATAGAGGCAGGTGTGCCGAACACACTGGTGTCAGCAGAGGCACAAGCAGCGACAGGACCTCTCAACAAGGATGTTAATAACTTGTGAGAATTGCTGACTGGCACTCTGGACAGAGTGCATGAATGCAGTCTGCCCCACAGAGAGGTTCTTTAGAAACTGTAGTTTATCCTCTGACACCAGTGCTGGTGGGACGAGGGCAGTGGAAGAGCTGTGTTTATGGACTAGGTGCTAGCTTTGTACTGGGGGACAGGAGTGAGGATGTTAGTATTGGTGACTACAAGAACAGATGTAGTAGCCTGTGTTATTTTTCCTGCACTTTGAAGGGCTGATCTGACTCGGAGGACTCAGAATCAGATGTAATAGTGGTCTTCTGGACAGCCCTATCACACACATTGTCATTGGGTCCCTTGGTGTCACTGATTCTACCTTTGGACTCCCGGTGGCTCTACGTCTGGACTCCCTAAGTCTATTCAGTGTCTATCTTGCTTGCTCCAGAGGAAGCTGAAAGCAGATATATGCACATATGAGTTAAAAAGAATAGATGTCAACAGCAAAAACTTCAAACATCAAAGATGTCTGAAATTTGAACTTTTAGCATACTTCTTAACAAAGAGCACACAATGTGACAGTTTAAAGGGCCTAATTCTGATTTTGGCAGACCGGTTATCACATCACAAATGTCATGGATATTGTGCCTGCCTTTTTATAAGTACATTAAATTATCTAGGGCTTGTAGAAGGCAAATGAAATATTGGTCACTTTTGTGACACACTACCCATCTGCAAATTTTTAAATTATGCACTATATCTGGTAATTAACTTATTTTAAGTGAATCTAAATTTCTCTTCGGATGTTCACTTGTTATCCAATTGCAAACAGTGTGTCACATTAGTACATTTGTTGTAGGGAACACTCTGCCACAAACGTGACATATTTTTTGGCCAACACAATACAATTTCAATATACTTGTATTGCAGTAGGAAAATGGAGTATGTATGTTCCGCCACATTTTTTAATGTGTATAACATCTGTCAAAATCAAAATCAGGTAAATATTGGTATCTTTCTACTTTAAATACTCTTGAAAGCAATCTTCCACACATGGTCTAAACTCCTAGCCCATGTCCAGCATTCACATTTGCACATATCTGCTAGCACACTTGCTTGACTAGATGGGCTTAAGTTCAACAGCCATCTTTGAACAACATGTTCTCATACCCTAGGCCAGGTCCTGGATGTCTGATACAAACTGGCCAATTGATACTATCCATGTCACAGAATATTATTAATATCACACACGTAGCATCATATTTAATGTAGCAAGAAGTACGTCCAAAACTTTCTACATGCTCCACAGGAGAGTCGAGTCTCTTTAACAGCTTGATGAAAAGGCAGGTTACAACTTTTTTTGAGGGCACACTCGGTACGGAAGACCACAGATGTTCCACCTGCAAAGTTACAGACACATTATTGACAACGGCCTGGTTTATAGTTTCACAGTTGTGTTACTATGTAACCAATCTGCTTTATTACAAGGGCATATATTCAATAGCACTTGTAATAAAACGGATTGGATAACCATCAGATTTGTGACACAAACTCTAAATCAGGCTTAAAGTCTATTATATCCCATGGAGCTTGCATTACAAACTTTATCGTATTTTCGATTCTTTTGACATTACACCACAACGTGAAAACTGTAAAACAAATGGTTAAGAACAATATACATATTTTTACATGTGACTAAATACACCCCCTTGTTGCTGCTCCATGGCCTTCAGTTCGCCATTGAAGCTGGGGTAGGCCACTGCCAGAATTCTCTGCACCCTGGGAGGTCAGAGACGGATGCCCCAATTGTTTTACAGGGAAGACCTTCCAACTTTGGTTAGCATGATGAGGTGGGCCCACCACTAAAGGTCTTCCCAACGTTTCCTGGCGCTGAAGACTCCCAGTTTGTGCAGTTGCCTAGCAGTGACCCACCGGAGCTGCTTATTTTATTTATTTTTTTTAATTTATTTTTGCTGCAGGTGTAATTTACATTGCCTATAGCAGTCAAACGTACATCATATCTCATACATCAGAACTTGATCTTATGACTTTTACTGTAAATCAGCTTAATGTGCTACAATACTTTCCTATACCTTTATCTTAGTAATATCTGAACCACTGTATCCATAGGAAGATTCTTAAATATTGACCCCCAACTCCCCCCCCCCGCCCAAAGCTAATCTTTCACCGAGTTACTCATCTTCCCCCATATCCCCTGGTATCTTTGCAATGCTCCTACCCGTTGAGCATACAATTTTTCTTTTGCCTGTGTTGCCTCCATTTTTGCCTCCCACGCCGCATATGTAGGGGGGACTGATGATTTCCATGCCTGGAGAATCAGTGATATGGCTATTAGAAAGTACCCACAAATATTATTTGTCTAGAAGAAATGGGCAAATCTGTATTTTGCGTAATACCCCACAATGCCACTAATTGGCTAGGGGTTAACTCGTACGTTATCATGGTACTAATACTTTGGAAGATCTTCTCCCAGTACCCTGCCAGATACATGCATCAAAAACACATATGGATCCAATCCCCCTGGGTCTTTTCGCAGCGCGGACACATACCTGATGCCTCCGGGTGCACTTCCTTTATTCTAGCGGGGTGTAATAAATCAACCATTTGGAATACAGAGCAATTCTTTTAAAATTTGCCCCTCTAAGTGCTTTTTGAGACACCTCATTTGCTTTCGCCATTGCTGTATCCCTATTTTACACCAAGTGTTATTTGCTACTCTGACCAAACGTTGGGAGATTGCCTTGATTAAGCACCCACCCTGAAGTATCTTATACTGTTTACCAATGCCTAATTGATTATCATACAAAGCCTGTCCAATAACTTAATTGGAGCCATGTATTATTTTTTTCGTTGATTGTAAGAAATGTTGGATTTGACAGTAAGAAAATTTTAAGCTTTCTGGAATGTCCCTTTTTTCCATTACGCACTGCACCCATGTTTTAATATGATCCCCTGTATAGAAATCCACTAGTGCCCTGATCCCTAGCTCTCCCCATTTCTGCACATTTCTTTGATTAAGTTCTACGTCTATCATCCATACATCCCTAACTCATATTAACTGGCAAGTCTTATGAATTTGATATTTTGCCTGTATTTGTAATATACTAAACTTTATCATTACCGGCAGTTTGTATTTTACCCTTTTTGGTAGGTGGGGAAATTTAAGAAATCGTAAAAGCTGGATGTTTGTTTCTGCGAACATCTGGTTGAGGTAGAAATTTAAATTTGGCTTTTGCGCTGCTCTTGAAGCCCAATCCAATATCATGGCTTCATAATAGGTTACAATATTGGGGAGTGCCAACCACCCATCTTCCACTGCAAAAGATAGCTTCTCTATCTGTAGCCAGGGTTTCTTATGGTTCCATATGAATTGTCTAATTAATGAATCCAGCTTGTGAAAAAACCTTTTAGGAGCTCTCAAAATTACACTAGAAAAACAAATAATAACAAAGGTGGTGTAATAAGGTGTATGGGATACCAGTTATGTTGTGAGGGAGCAACAAGCCAAACAACTTTCTAATCTGGACTATTGTTGTGCTTTAATATTGTTGTTAAAAGTGTATGCTAGTTTCACTTTTGCCATCACTAACTGTTGTGTGATGCCATTAAGAACATTCTTTGGCCCATGATGGAAAGGCCATCCACCTTATTACAAGTTCCTTGTATACTAGTGGACCTGTAATTATATGCATGGGCTATGTGTCACACTGTGATGGAGTAGCCATTCTGCAAACAGAAAATCAGGACCTTTGTGCTTTATGTTGAGTGTAGTCCATTCGAAATATCAGGGAGTACCTAGTCGACCAAAAGTCAAGTGCACTGTGACATGTTAAAAGACAAGGGGCCAGATGTATGAAACGTTTTTGCACTCGCAAACGGTGCGAATCGCAAAATGCGGCCGTTTGCGAGTGCAAAAAAGTGGTCTGCGATGCATGAAAGGCATTCGCAGACCACAAATAAGAAATCACTAAAATAGCGATTTCTTGCGTTGCGACCTGGAAATTGCGATTTTTCGCAGAATGGCATTTTGCACATGCAAAATACCATGGCATGCAACCAGGTGGTAACCTGGTGCAAAATTTAAAAAATGCATTTAAAATGCATTTTTAAATTGAACATGTAAAGCACACATGCCCTTTTGGCATGTGTGCACCTTACATGTCCCCCAAAACATTTTTGGGGTGCAGCAGAGGGGTCCTTAGGCCCCCAGCACCCTGCCCATTTGCATTTCCAAAATTGCGATTTCTGGTTCAGAAATCGCAATTTTGTTAATGCAAAAAATTCGAAGCTATGGGTTAACAGGCCCATAGCTGCAAATGAGGCCGGTATCGCAATTTGCGATTCGGTAATAGCATTTGCGATTTTTAAGAAATCGCTATTACCGAATCGCAAATGTGATACATGGCACTTTGCGAGTCGGAAATAGTGATTTCTTAAAAATCGCTATTTCCGATTCGCAAAGGGCCGTGATGATACATCTGGCCCAAGGTCCCCAAAGCCAAATTCTAAATCATTTATGACATTAAAACTACATTTAAAGTAAAGCATGATATACTTCGTGCCACCATAGATGTTAACAGTTTTTTCACTCTGACTTTTGTTGCCCAGGCCAAACACACAGCTTTCCCATGCCCGCACCAATGTCTGAATGATTTGCTTTTGATGACAACATGCCTCGCTGGTACAAACAGTGGCCCACTATAAAAAATGTATGGGTTTTTTCACAATCATATTTTGTGAAGTACATTACGTGCACAAGCTTGACATACCAGAGTTCCAAAATTACAAACCAGATTCACAATAATGTGCCAGGCAGATATATTTGAAATTAAAGTATGCATGTGTGCATTTTTGGTCAGGCAATTGCTTTCACTAGTGAAAGTTGTGCAGTTGCTCAAGGCACTGTGTGTTTAATATTTCCCAGTAAAACATATTAATTATAGAAACCAAACTCACATTTTAGACACACACAGCGCATAAAAATGAGGTTCTGCAGTAGCTTGTGTGTATAGCACAAATTGCCATACCAAAGGGTTATGAACATTTTTTCAATCAGTGGATGTGACATTTAATTCATTAGGGTAAGAGTAACATGACACTCACAATAGTCTTATTAACTAACTAATATAAACATAAGTGTTTTCTTGTATGTCGTTTACCTGCTTCTCTGCTGGCCTATATGACAGGCTATAGTTGGCCAGGGCCCCTCTGCAAGATTGTCCAACTCTAATGGGTGAAGATGGCGAGACAGTCACCTGCTCTTTCAACCATGGTGGGTCATAGAAGAAGTAAATGTTCAGTAACAGTTAAGGAGGTCTGCTCAATTAAAGTTTAGGAGGCAAGAGACCTGTAGGGCTTAAAAACATGTACGCCAGAATGACAGAATGTCCATCAACTGATGCATACACATCAGAATCTGTTAATCACAGGCCATTTTAATCAATGCGAGAATTGAGATGCGTGAAAAAGAGGTAGCCTGTTGTCCATGACTGATACGACCGATGAACTGCCATGTTTGGTACATCACAAAATACCAACGCTTTCAGCATAGGGTATGCCTGACAATATGGCAGATTGGCAGTACGTTATTGATGGGAGCATCCGTCAACTATGACGTTGCTTCCATCAACAACTACAATGTCACAATTACAAACAAAAGACCACCATGTATCTGTATAAACCCAACACATTATTCATAAAATTCCAATAGTCAGACTAGCCATACATTATTTTTAACATTTATTAAAATGTTGTATATAATATTTCACTTTGAAATATGTGTTATTTTACCCACAAAATTGTGTAATAAATAGTATTAGCTTTTTGGTGAGTTTTCAGAAATTGCATTATTTGCAATACATATTTATATATATTTTTGTTAATTAAAGATTATAGAACCAAATGTGCAAAATATTGATACTCTTGAAATATGAGGTGTTTGTATTTTGATATGTACTAATTATTAATATTTTTGACAAATGTCCATCAAAAGTGTAGGAACCCCTTTCAGAGGGCCACATGGCAGGCAGGAGTTACGGGGCCCAATCATGGGGGTTGTGGTCTTTTACTCATGGTATCCCGAGGCCCAACCTACCAACAGCAACCCCAAATAGGCTGACTGGGCAGTCTAATACTCACGTTTGAGATAAAAATAGTACTTAATACAAGCACACAAAGTATATAAACAGTATACTAAATAACATCTTAAGATCAGTGCACTAGCATCATCCTGGGCAGTGTCCCCAGGGTATTCCCAAATTGTGAATAACTAACCACTTGTAATGTGGCTAACTATTCCCCATTTTGTAATGGATGTGGCCCACGATAATCACCATGCAACATGGATGTGGCCCACGATATTCACCATGCAACAAAGTCTTGTTCTGGCTTTAGGAGTCAATTTGAGAAGCACTTAGGTTGTTTAAGTCCCAGGAAGGCCTGGTGGCCTAGAACAGTCTTACCTGAACCGAGGCAGCAGGTGAGTTCATGGAACAAGAAGACTCGTCATCTTGAGGTCCAGCCTCGCCATACAATGTGGCTGGGGCTCTCCCAGTCTGTCTCCTCTTGATGACGTGTCAGGCTGCCACAGTCTCTGGAGGAACCGCTACAGTGTTTGATATCTCTTCCATAGCTTCTAGTAAGTATTACCATGCGCAGTGTTCTGTGGGTCAGGTTTATCATTCATCAGGGATCCTCTCGGCATGAGGTTGCAGGACAACAGTCCTAAACTTCACAGATGCCTCCACCTGGTATACGGGGTAGTCAACTTACTCCAGTAAGGGTGACGTCCCTAAACTTCATTATGGCACCCGATTGGCCTAAAGGGGTTGCTGACTTACTCCAGTAAGGGCGACGGCCCTAAACATCATAGTGATACCCATCTGGCATATGGGGGTTGACGACTCTCCACAGCAAGGACAAAGGCCCTATATTTCATGGTGGCACTCACCTGGCTTACCAGGCCACTGACTTTCCACAAGAGGGGCAGATGGCCTGGACTTTCACATTGGTTCAGACCAGACTGGACGGCACACACATTTCTCACTGGTAATCACTCAAAAGGATCCCCACTTGGCTTTGCATCCCTTCTCCTCACAGGGTATCTGGTCTTGGCAGGCAGGCAGAAGGCTGGTGCTCCAGACTCAGGGAAGTGAACTTTAAATCCTGGGTGATGGGCCATTACCCAGAAGAGAGGCTAGCAGATATTGGTCTCCATTCCTGGTTGCAGTAGCTCAAAGTCATGGTGATTTTCTTTCCACGCTGATGAACAGCTTGTGGGACTCATGTTCCCACTTTTTATAATCTATATCCAGACACAGATGTGATTTAGGCCCTCCTTACGAATTTGGCAGGCTTTTCGGAAGGCCCCAGCGGTTGCGGCTGCCCAAAGACGAAATGGAGCTGGGAATCCGACGCCGTATTATGAGTCACACACTGAACACTGCCAAAAAACTGCCACAAATCCGAGTCTGCAAGGAAGACCAGATTACGACCCACAAATCAGCACAGCGGTCATTGCGCGGCGGAAAACCATTGGCGGAGCGAAACACCAAGGTCAAAAACTCACCTCCACAAGAACACAACACCACATTGGACAGTACGAATTCCCCATACCTGAAACATATACACACATAACACACTCTGCACCATATAACGCCCCCCACACAACCCACAATCCTTTGCGATCGCATCTACCAACATAGATAGCGAGGAGCACACAAACGGAAGACTCTGCACTTGGATACCTTAGGCACCATCACATTCATTACGCATCACACAATGGCACCAGCAACACAGTTCACACTTTGCCATTAAATACAAACACCACATTTATAAATTACACACAACCAAACACACCCCAGCCCACCAACTACCCTGTACCGCACCCTTGCACACAACACACACCACCACCCACAACACAACCACCATGTCCCCTCAAAAGCACACACAGTTCACAGACGAAGAGCTGCCGGTCGTGGTCGATGAAATCGTTAGGGTAGAGCCACAACTGTTTGGAGCGCAGGTCCAGCAAGCATCAATAGCCAGGAAAATGGAGTTAAGGCAGAGAATTGTCGACAGGGCGAACTTAGTGGGAAACCATCCACGCACAAGGGAGGATATCCGAAAGAGGTGGAACGACCTACGGGGGAAAGTGCGTTGCATGGCATCACAACACCAAATTGCTGTACAGAAGACTGGCGGTGGGTCCCACCTCCTCCCCCCGAGTTCGCAATGTGGGAGGAGGTGGTCTTTGCAATACTGCACCCTGAGGGCCCCACAGTACAGTGACTAGAGTCAACCCTTCAACCCCAAGACAATGAAGGTCCTGGTGACATTGGGAGTGGGTACACCATGCCAGTGGCACAGGGGAGCAGGGGGTAGGGAAGGCACCTGTGGGTCAGAGCACAGGCTAGCCAAGGAAGCCAACTGGCCAGGAGTCCATGTCACAAGTCCTGTGAGCATTCCAGCAATCTCAGGACAAGAGGGCCAAATACTCACCATCTTGGGGGAAAACCAAAGGCTGCAGAGGGAATACCACCACCAGGCCATCCAGCAGTGGCAGGCACTCAATGCCTTCATGGCCACCATTGCTGGGCTGCTCAGGGACCTCCCCAACATCCTGCGTCCCACCTCCACACACCTGCAGGCCCCTTCCACTGGCAGACCCTTCCCCTTCCAGACATCCGGCTGGAGCAGATGCCAAGACAAAACCTGCTGCCAGGAAGTGACCCTCTTGTGAACAATCTCCCTTGTGTGCCCCTCAGACACCCTGTAGACTGTTCAATGTTATGTCTCCACATTACTATGGCCCTTAAACACTAGACCTGTACTACCTACAGCTAGGCCATCTACTCCAATGATTTCATCCACCATGACCCCACTCAAGAACTGTTTGACAAAATATGCACAATAAACACTGTAGTTCATAGCAAATGCATTTGTGTCTTGATTGTGTCATATACAAATGTGTGGTCACCAATATGTAATGTGTGGTAATATACCTCAACCAACAATCAGTGCAAATAACAATAGAGGGAGGCATCCTCTGCAGGGGACAAAGTACATCAGAGAAGTCAGATTAGTCTTTTGTAAGGGATACAGTAGTCCAGCCATACACCAGACTATATCTGCTTATCCAACCTGAAAAAAACAACACAGAGACACACATCAGGAATTTAGGCATGGTGGCACTCAAAGCACATACGCAGTCCATTGTTATTGTCAGCATTGTGGATTTGTCAAAGAATCAGGGCACAACAGAGAACACTTCTAGTACAACAAACACAATAAACTAATGAATACTACGCACTAGCTGACAGCTGTTATGGGCCTCAACTCAACATTTTTAACTGTGAGCAAAATCAAATGGACATGAATGGCTCAGGCACCTGGTAGGAGATGAAAGGATACACTGTACAGAGTCCATAGCTGGATTCACATCTGGACATGAGATAACAGCACACATAGCACACTAGGGGACTGTCCATGGGAGATGTTAAACTAGCACCCTGCATAGAGAACATATGTCTGAGTTTAGACTACTAACACTGCTCCTGACATGCAATCTGCCCTCTACCAGTTCCCACATATCGGGATAGGTAAATTGTACATCTCCACTGATGTACCTGGCCAGGAGGGCAACTGTCATTAAACAAAGTGCAAGTGTATCACCTGCTACAACACACACAACATACCTGTATGTCTGTCACTGGAAGTACTGATTGATCAGCTCTGTCCTAGAGTCAGCTCCACCATACTCATCTGCCTCCTCTTCACTTTGCATGCCACCATCATCACCCACTGGTGCAGTGGCCACCTCCTCATATGCCAGTAACGGTATCATACGTCTCAGGGCCAGATTGTGAAGCATGCAGCAGGCCACTATGACCTGGCAGACCTTTGGGGGACTGTAGAGGAGGGCCCCTCCAGAGACGTGTAGACACCAGAATCTTGCCTTAAGTAGCCCAAAAGCCCTTTCTATCACACGCCTCGACCTGCTGTGGGCTGCATTGAAATGGGTTTCCCCATAAAAGGCAGGGTACCTCACTGGATGTTAACAGCCAGGTAATGTTAGGATAGCCTGAGTCATTTGTGTGAATAAAGGTAGGACTTGTTACAATCCAGGTACAGCCACAGGGAAGATTGAGCTGGCACGTGCAACAACAGAGACAATCATCCATATTGATACGCACCAATGAGCCAAGCCCTCTCTCTCTGTATTTGTGTCATCACGTGTGGGACATTGCTGTTCCTCAAAATGTAGGCGTCATGCACAGATTTCAGGATACCTGGCTGTCACTTGGGAGATATACTGGTCCGCTAGGCACACCACTTGAACAGTGATCGAGTGAGGGCTTTAATGTTCCTATATATTTGTTCGTTAATACTGGGATGGACCAAAGCAATATGGGTGCCATCAATGGCCCCTATCACATGAGGGGTGGGTCCAAGCTTATAGAAATCTGCCTTCACAGTGGGCAAATCAGCAGGTTGTGGGAACTTGATGTAGCTGTTCGGGTGTTTCAGAAAAGCACACAGTACATCCTGCAACACAATGCTGAACATGGGCTGTGACATCCCTGCAGCCAAGCCCACTGTAACCTGAAAGGACCCTGTGGCAATGAAGTGTAGCACTGACAACACTTGTACTGTGGGATGGATGGCATAGGGATTGCGGATGGCAGGCAGTAAATCTGGCTCCAATTTGGAACATAGGTCCATGATGGTCAGACGATTCAAATGATATGTCTGGATGATGTATCTCTCTTCCAAGGCAGCAAGGTCGACTAGCAGTTGGTACACTGGTGCATTCCTCCTTATCCTCATGAAATTGAATCTAGGATAGAGAGAAGAGACAGTACAATGTGTCAAGCACTCCACACATGTTAGCTGTACAAAGTCTTGTGCCACACACCTAACACTGCAGATATGCCTGAACAGTGGACACATATTAAGTAGTGTATGCAGGAGCACCATTCCAACCATCCTTGATTCCCATTGCTGGCCCTATACTATAGATTCTGGCACACAACAAGTGTTATGTTGCGTGTTGTGTGCACAGAGAAGTCCCGCATTGACCATGTATGTAGAAATGTCAGTAACCTAGGGGGGTCACACCGCCTATGAGGCAGCGAGTGGGTGGACATGCACTACATGTGACATCCAGCTATTTGTCAGCACTGTGCCTTGACTGTGACATGTATGAGCCTAACCATGTTCCCACAACATTGGCCTGCACAGCATTCAGGACATTTAAGTACCATTATATTTAACTGCTACACACCATTGTCTGTTCATAAAATGGCATTCGGCTGTCCTGCAGCACATGACTGGTGGAAGTAATGCAACTCTGCCGGTGTATGCCGTCATGGGGGTAGGCAGTCGCAACAGCCGTGCACTTTCTCATTGGTCTACATTGCTGCCTATGTGGGACTGAGGCCAATGATGATCACTGCCAGCAGTGACGGTTATGTACATGGCGGCCGTGACCGCCATTTTCTGCAGCCTAGCTCACTTGACGCCTGACACTCCTGCAAGCAAGACCTCCATAACGTGAGCTGCTTTGTTTTCTCTCAGAAAGCCATCATGCTACGTCCTGCAGGTAACAGGGCCCCAGGCTTCACCCAAGAAGAGCTGGAGAAGATGGTCGAAGGAGGCCTACCCCTGTATGGACAGCTGTATGGGGCTTCAGAGGAGTAGGTGAGTCCCATGCCATTGTCGTGTGTGATAGGAGTGTGTGACAGGGTGAATGGCGTAGGCATACCAGTCACGGGGTACATGCATGCTGGGGGCATGGAGTTAAGCCGTGTGTGCCATTACAATGGATTTGGGTGGGAATGTGGGGTGTCTCGTGTGTAGGCCACTGCTGTTGATATTGTGCCAATCCTCATTACTTTCACCTTCTGTCTGTGTCACCCATCCAGGTCAGCACCCACCAGAAGAAGGGATTCGGCATGCCATTGCCAAGCAAGTGCAGACCCTGGGGGTCCATAGCCGGCGGAATACCCATTGTCGGAAGTGGTGGAAGGACCTGAGATGCTGGGCCCGGAAGACCACAGAGGTCCAGCATGGGATGTCCTCCCAACACGGGAGGGGTGCCCGTCGAACCCTGACCTGCCTAACGGCCTGCATTTTGGCAGTAGCCTACTCTGAGGTGGATAGGTGCTTAATGGTACCACAGCAGTCACAAGGGGGTAAGTACTGACTGTTACCTCGTACATGACAGGACTGGAAGGGGATTGAGTGGCTTACTAGTGGGCAGCTGTGATCTGGTCATTGGTACATGCGTATCGAGATAGAGTCACCCTGGCAGGGTAAATTTCATAGATGTGTGACAATACTATGCTGTCAGTGGATGTAGAATTCACATTTCCAATGCTTGTGTAGGTTTAGACACCCTAATCATTGTGTCTGACCAGCTCCATCCATCTGCATCAGTGTATCTGAGGTGTAAGTGCGATCCCATCTGTGGTGGTCTCCTGCAATAACTGAGACAATATAGATATCGTACTGTAGCTGACATGGACTGATTGTGGAGCTGACATCACAGTTCCACCACATGAAGGGCCGGAATGGGAAAGGAGTAGTGCCCTGATAGCTGAAGAGGCAAAAATTTGTTAACTTAAGAGTGTAGGGCATTTGTAGGGAAACACCCATGGGATACTGGTAACAGAAATTTCATGAGGCAAGATTGGACTGCAAATGTAGTATCTGGAGCTATCATTGTGTTGTCTTCCACTTACAACAATGGGATGGTACTAGATGTGGTAAGTCACCAGGGAGGTCCCTGAAGTATCACCATAGTGTTTTCATGTCATGTATGACATAGCCCTGGCAATTCCCATGCTGCCATGCACAATCACTGGCTTCATCATGTCAGTATGTCAATGTGTGTGCACATCTGATGTTCAATTGCCATTACAGCTTTCCTTGGCCAATAGGTAGTATCAGACTTGGAATGCACCAGTAATGGCATGGCCTGCCATGATATTTCAGAGATGTAAATGTTGATGTGTCTCTGGAAGGTATATATTGACCCATATCCACCCTATCTTTCTCTCTCTTTCACCCTCTCTTTTTCTCTCTTTGTGTACATCAGCATCATCACGCAGAGGAGAAAGGGCACAGGCAAGTGGAGAAGCAGCAGCCCACAGGACCCAGGAGGCTGATACCAGTGAGGCCGAAGGACCCAGTGGGACGGAGGGTGAGGGGAGTGCCACTGGGAACACCGGATCAAAAACATCATCTTCTGATTCCTCCTCCAATGGACACTTCCTGGCGGTGGCTGACCCATCTGGGACCACTCCAGCAATATCATTGTCTGCCACTCCCCTTAACAGCACTGCCCTCCCTGTTGCTCCCCACCCAGTTGCCCTTGCCCGCTCACCCAGGAGGGTGGGCCTCTCCTTCGCCACAGGTACTTCTGCCCCTGTCCCAGTCAGCCCTGCTGCCCTCAGTGAGGAGGCTATTGACCTCCTGGGGTCCATCTCTGTGGGTCAGTCCACCATTGTGAATGCCATCCAGGGACTCGCAGCTCAAGTCCAACAGAGCAATGCATTCCTGGAAGGCATTCATGGTGCCCTGGCTGGCCTCCAGAGATCCTTTCAGGCTCCAACCATCTCACAGGCGGTAGCTAGTCACCCTTTGTCTCCCGTCCCGCTCCACCTACCTCTCCCCACACCCATCCAAAGCACACATTCACACAGCCATGCATCCACCTCAACAGACACTGTTGGCACTTATAAAGACAAGCACCACAGGACCCACCACGGGCATGCACACACCCACCTGCAGACACAACAACATCCACTCCCTGCACAGACTCCACCAAAACCCCTCCTTCACAGACACTACACCACTCACATCTGCTGGCACGACACCAGCACTCCCTGATCCAGCCACCAGTCCCATCATATCCACAGGCAGCACATTAACAGACCCGCAGACATCCACCCCAGTCACCACATCCGTACTCACCACAAACACCGAGACCCCCACATGCAACAGATGTACCATACCTGCAGACACCAGCCCAAGAGACAGTCACACATCCAGCATGGCATCTCCCAGCACCCCCCCTCCCAAGACACCTAAACACCTGCACTCACCCACTCAACAGACACCCAGCACACACAAGCAATCCATGCAAACACCTGCACCCAAGACACCCACAAAGACACATCTTATGACCACTCCCTCTCCCTCGACTACCAAACGCTTTTCCCATGGCCGCCCTTGTGTCCTTAAGAAACATTTCCTTTATGAGTTTCTCCTGTTCCCTCCCCCTCTTCCACCCTGTGATTCCCAAAGCTCCCTGTGTCCCTGCCCATGTCCAGCCCTTCCACCTCCAAGCCCTTCCCTGCCACCTCTGGTGTTGCCCATGCCCCTTCCTCTGTCAGAAAGTCTGAGCCCCCCAACTCAAGGTACAATTTCTCAAGGCCAAACCTAAGGAGTCTCCAACCAAACCACAACCCAAGGTCCCCCCTACCCAAACTCAAACTCAAGGACCCTCCACCCAAGACCAAACCTACATCTCCACACACCCCTCACCCCTGAGGTGCCTGCCTGCTCCCTTGATGCACGAACACTGTGGAGGTCATTTGGCAGTTAGAAGTCAAGTTGGAGCACATTGTGTTGCCATTTTTGCCATGGGCATCATGAACTATGGACTGGCCAATGGTCTCATATTAGTATACAGTTTTTATGAACTTTCGTGGATGAATACATCTGGTCTAACCTGGTGTTGGTATCGATGGTAACACGCTTGTCCTGGCTTTCCTTCCACATGGATGTTTTGTGTTTGTGAGCTTTAGTAGGTCTGTGTGTGAGTTTTGTGTGTTGGTTGTGCTAGATGTTGTGCCTGGGCTGCATGTGTGTTTGTGACCCTGCCATTGGTCCCACTGCCATTGGTGTGTTTTGTGTCTGTGATATGATTGTGTAGTTCCATGCATGTGTGTAGCTACGTTCTGCATTGTACATGGTGTGATGTGTTGTGGTGGTGTTGTGTGCCAGTGTCTGGTTGTTTTGGTGTGCGTCCGTGTGTGTGCTGATGGCTATGTCATTTGCGTTGTAAATTGTGTGGGCGTGATGTGACATTTAGTATGTTGTATGTGTGTTTAATACCTTTTCCTCCAGTGTGTGCTAGGTGGGTGCACTTACTGTTGTTGTCTTCGCTGTCACTGGTTCTGGAAACATAGGGCGATCAGGAGCAGTGAGAATACTTCAAGTTCTGGTTCCATGGTGGCTACGAACGTGTCTGTGTTCCTAAAGGTGAGTATCCTCTTGTACAGCATTCAGTTCTGCCAGGGTTTTGGTGGCAGCGCAACTGTGCCAGAAATCCTGGTGGTGTGCAACCTCAAAATACGCTTGGCAGAAACATGGTCCCCGCCAGGCTGGAGATGCCTACCGCAGTCCGCACCGGCCCCTCCACACTGGCGGTAGTGGCAGTAAATTGGCTGTGTTCGGCTGGGAAGACCGCCATGGTCTTAATGTGGCGGTCCGCACCACCGACCTAGTGGCGGTGCAACCACCACCACTGACATGGCGGTACTCGGACAGCCAAACTCGTAATGTGGGCTTTAGTGTCTGTTCCTTTGAAATTTGAGTTGTAGCTATGTAGGTGTCAAAACCTTTGAAGTGCCCTCTTCCTCTATCCAGTCTTTTGTTAAAGGTCAATCTGCCACTGCAGGAGCATCTGCAATTTCAGCTGACCTCAACACAGGCAGATGGAGTAACCGGGGATCACATCTGGCAATATACCTCAAATTAGTTCAAAGGCCTACTACTCCCTGTATTATGATTCCCTATCCCCACAGTGCAATCTTATCAGACCCACCATCTTGCTGACAAAGCGTCGCTGACCAATAACTCTTCCTGGACTCAGAGACACCTTTAATGTGCACATAGGATATTCGTCTACAATTCCTCCAGTGTGGGTGTTCCAATCCAAGCCTTCAGCAATGTCAGCAATACACGTCTCCTGTCTGGGGTTGGAGTCCTCATCTCCAACTAGCGTTTCAAGGCCCTGAGATCCCAAAATCAACCCACAGGCCTCCATATTATGTACCACATACAGGTATACATACGATACAGCATGCATGTGCAATACCATGCGCTGCTCAGCGCTACATAGATTCATCATGTAGCCCAAAGATGAGTTCAGTACACAGCTGTGGACATTTACATGAGTGGGCCAGTATGTGCCACTCCAGTGACAAAGTAAAAAGACCTGTTCATACTACTGACTCTTATGAAACAAAACACTTGTGTCACTTGAACTCCTGGAGAGGGCAGCAGCCTTCTACCACTATGTCTCCCAGATGTAACAAGACCGCGTTAGCATGAGACAGACCTAGGTCATGGCACATGTGCCCGATCTGCGTTCACCCTGATATCAGGGTCCAGATATTCATGAACTGGGGCACTCGGGGTAGGAGTACAAGTCCATCATGCTGAGCACTTTTCTGTCCTAACAACGTGTTTCTACATATAACAGTGACAGACTGCACTGACATGTTCCAGAGAAGTCTATCAACCACTCCAGGCAAAAAGGAGAAGGATACATCAACATAATGAACTTGTGTACAAATCATTTCCGGAAACAGAAGCCATGAAGGAAAGACACATCATTAGGAAGTACTGGCTGAATCCTACCACAGCAGAGACTTGGTTGGAGACTCCTTAGGTTTGGCCTTGAGAAATTGTACCTTGGGTTGGGGGGCTCAGACTTTCTGACAGAGGAAGGGGCATGGGCAACACCAGAGGTGGCAGGGAAGGGCTTGGAGGTGGAAGGGCTGGACATGGGCAGGGACACAGGGAGCTTTGGGAATCACAGGGTGGAAGAGGGGGAGGGAACAGGAGAAACTCATAAAGGAAATGTTTCTTAAGGACACAAGGGCGGCCATGGGAAAAGCGTTTGGTAGTCGAGGGAGAGGGAGTGGTCATAAGATGTGTCTTTGTGGGTGTCTTGGGTGCAGGTGTTTGCATGGATTGCTTGTGTGTGCTGGGTGTCTGTTGGGTGGGTGAGTGCAGGTGTTTAGGTGTCTTGGGAGGGGGGGTGCTGGGAGATGCCATGCTGGATGTGTGACTGTCTCTTGGGCTGGTGTCTGCAGGTATGGTACATCTGTTGCATGTGGGGGTCTCGGTGTTTGTGGTGAATACGGATGTGGTGACTGGGGTGGATGTCTGCGGCTCTTGCCGGACATCAGAATGTAGACTGCCATCCCACCTACGGAATAGATTACGGCTCTGCTACATTTCTGTGCTACTGGCTCTTTCCCACACACAATTAGCAACACCAGGGGGATGGCGCACCCAACTTATTCCTCTGTCCTCAAATAAGGTCCTAGCTCAGATGTATGAATTATTTTTTTTGTTTAAACAGACTTTATTGAGTTTTATCCTTCACACATTGCAACATACTGAAATCCTCAACTAAACAATATCAGAATTTGACAGGGCGACACATTAGAGAGTTTGATACTTCACACTTGGGATGTGCTTTAGCCTACATTAGAAGAACATTGGATCATATTATGGAGTAAACCAAATGTCCGTACAATGATAGCTGTAATGGATCCGCATCGACCCAGATGTATGAATTCTACATCCAATTTACAATCGCTCGTGCTGCACTGAACAAAATAAATGCCTAGTAGTATGGATTGGGTGACATGCCAAACGTGGATGATGCTGCAGATGAAATCCATGCTGCACTGGTGACACCTCATCACAGGGAGGAGGTGTACTGCAATAAGAAGCATTTTCACTCCATCAATGTGTAGGTTTCCATAGCAGAACTCTATAACACCACTGTGTGTGCAAGAGTTCCAGGTTCCACCCAGGACTCACTAGTGCTACACAATAGCTGCATGCCATAGCATATCTTAGGCCTTGCATCAAAAAGGGCCTGGATTGTTGGTAAGTATCAAATATATTGTTGATGTCAATTGTTGCTGAAAAGTTGTGTCCTTCCAAACATAAAATCTATTATATTTGTTTTTGAGTTAATATTTTTCAGAGGACTCTGCTTTTCCAAATTGGCTGTGGCTTTTTACACCTCTGAGAGACCTAACAACGAAAGCAGAAATCCACTTCAGTGAGGCCCACATGTAAATTGAGGAATCCTGTGGAGGGGGCTTTTGGGCTCCTGAAGGTCCAGTTCTGGTCCCTGGACAAGAATGGAGGGGCCTCTCCTCTGCTCTCCTAACGAGGTCTGCAAGATTGTTGTATTATTTGTATGCTTCACCGCATTGCCCTGCATGGAAACATTCCTTTCATCCCTGATGGCAATAACCAGTGTGAAACCCTGGATGATGCTGGTGACATGCATCAGCAAGTTGACAGTGATGAGAATGATGGCAATGACCGCAGGCGTGAACTCAGTGAAAACACCTTCGCCTTATGGTATGTGACAGTAGGAAAAATATAATTTGTTTGTATTCCCTATGTACATAACCTATTTTGTGAGTCATTCTATTAATCCTCTAAATACATTTACGATTTTTCCATTATATTTAAAGTGTTGTTGAATTTTAAATGTGCTTTGAGCGTGCAAAAGTATATTGGCAAAAATAATTATGAGCATGTTATACGACAATTAATATTTTACAGCTGTGGTCATGTTTGCTTATCAGAAAGTATTACATTTACTAATGACAATGTAATTTTAGTTAAAAATATATTAATAGTTCTGCGTAATCCTTAGGTCATGGCATCCTTTCATCTGTTGGGGCATTAGTAAGTCAAAGGTGAATGCTTTGGATGTTTCACAGATATTGACTGCAAAGAGATCTGCAGTGCCCGTTGCCTGACCATTGGTGGAATGTTTACAAAAAATAGCAGTACAATTTCTCTTAGTCATGGAGTGATGTTAAAGAGTGTCATCGAAGGCAGTGGGTCCCAACCTATGGTCCATGGACCCAAGGGGTCCGCAAAGCCTCATCAGTGGGTCAGTGGCTGCTTAGAAAATGTAATAATATTAAAAAGGGATTAGGTTCACAGCTTTCAGCTAAGACTCATTGGGAGGGGTCCCTGGATTCCAATAATGATTCAGTGGGGGGCCCCGGGATCCAGTACTGATAAAGTGGGGGTCCACAGAATTCAAAAGGTTGGGAACCACCGATCTAAGATATCTCACATGTATGTGTGTCAACATTTACAACGTGAACTTGATGGTGTCAGATTTAGAATAACTGTTGACATTTGGCATAATTTATTGCTGCATCTGAGCATGTCTGTGTATAACATGAAAAAGCCCAATGTGTGGCTCATGATACCATTTGCGTTGGTAATGTATTTTGAAGAAGAAGTTGTTAGTTAGAAGAAGTCTGTAACAGAATGTAACACTGACTTCACATCTTCACATTATGTGGAATCATTGTTTTCCTTGCATTGTAAAAGCCATATTGTCTTTGTCATTATATTTCATACTATGGCCCTTATTATGAACTTGGCGGCAATCACTGCCAACTGCTGTGCTGACGGTGAACAGCATACCTCCGTATAATGATGTCAAAAAGACAAACCTCCAAAAATCTTACAACCTCCACCCACCGCCAGGGCCAACGACAGTGGAAAGGCAGTACACCTCACCCCACCACCGCCATGCAGACAAATCCCCCGCCCACCAAATAATGATGCACAAATCAGCTTGGCGGACAGTGAATGTCGAACGACCATTGGCAGTATGGGCCGCCACGGCCAGCAATTGGACCCGCCAAAAACAAAAGCACACATTGGCAAGTTCGAAAAGCACACACCTGACACACATCCACAACACTTTAAAACACACACATACACACCCCACAATCCTTTGCAACGCCAATGTCACAACAGATATTGACACCACAACACGCATACAGTGAAGTAACCATCACACAAGTGACACACACAAAAACACCACCAAAACAAATACATTGAACACACACCATCCAAGCCATACACCCCACCACACCACACCACCCTCACCAACACACCTACAACACACACCATGGCACCCCCTAAGAACCCCCGCTTCACAGACAGGGAGTTAAGGACCATGGTGGACGAAATACTCAAGAGTCGAGCCACACCTATTCGGGGCACAAGGGCAGCAGACACCCTTGGCCAGGAAGATGGAGCTATGGCAGAGGATAGTCAACAAGGTCAACGCCATGGGAAACCATCCATGCACAAGGGATGACATCAGGAAGAGATGGAACAACCTGCGCGGGAAGGTGTGTTCCATGGCATCCAGGCACAACATCGTCGTACAGAAGACTGGTGGTGGTCCCCCGCCTCCTCCCCCTGAATACCGCGACTGGGAGGAGAAGGTCCAGGCTATCCTGCACCCGGAGGGCCTCACTGGACTCACTGGAGGACTGGACTCAGATAAATCAACTACAATGCCTTAACAGTCACCACACCTGTAATGCATGTTTCACCCCATCCCTCTCACTACCACCATGCCCTGCATCCCCTACCCAGCCCACAATACCCACAAACTCATATCCATGTCACCTGCATGCCCACAATCCCCCATACAAATCACATCCAGCCCCCTGTGCAAAGTCACCAACCCATGCATGTAACCTCAGGAGCACTACAACACCCACAATGCACCACCACCTCCCTCAATAAATGCATCAAAATAACACGAAGGGACCCTGCATGCCACCACCTGGGAATTCAACCACCAATTACTGCTGACCAGTGCTGCAATTGACAAGAAAGTGCAGGATACCCATATCTCTATTCTCTCACTCACAGACACCACCATCCATGCCACCCGGACAGAGGCGTCAAGGAGTGCCTGTTCTCCACCTGAAGACAAAGGCCCCACAGGAGAGTGCAGAGGTATGTCTGGACACAGAGGAAATCCCTGGCCCATTCCACACCCCTGGACAGTCACCCTCCAAAAGCCCCACCCAGGACACCACTGACACCCCTACCACTCAGCCACCACTGTCAGCTCTGGCCCAACGACCCCTGCCCACATATACAGAGGCCCAAGTCTCCACCCACCACCAGGCAGGATGATGAAGGGCCCACTACAAGTGGGACTGCCGGACCTGTGCAGGGGACACAGGCACAGGGGGCTAGGGCCAGTGGGAGGGTATCAGTGGCCGAGGGGGGGGGGGGCAAGGAGCTTTGCTGCTGCCCAGGAAGTCATTGCTGAGGTCCTGGGAGCATACCTCAATTCCCAGGACAGGATGGGCCAGACAGTGGTAGTTTTTACGATTACGAAACACCTGTTCAGTTACTCTTGGGGGTATGATGGCTATGTGGATACCATCAATGGCACCTATCACATGGGGGATATTTGCAAAGGCATAGAATCCTGATTTGAAGGCAGTGAGATCAGCCCTTTTGGGAAACTGGACATAAACTTTGCAGGTGCTGAACGAATGCATTCAGGAAATTGGACAGGATGTGGCTGAACATTGGCTGAGATACCCCTGCAGCCATGCCCACTGTCACTTGGAATGAGCCTGTGGCCAAAAAATGGAGCACAGATAGTACCTGCACAGTTGTAGGTATTGCATGGTGATTCCTATTAGCCGGTTTCAGAACAGGCTCCATTTCTGCACAGAGTTCAAGGATTGTAGCTCGATTCAGGCAGTAAGTTATGATGATGTGACGGTCCTCCATGGTGGCCAGCTCTACCAGGCGTCTGTAAACAGATGGGGCTCTCCCTCGCCACATAGGTCTGTACTTATGGGGGAGGAACGAAGACAAATTGAGTTGGGACATACACTTGCATCACATGGTGACAGAATTAATGTTTTACATGCGACAAAAATGTACCGCATACAAAAACAAAGAAGGAGGTCATCTTGACAGGTTAATGTGTGGTAAGGTGCCTCAGTCATATTGGCATCACAGTGTAGACACACTTCCCACCATGATTACATGTGAGGGACCAGTACTCATGTTAGTACTCGATGAAGATGAGAGGGAATGGAGCCATGGATGAGGCTCACGGCCTGGCTATGGAGGCGTGGTGGATGCAAAATGGCAGCCTCCTGCCATACAGGTAGTGTAGTGTGGAAGTGACTTAATTCCGCTGGCGTAGCTCGTCATGGCAGTAGGCGGTGTTCACCGCCATGCACCTGATCATTGGTTAACATGGTTGTCAATGGGGAAGCTGGGCCAATCATGATGCCCGCCGTCGGTGACGGTGCACACCGCTGCGGTATCTACTGCCATTTTGATAGGCCCTGGACACTTGACTCCTGCACTAGGAGAAGGGAAGAACTCCACTGCGTGTGCCCTGAGATGGCACGTGTCGCAGGCGAATGGGCCCCGGCCTTCACCGTGGAGGAGCTGGAGAAGATGGTGGATGGGGTCCTACCCCTGTATGCCAAGCTGTGCGGGCGACCAGAGGAGCAGGTGAGTTGCTTTTTGTCCACCTTAGATGTGTGTGAGTGTGGCAGATGCCAGTATGTGTTTTTGTTCGCTGTGTGAATGCTCACCCGTAGTGTGTCAGGCAGTTTTGGCTTGAACATTGTCCATATGTATGTCTCCATGGGCCATGTCAGTTTGAACAGGTGTGGCATCAGTGTATGGGGCA
The DNA here is from genome assembly GCF_031143425.1 of Pleurodeles waltl. Classification (NCBI taxonomy): domain Eukaryota; kingdom Metazoa; phylum Chordata; class Amphibia; order Caudata; family Salamandridae; genus Pleurodeles; species Pleurodeles waltl. The sequence goes on from NC_090436.1 coordinate 523,369,051, forward strand.
CCCACACGGACGTCTGTTTCAGGTCAGTGACCATCAGAAGTGGGGACTGTGGCAAGCCATTGCCAAGGAAGTGCGGACACTGGGGGTCTACAGCTGCCGGAGCACCCACTGCAGGAAGCGGTGGGAGGACCTGAAGTGCTGGGCCAAGAATACCAGAGAGGCCCAGCTGGGGAAGGCCTCCCAACGAGGGAGGGGTGCCAGTCAGACCCTGACCTCCCCAATGGCCCACATTCTAGCGGTGGCCTATCCAGATTTGGATGGGTGCTTGAAGGCAGCACAGCAGCCACAAGGGGGTGAGTACCAACACTGTTGTGATGCCACTATGAGTGTAGTTAGATGCTAAGGGGTGCATGCATAGTAGTGTCAGGCACATAGACAGGTGTGTCCCTGCAGTCCTGCCCCCCTCCACGTCCGTGGGATAGTGTCCTAGGTAGTTTTGGCTGGGTCTGTGATGGGTCCCCTGTTTGGGCCATTGTATTCAATGCAGCCTCATGGACTTGCAGATGTGTTAGCTTGTGATTGTCTCTCACTGGTTCACTTTACAAGGTGTATCAGAGTAGTGGGGCAGGATGTGAATGTTTTGTACTGTGTGGTCATGCCTACCAGTCAGGGGCAGATTCATAACATGTGTTGTGTCTGCTGAGAGTTAGTGCCTGAGCTGGGTGGGAGTGTATGTGTCCCAACATGTACATATTTCCTGGAATTCTTTCTTGTTTTGTTCCCTCCCCATGTGCTCTTGTGTCCCTGTGTACATTAGCATCATCTGGCGAGGGAGCTGAGGAATCGGCGAGGGGGGCTGCTGCAGCCCACGGGACTCATGTGGCAGAGTCCACCGACGACAAGGGGACCAGGTGATTGGAGGGTGAGGGAAGTACCACAGGGGAGGCAACTACCACTGGAGGTAGTGACTCTGATACTTCCTCCGATGGCAGCTCCCTGGTGGTGGCAGACCCTATTGGCCCACCCATTCTTAGCCATCTTCAGCCACCCCCATACCATCACCACCATCCCAGTAGCTCCCCACCGAGTTGCCCCTGCCCGTTCACCCAGGAGGGTGGGCGTCTCCTTTGCCCTAGGCACCTCATCCCCTGCCCAGTCAGCCCTTCTGCTCTCACGGAGGAGGCTACTGACCTCCTGAGAACCATCTCTATAGGGCAGACAACTATCGTGAATGCCATCCAGGGGCTAGCATCCCAGATGCAGCAATGCAATCCAGACCTGGAAGGCATTCACGGTGCCATGTCTTGCCTACAGAGATCTTTTTAGGCTCTGGCCTTCTCTTTGATGGCAGCCAGTGTGTCCCTGGTCTTTCTGTCCCCCCTCCCACCACCTGTACCCCTTCCAGCACCCCACTCCCTTCACCCATCCCAGGCACACATACAAACAGCCATGTACACAGATCAACATACAGGAAGCATACAGAGAAACACAAGCGCCACACTTCCCACCACAGGCAGGCACACACCCAACATACCAAAGCACACACAACATCCACCTCCCCCACTGTGTCAACCTCCCCGCCTCCCTGTCTGTCATCCAACCTTACACACCCACATGCACCACACCCTCAGTCAGTGCTGCTGCCCCCATTCTTGCAGTCACCACAACAGCTAACATCCAGTATTGCACCCCAGACACCACACCTGCACTCACCACGACTACATTCACAGACACTTGCCGCACAGTCACCAGACCTGCAGACACCTACACAACATTCATATACACTGGCAGCATGTATTCTCCCACTGTGTCCATCCCCCTCCTCCCAAAACACTCAAACGCTTACACTCATCCACACCACACACATCCACCATACATAAGCAGACTAAACAGGCACTTGCATCTATGTCCAGCACACCTACACCTCGTACCACCACTTCCTCAACCTCCACTCGACCTGGCTCCAAATCCCCTCCAACTGCACCTAAGAAGCTTTTCCTCTCCCGTGTTGACCTGTGTGAGCCCACTGGCCCACCCCGTGTTGTCCCTAAACGTTCCCATGCCCTAGCCCAGTCCACTCCTTCCTCTTCAAAGACATCAACAGTCCGCCTCTCCCATTCCCGTGCCCCTTCCCCAGGGGGGAAGAAGCCCCGTGTTGCCCCAGGTCCCTCTGCCACCCCCTGGTCCAGGCCCACTCCCCTCTCCTTCCAAGGGCAAGCCAAAACCCTCTCCACCTCCAAAACCTAAGCCCAAGGCCACCACTTCAAAACCCGACTCACCACCCCACCACCCCCTGCCCTTGATCCCTGAGGTGCCTGGCTGCCCCATTGATGCCCCTCCTCAGTGGAGTTTCCTTTGCCATCATAAAATTCAGGTGTAGACTATATTTGCCCTTCCGGGACTTGTACATACGGACTGGCCTATGGCCTTGTTTCTACATTTGTTTTTAATCAAGTTGTAGTAAAGTTTAGTGCCCAGCAGTCCTGTTGGCACAATATTGACCCGATGTGCAGCGTTTCACTGTGGGGGTGTGGTGTGCACAGGTGTGTGCATTTGTGCAGGTATTTGTTGGCTTGTGTGTGGTAAGTGCATCTTGTTATGGTATGTATAGCTTGGGATGGTGGGAGGGGTTGGGAGTGCGTTGCAGTGTGGGTGGGGTGGGTGAATGTGTAACTGTGCTCTTTCCTCCCATGTGCACTAGGCTGCAGTACTTACTGTTGTCGTCTGTCACGGTCCTGAAGAAATATGGCAAGGAGAAGCACTGGGATTATTTCCAACTCTCACTCCATGTCTGTGTCAGCGTGTTCTGTGTGCCTCCGGTGAGTGTTGCCCTTTATGTGGGTCATTTCTGCCACGCTTTGGGTGGTGGTGGTTCCCGCCCCGGAACTGATGGCGGTGTGGTGTTTCATTATTTGGTGGGTGGGTAGGGCCTTTCTGCCGGGCTGAGGGTGGCCTCCCCCGTCGTCGGTGGGAGTACCAAAATGGCGGTGGGTGGATAGCCCGCTGCCTGTTTCTCATGTGCTTCATTCTTTGGCGGTCCTGACCGCCAGCCTGTTGGCGGTAGTTACCGCCACCGCTGGCTGTGCGCTGTTTACCGCCATGTTCATAATGACCACCTATGTTTTTAATTTGTGTCTGCACTTCTTGATGTTGAGTTTTCTCTTTATGGTTTGTATGTATTATAGTGTGTGTACACATTGTTCAACGGTCCTTCTCCCTTGCTGGGATTTTGGATATATACAATTTTTATATTAAAATGCAAATTTGACAACCCACTATGTATGTACTTGTGCACACTAAGATTATATTGATTAAATTGTGTTATGAAGAAATGTCTATTGGGTGTGTATACCAATAATTAGCAAATATGTGACATTTTAAGATATGTATGTATTTTTTGATGATACAACAATGTTAATATAAATATTTTATGAGAAATTTATTTTTACACTTATTAGTTTTATTCATTATTTCAATGATGAATAATGTAGAACTAAATCATAAATTTAAGATTGCATGAAAATAAGTTACCTTATATGTTGGGTGAGGGTTTAACAATGGAACAACACTTGCCTGGAGTCCTTTCCCAGACAACAGTCCATGAGCGGACTGAAAATGTGTGGAGCCAAATAGAATAAGTTGGTAAGTGAAGACGCTCCTATTAAGACATCGCTTTTTGTGTCTCTTGGTGTTAGGTTCTAGGGTGTTGTCCTCAACGGGGTCAAATGAACAACTCCTCCTAACCCCACTGAAGAGGCTCGAGTGTAAAAAAGAGGGCAGAGGGGAGTCATAACAGGTGACTCCGTGTGCAACGGTATCCCTCTTTCCGTGAAGCTGCCAGCTGTAGATACTTCTGCGACCGATCTGGTGGCAGATGGTGCGTGATCATGGAAGGCACAGCTAAATCAGAAACTGCTGCAGACAATGTTCTGAAGACATCCTGCACAATCTCAGAATGTGAACTATGGACACTCAGGTGACATGCCAGTGGGTTATTTTGGGCCCTCCAGATCCCATTCTGGGCCTTCTGCAGATCGTTCTGGATCCTTAGATGTTCAGTAATGTGGCCCTGCTGATCCTCTTTCCATAAAGCTGCACCCATCAGGTCTCTACTCATGATTTTGACACTAGTGACCAAACCCTGAGCTACTCTCCCCACAGCAGATCCGGTACCAGTCCTTTCCAAACCACCCTGTGACCTTGAGGAGATCAGTTATGGCTGTGGTTCTGATAGGAGGCAGGAGAGTGGTGGCCATAGTTTTTGGGATGTTGAGCCAAAGAGGGGCTGTAGGGGCAGTGATGTATGTACCTATGACAGGATTCTACTAGATCGAATAGTCCTTTCCTCGGGTAGAGAGAGGTGTAGGGCACTGGCCACACAAAGCTCATGCAGCAGGCTGGTCTTGATGATCATTCTCAATGACAGGCGTACTGCTCCCACTGAAGGCTTATGATCTTCTTTCCTCAGACAGAGTGACCAATGACGTTGAGTCTGATGACTCAGATTTTCCTGCTGTACCTTGTGTTAAAAAACAAATAAATTTCTACAATGATAGTTGATATTTTACAAAATGATTTACTCTTGAACATTTACTCTTTATGCATGTTTATCATATCATGTTGGTCATTAATGTTTTTTAACAACACTGATCAAATTGAGGATCTATATTTTTTTACATTCCATATTAAAACAAATAAGAAAGACTGATACAGAGTAATGTGAAGTTACCTGGGGTTTCATATTTCTGGCTGGCCTAGAGTGTGAGCTGTGAAACCTAGTTTTTTTTTTAGATCTCCTGTCCTAGGGACCATCATAGTAAGCCTTAGCAACACTGTGTGAAGTAGAGTCCCTCAAGTACTTGGATGTCAATAGTTGCAATGCTGAGCAATCCTAGCCTTCTTACGGAGTTTTGTGAGGATGCACAACACAAACAGGTTGATGAGTTTTTGCTAGGTTTTCTACTCTCAAATGGAATACCTCATTTGTTTTTTAGAAGGACTCTCATCCTGTTCATCACTGGACAGCTACAACACCTTCTGTATCCATTTGTGTACGTGGAGCTAAAGTAGAAACTCCTATATACTTATGGATCAGGTGCAATATTAAAACTACCTAGAAGTGATAACCAATTAGTTTGATTTATTATGGGGTTCCTTCTGGCAAGATGAAAACAAATAAACAAATTAAGATTGTCAAGGGGTCATTATTTCCCTAACCTCTAAGCACTGTCAACATGTTTCAGCCATAACTTTAACTCTATGAAGTAAGCCTTCATCAGGAAAAACAAATCCCTATTATGTAAATATGACTAAATTAGGAGTTGTCTATGTAAGTATTGTCAAAAAGCACTCCCCTGTCAACATTATTAATACTTGTCTTTGTGTTAGGGTCCTAGAGGTTTCTCTAGAAACAAAATGATATAAAGAAAGAGGGTAAATAGAAAAGCAGATATTAAAAGCAGAATAATCAGCTTAAACATCACAATTGAAATGATAATATAAATAGCACATACATTGGTGCAGTTCAGTAGTTCAGTTCATCAGTGATGCACACAACGCATGATTCAAGTGGAAGGCAAACGTGGTAAGCAGAAAGTGACTGCCATTACTGTCAATCTTACCTAATAATCGGGTCACGTTCTCCTCATCTAGGGAAACAGGAGTGTTGCCGTGTTGTTACACACTAATGTAAAAAATTTCTAGAAACATATTAAATTGACTTTATTTGGACATCCTAGGAGGACGCCACATAAAGACTTTTAGAACAACAAACATCAATCTACTAAAAGTCTCTACCGAGTTATAGAGAGACATTTTGACATCACTTTCTCTTAAGGGCAGAACCTCTATTGATTTGTCTTCTGTCTGTGGCATTCGACCGGGAGATGGGACTACTTGTCTGTCCAAATATTTTAATAGGACCATCTTGTTTTCATAAATTGTTTGCAAGGAATGTACCAGCATATAAATCAACTGTGGCTCTTAAAGTGAAATTGCACAAATGTTTCAATATAAGTATATGCATACAGACAATTAATCACATTAATTTGTTCAATAGGTAATACATATTGGTTCATATTGTATTGAACTGACTTGATGGAGACACATTTGAATTTTAAAATTAGAAACAGAGTTATTTGCTTCACTCTGTATTAGTATTAATGTTCTGAGATATTACAAGAATTTATCCAAATAATACATTAAATAGAAGAAAGCCGTTAATTGTGTTGCGTTTTTCCAATAACAAGAGATAGGTTATTGAATTTCAACGGTTGTGATGTTCGATTTATCCTGCTTGAGCCTTTTTTGTTTATGATAGAGACATATTAAGGTCATCAATGTCATAAAGTCCTAGTACAAACAACAAACATAATTCTGGAAGAGCAAAGTATATGTTTGTAACTTTTCAAATAACTTGTTCACCTTATTCATAATTTTGTTGTCATTTGCTAATTCAACCTATGCTAATGTCATCTCAGTATTTTAATTTAGAATTGGAGAGTTGCTCAGACAATAATATGTCCCAAGTATTGACTGCAGTGCCATCTACCCCATTTGTTCGGAATTCCTTCAATATTGTTTGTCCCAAATATTCATGTTAATACACTACTGTTGTATGGCAATCCAATGGCCAAACCATAAATCATAGTGGATTAAAGTAATGCCATGTAGTTGGATCTTGAGTTCTTATATCCTTTATGTCAACTCTAATCTCTGCATCTAATTGGTGTCCTCTCAGATTTGTTAGTCCCTGATGTGGGTTGTGAGTTTTGTCATAGTTTTCTTATGGTGGGTATTACACCTATGTTCTCGCACTTTGACTTTATGGTAGTCACTCCAACATACTGGAGCCAGCACATGTATGTGGTAAGAAATATGATGTTCTCTGAATTGCATCTGGTGTGTTTTTTTAAGTTCTAGGATATCAGAAACACAGGTCCAAGGTTTTGTGGCTTTTGTGAGGTTACAGACACAATAGTGTAAATAATTCCCTTTATAGAACTGGATGCTGTACAATATATCATGAAGCATATTGGTTTTTCATCTTTGAGCTCAATGTGGGTTTCCAAAAATGCATTCCTATGTTGTTGTTATCATATCTGTATACTTTTTTCACTACCTTGTTCGAGTAATCCCATGTTCTCAATTTCTTACTCGCACTCTCTGTTATAGTCCTCAATTGAAGTACAATTTCTAAAGATACAGGGAAACTGACTAAAAAAAAGGTTCTGTCTCTGGGTGCATGGATGAAATCTGCCATATAGGAGAAGGCTGTTCTTATCAGTTGGTTTATGATAATCTGTCATTTCAAGGTTACCATTTCATTCCCACATCAGTAGGTCTCGGAACAGGAATGACCTGTTTGATACAATTGAGTTCAACTGTAAAAAGGGCTTCCAAGAGTTCATCCACTCCATAAAGCTGGTGATAAGATTCTGTATTTTCATGCCAAATCATGAGCACATCATCAATGTACCTCCACCATAATCTGATCCTGTCTCTGTATGGGCGATTCATGGAATAAATGAAATTGGATTCAAAATGGTGTACAAACAAGCAGGTCAGACTGGGGGCGTAGGTACTACCCAGTAAAGTTCAAGGGGTCTGTAGGTAGATGATCTACTGAGACTCAAAGAAGTTATTTATGAGTGCTAAGCAGGCTACTTCAAAGATGAACTGTTTAGGTGTCACTTGCTCTGGTAAAATATATGCTCTATGACCTTGTCTCCTCCTGGAGGATACTGGTGTACAGAGACTCATTATCTAGCCCCACCAGGATCTTGTTATTATGGTCAAAGTAAACATTCTTTATAAAGTTCAAGACCTCTTCCAGAAGGAAAGCATTTTTTCTATCAAAGGTCTCAAGAAACAAAATAAAATTGGGATAGATGTTCTAAAATCGAACATATACTGGAGACAATAGGGCATCCCAGTAGTGGTCTGGTGCCCTTATGGATTTTAGGGATGGTGCTAAAATAAGGGGTCCCTGGATTATTGTTGCAAAGGAACATACCCTAAATTTTCGATATCCACTCCTTTCTACTTCCTCTTCAATTAATGCTTTAATTTCTCTCTGAAGTACTGGCGTTGGGTCACTTTTGAGCATTCAGTAACTCCTTCTATCAGATAACAACTGGAGGCATTCTGTGGTATAACTTTCTTTTGTTTGAAAAGCAATTGCACCCCCTTTGATAATCAAGTGGGGGTTAGACTTTAATGACCCAATGGCCTGCTTTTCCCTCCTACTCAGGTTTTGGAAGATACTGAATGTACTACTATCCAGGCATTCTGTGTTGTGAATGACAGCCTGTTTTAGAGCAAAATCCTCCACTGATAGCAGTGAGTCAGAGGTATGAAAGTAGATTTCGGTCTTAAACCAGTTTCCCCTTCCTCATTTTACTCAGCAAAGAATATTTTGAGTTTGAACTTCCAGAAAAAATAGGCCAGTTCACCTATGGGAGTAAAATGGTCTAGGGGTGAGTGGGGACAAATCTTTGCTCTTTACTTAAGACCTTGGTTTCATGGTAGTCCAAACATCATCTATAAGATTCATCACTAGATGTTCTTTTTGCTTGTTACGGGAAGGAACTCCCTCATCATTCTCCAGGTGACCCCCTGATTCAGGTCCTCCCCTTGCACCTTTTGCTTTCTGTTTCTCCACCTTCCCTTCCATAGTCTCTGTCCTAAAAAGGACACTGGTTTGTTTGGTAACCATCTTAATTTGTTTTTAATTCTGCCAACAGGAAACTCAGAATAAATTAAACTGATTGGGTATCACTTCTAGATAGTTTTAATTTTGCACCCGATTCCTAAGTATATTCAAGTTTCTACTTTAGCTCTACCACATAGACACATGGGTATAGATTGTGCTGTAGCTACCCAAGGATGAACCATGCCACTATAAGTGGGTGAGGGCTCTTCTAAAAATGAATGAAGTATCCTATTTGAAGGTAGTAAACTTAGCAAAAACCAATCAACATCTTTGTGTTATGTGAGTATAGGGAGGCTGGTTGATGGTCTCTTTCATCTCTTCTCTTGGTTATGGTAGATAGTTTAGTGAGGACATACAGTGCATTGAACATCGAAGGTATTGTCCATTTTAAAAATATAGATTCACAATGATTCCTTTTGACTTGTAGGTCAAATAACACTGTTATATTGTAAAGTTTTCAATTAGAACACAAAGTTATATGCATTCCTTTTAGGCAATATGCAGGTGTGATTCAAAGACATCCAGATTAGCTAATTTGCTGTAACTCCACCAACACACTTTTGTAGAGTTAGGTATATTAGCTAGATACACAGTGGAGGTGCAACACAACCCCTCATTTCTTATATGCTGTCTATGACAGTATGTTTCCTACAGACTGGACTGATGAAGAATCTTTAGGCATCATGTAGGAAAGTTGCCCCATCCTCTGACAATTTGTTGTTAGCAGAGGTATGTTGTGCCACAGTTAAATTAGATGGCTGAATCATTGTGGTCAGAAGATACAGGGTAGATTGCAGTGCTCATGAGTGACATATACATGTCACTGTATTTCCACTAGAATGTAGAAGAGCCCACTGATGCATGTTCGTGTTTTTTTTAATGAGTTTTTTTAAAGTGAGTATTCTCTGCACTTTTCAATGATCAACCAACCCAGTGTTATGTGTGTGAAGATAATATGTGTCAAAGAACGTTAGCAAGCAAAACAAGTCAATTTCAATATGATTCAACACATTATGTTGATTTTACATATCATTACCATCAGTAATATATATATATATATATATATATATATATATATATATATATATATATATATATATATATATATATATATATATATATATATATATATACCAATAAACTCCCAGAATGCAGTGGTATGTTAGTTCCCAAACTAGGACCAGAACATTTTAGTCCTGGTGACATAAATTCAGCAGGTCTCACTTGTACTACCACAAATTATTCCTTTTATATGGTATAACATCATGGCAGGTGGTATGCTTCATTTGAATATGCTAAGAGTGAGTACAGCTTGCAATCGTATGAGTAACTTGATACACATAGTGGATACATGAGGTTGTGATTTGTTGTCCAAATGTAATGTGGCACCTGTTTGGTTTTGTTTGCTATATGAGTTATGTTAAAGAAAATGTTGTGCCAGAGAGTAACTGGTAGATTATGAATACACAGGGAATGTAGTAGGATATAAGAGACATCAGGTAGACAGATTGTGTGAATAGGTTGTCATTAGTGTACATATCTCTGTTAATGTACATATTTGTGTTAGAGTGTGAGAATGTGTGAGAGGTTGAGCGGTAGAGTTGGTACTTACCAGTCTCCACTCTGCCTGCATTTCCCATGATACCTTCAGTGTGAGAAATGGACAACCCCTTCTCCTCCGAGGGACTGAGGTTGAGGGGCCTGGGATATCCACCATCAGTTGCCAAAACGTCTAGGTGCACCCTGGAAGTAAGAAATGGACTCTTCTCCACAGGTTATTGCACCTCTTGTAGACATCCTTTTCTGGCTCATGGTTTTTGTGTGGTTTTGTCTGTTTTTTTGTCTGCTTCAAACAACTGGGGCTCGACCATAATTATCTTGTCCACCATCACAGTTAACTCATTTTCAGACAATGAGGGTTGTCTTCTTCCAATAATGTTTTGCAAATAATGAACACTAAGGGCCTGATTACAACTTTGGAGGAGGTGTTAATCCGTCCCAAAAGTGACGGTAAAGTGACGGATATACCACCAGCCGTATTACGAGTCCATTATATCCTATGGAACTCGTAATACGGCTGGTGGTATATCAGTCACTTTACCGTCACTTTTGGGACGGATTAACACCTCCTCCAAAGTTGTAATCAGGCCCTAAGTTTGCTGAAAGCAGTTGATGCTGAGAATGATAAATGGTTTGTGCGGTTAGATGAGTGTCTTTTGTAGTGAGAGGATAGGGGTTTTGAGGAGATTTTAATCATGTGTGTACTGATGGATGCATCCACCAATGTTGACAGATGCATCCACTGTTGGTGACAATGAGCGAGACTGCCAAAGCCGCTGGCGGTCTTCCGCCCCCCATATAATGAGTACTGCTGGATTTCTGCCCCACTTTGGGTAGATATCCGGCAGTAGCCATGCTGGCGGGCGGTGGCGCAATGGCATAGCTTCCACCTGTACCGCCCCGCCAGAAGGACGCCGCCAGCCGTATTAAGACCATTAATACGACCTGGAGGTGTCCTGCTAGCGGGGCACTGCCAGCAGTGGCAGTGCCCCTTCCTGTTCCCTGCCAGACGACCTTCTCGCCGGACAAGGTAAGTCGGGAGTCCGACAGGGGAGTGGGGTGGGAGGGTAGGGGCTGTGTGAGTGTATGTTGTCTGCGTGTGTGTATGCATGTGTGTGTGAATGTGACTGTGAGTGTTGTGGTGTATGCATGTGAGTGAATGTGTGTATGAATGTTGAAGTGAGTGCTTGTCTGCATGTCAGTGTGTATGCATTAGAGAATGCATGTTTAGATGTTTGTGTGTATGCATGTCTGAATGCGTGTGGGTATATGTAAGTGAATGCGTGGATGGATGCGTGTGAGTGAATGCGTGTATGGATGAGTGTGAGTGAATGCGTGTCTGGAAGTATAGGTGAGTGGGTGTATGCATGGTGCGTGTTGGTGTCTGTGTGCATGAATACGGGGAGGAGGAGTGGGGGTGCTAGGTGAGTAGAGGGCGCTGTGACTGTAGAGAGGGTGTGGGGTCTAGCGCTTTCTGGGGGAGTGTGGGAGGTGTATACCAGTGACAGGGAAATAATTCCTGGTAGCCCTAGCGCCATGGTTTTCGTGGCAGTGCTACAGCCACGGAAACCATGGAAGTGGGCCGGCTCCTAATACCGCCAGCGGTCCTCTGTGGACTGCCGGGTCGGCGATGAACATCTCTGGCCCGGCGGTATGGATGGAGATGTGGCAGGTTGGCAGCGGCCAACCCGCCACACTCATAATGTGGCGGTCCTCACCACCAGCCTGTTGGGGGTGATACCGCCACATTAACCCTGGCAGTCTGCCACTGCTGTCCTCTGTCATGAGGATTTCTCCACACCAATCTGGTGATGGGCAATTCTAAATATGGCAGATGGATGTCTGCCGTGCCAGTGCTGGCAGAGTGATGCGGTGGATGGGGGACTGGCAATGTAGGGCTGAAGGATAGCCAACAAACTGTCCTTCACTGTGATAGGTGGGAATCCATCAAGCCAAGCCCTAAATATGGATGTGGATAACTGCCGGACTGATGGATGAAAATGGCCAGGCATGACTGGATAAATATACCCCATCGGCCGTACTGTGGATCAGCCCCTTAGTTAAAAACTGATTAAGTTTGTATAGGATGGGAATCTGATTTAATAACAAAGGAGTGAGTCAAATTATGGTATCCTCCGTCAGGTACTGTAACAGAAAGTCACTTTTGCTGGGTCCTTAGATAGCTTTTGAGTCTGAAAAAAAAGTGAAGTGCAGTTGACACAGCAGCAGAAATATAAATGCAAGAGGAGCCCCTTATATTTCATTTCTGAGACTAGAGTCATAAGACTGTTTTGAGTCTCAATCCGAGTAGGAACTAAGGGGGTATTGGACCAGTTGTGGATCAGGCAACTCTGGTTGTGGGAATAGGGAGTACTTGATTCATATGATTAAACAGGAAGGCCCTTTCTTCCCAAACAGTGTTTAAAGCCCTCTGAATCCTTTCAATAACCTGCTCCATGGCCTGCATAGGATGCTCATCAGAATTCACAGTGTTGAAAGAAACAGGCCTAGCAAGTTGTCAGGGTTTTTTAACACCAAGCCATGAAATCAATAAATATCCTCACCCTCCGAGAGTCTCTCACCTGATAGAAAAGGGACCTAGTATTGATACAAGAAACCTGGGAAATATGGGAATTATGGAGGACAGAGAAAGACAATGCTCTATGATGATAATATGGATGTAGGCATCTCTCTTGCACAAAGCAGGACATCAGTGCTATGGTACGCAGGTCTTTAAAGTAAAGTAGATATAATGAATTACTAACAAACCAGTGACATTGAAAGCAACAACAATTAGCAATTAGGCAATTGGGAGATTGCTTACCAGTCTACAAAGGAACCAGGCTGTTCACAAGTGCTAAAAATACTAACAGCCTTTCAACGTACCCGATAATGTTGGAGACCAGCAGAAGCTAAAAGAGGTGGTAAACACAGCAAAAGGAGCAAACATTCCAACGAACAATACTACAGCAACAAGTAAGGGATAGTGAACTTAAAGAAATGGAACAAAGGTACAGAAAGGGATAATCAAAACAAGTATGCAGGAAAGGGATAGTCAAAACAAATATGCAGGGAGTGATTGCTGGGTGTAAATTAAAGTGACTGACTCACCAATCTAAATAATCAAAGCACTGCATGGTGGAAGAACTCATGGCGAAACCGCCTTTTGTGTTGCGGCTGCCTCTAGTGTCCCACAAGTATATCTACCAACCAATAATTGTGATTCCCCAGGAGAAGGTTAGGGGTCTATATGCTGAGAGATCTAGTAACTCTCCATCTCCTAAAGCCTCCACAGATGATATGGGAGATGACCCAAGAGAGTTCAGTTTTTCTCCCAGTGATTTTCACCCTTATTGCTGGTAATTCAATCATCAGGAGTATGCTCTGACTGTTTGTACTGCCTGTCCACTGAAACTCAAAGGCCTATATGAAAGGTAGTTGGCAATTCAGTTAGCTTGTAGTAGTGCATGGCTTCTGTGGTTCTATGGAACAACAGCAAGAGTGCGTGCAAGAATTGCCTAGTTACCCTGATGGTCCACAGGCCCTGAAGAACTGCCCTGACAGACTCCTCAATTGTGAATTTTATTACCTCTGCCTAACACTTGAATATGTTGCAATTGTAAATCCAAAGGTTCAAGCCCAGAAGGTTGGTCTTATTACTCAGCCTACACACGCATACCACTTCCCACTGCCTCCCTGATTACTGTTCCTCTGGATGTTTCAGTATTTATTGTTCATAAGCTAGTAAAGTAATAAAGCAAGAGTTGTAGAAATATTATCATGCACAACTGGCTAGTCAGGGAATGCCTAAAAGTTAGGTGTGTCGAAGGGTAACAGGCTTGAGTTCTCTCCCCTTGGACACATCCAGCTTTGTTTCCAGGCACTTTTCCTCCTGACACTACGAAGCAGGGATTCTCAATGAAGCTCGCTCCACATCTGATATCTCTAATGTTTTATCTCTTTTCAAGTACTGTTAGAAATGGAGTCTCTGGTTGGCAATCAGTTTGCAATCTGTCCGAGGGACTCTCACTCAAGTCAGGGTAAGGGAGACACACAGCTCAGATAGCCCTGCTCACCCTCTTGGTAGCTTGGCACAAGCAGTCAGGCTTATTTCAGAGGCAATGTGTAAAGTATTTGTACCAACACACACAGTGGCGCAGAGAAAACACCACAAAATGACTCCACACCAGTTGAGAAAAAAGCCAATATTTATCTAAATCAAAGAAGACCAAAACGGCAACAATCCAACATACACAAGCAAAGATATGAATTTTTAAAGTAAAAAAAGTCTTAATCCATAGAAAACAATGGATGCGTTGCTTTAGCATAAAGTACCTGGTATGCGTGAAAAATAATGCCACACATGCAAGCATCTGTCGGAAAAGCAAGCGATGCGTTGATTCCTTACTCACAAGTGAGGCCGTACACTGACTCTTTCTCCATCGGACAAGCGCTGCGTCAGTTCCTAGACCAGCAGCCTCGGGTCCATGAGGTGGTGTTGAAGATTTTGACGCCCAAGTACGATGTGGGATAAATCAGGACGCACAGCAGAGATAAATCCACGCTGAGAAGGTGCTTAGTCAATTTCAACAGAGCTGCATACATTTTTCAGCCGTGGTGCAGGCGATTCGTTGATTTTTCTGCCACGTGGCTCCAGTGAGTGGATTTTCACTGTTGGTCTACCAGCTTCTCCTTCCAGAAGCCCTGGGTCTGGATATGGCAACCTTTGGAAAGTTAGGGGGTCTCAGCAAGAGAGCCCCGGTTCAGGCAGATGAAGTCTTTGATGTCCCTGAGTATTCTTAACAGGAGGCACACTCAGCCCAAGCCTTTGGGAGAAATTTCACAAGCAGGATACACAGCAAAGTCCAGTCTTTGTCCTCTTAAGGCAGAAGCAGCAAAGGCAGGCCAACCCAGCAAAGCACACACAGCAAAGGTGCAGTACTCCTCCTGCAGCTCTTCTCTTTGGCAGAGGTTCCTCTTGATCCTGAAGTTTTCTATAATTCTAGGGTTTTGGGTCTTGTACTTATACTCATTTCTGCCTCTGAAGTAGGTAAACTTCAAAGGAAAGTCTCTGTTGTTTACAAGATCCTGCCTTGCCCAGGCCTGGCCCTAGACACACACCAGGGGGTTGGAGACTGCGTCGTGTGAGAACAGACACAACCCTTTCATGTGCAGGTGTCAGCTCTTCCCTCCCCACTCTAGCCCAGGTTACTCATCAGTATATGCAGGACACACCTCAGCTCCCATTGTGTCACTGTCTAGAGGAAATTCACAAACACCCAACTGTCAGTCTGACCCAGACGTGAATTCCACAGGCAGGCAGAGGCACAGAATCCTCACTTTCTAAAAGTGGCATTTTCAATCAGACAATCTAAAATCCGACTCTACCAAAAGATGTATTTTTAAATTGTGAGTTCAGAAACCTCAAACTCCATATATCTATCTGTTCCCAATGTTAACCTATGGGAGAGATAGGCCTCGCAATAGTGAAAACTGAATTTGGCAGTATTTCACTATCATGACATGTAAAACACACCAGTACATGACCTAACTTTTAAATACACCACACCCTGCACATGGGGCTACCTAGGGCCTACCTTGGTGGAGACTTACACATAGTAAAAAAGGGAAGGTTTGGGCCTGGCAAGTGAGTGCACTTGCCAGGTCGAATTGGCAGTGCGAAACTGCACACACAGATACTCCAGAGGCAGGTCTGAGGCATGTTTACAGGGCTACTCATGTGGGTGGCACAATCAGTGCTGCAGACCCACTGGTAGCATTTGATTTACAGGTTCTGGGCACCTGTAGCGCACTTTACAACAGATGTACTAGTAAATCAAATATGCCAATCATGGATAAACCAATCACCAATACAATTTGGACACAGAGTGTATGCACTTTAGCACTGGTTAGCAGTGGCAAAATGCCCAGAATCCTAAAACCAACAAAAACTGGTCAGAAAAAAACTAGGAGAAAAGAGGGAAAAGGTTTGGGGTTGAACCTGCAAAAAGGGCATCACATGGCACCTTCTAGTACCATTATCTAAAGTTTCGGTTTCTGTTGAGTGTATGCTGCTTCAACTTTTTAAGTAAAGAAAATGTACAAAGCTGGTGAAATATGGGGAGGGATTAACATTAATGCTCAACTGCTTAATAAGGCATATCTATCACTCATAAAGTAGCAATATTGCTTTATATTTGCTCATTTCTTCTTAATAAACATCTTTTAGACTTCAAGTAGACTCAGAGCGATATTCTTCTTTAATAGGTGGCAAATGTAACAGCACAACCAAAAAATACAATTTAGGAAAAAAACGTAAGTGTTCACATCAGAGTTAGGTTAAGAGAGAACTATGTATAACAGCTATAGAAAGTGGGATAAAGGAGATTGGCCTAGAGTGACAGCGCTTGCAATGGACTATTTAACAAATGTCCAAAAAGCCAATAGGTCAATAGTCCACTGTTGGGTCTGAAAACCGTCAAAAACTGCAAAGACCCATGGTGCCCATCGTAGAAACTTATAAAGATTCATCCAGTTAGATGCAGGTCCAACAGCTTGGGGAGGCATATGATGCCTAACAAACAAATATTGACTATAGCTGTGGCTGGCTTGCAAATGTGGTGACCTAAACATTCAGGAAAAAAATCAGTTACATTTCTAGCCTGAATGCACTTTTGTGCAGGTTGAAAGATTCAAAAGGGTAACAACTATTTTATCAAATCCTAAATCTGGCACAGTTTTCAGGAATGAGTCTTCTAAAACCTGTCTCTGTCGTTCAGAGTTGCTATGGTCAGCTCTCCCCCTAGTTCCATGACCATTTTAGCTCACCCTGGTTTCCAGTAGATAGTCTTCATAGCAAAATCAAGTTCAACTATCCCTCAGGACCATATTAGAGAACTTGGTCACCTAGTGCAGGACTCAAGACCTGAAAGTGGAGATTCATGTCTGAGTGTGGAAAAAACGTCCAGTATTTCTCTGCAAGGGAGCATAAGATCTTCTTGCAACATATAGTTTCTTAGTCTTGAAGACTGAAGCTGTTATGTAGCTTTCATTACAGTTTTTTAAGATAAGGATTCATTGATTATGTCACTTTTCCAAGACAATAAATTTTCTCAACATCCTACTCCTTTAAGTACTTTGAACTGGTGTTCTTGTCAAAGGACAAGCCTTTATTAAGTTTAGCACTATCAAGTATCATGATACTGGGTAATAGCTGTCAGAAATGTTTTGTACAATGGACAAACATATTATGACATGAGCGATCACAATTAAAGGTTGAACAAAAGTGAGACACAGAAAGTTTCACTTTGATTCTGTCTCACTAATTAGAAAAATGTATTTAAATGGAAAATGCAAAAAATGGGAAACCTTTTAGCAAAATGTTTCTAACCATAGAAACAATCCTAATATTTTCCCACTGAAGTTTAAAACCTAAAATCTAACCCTGCCTATATTTATATTGACTTCCCCTTACTACTGCATGTAATATCTACGTGAGTCAACTTAATCCTACCCCTACATCTAACTCGAACATTAATAGCATGCTACAAGCCATACCTTAAAGAGACTCAAGCTTTGAGGTTTTTCCTTAACTTCCCACAACCCTGTGCTTATCCCTAACCTAAACTAACCTCAACTCAACCTCAAGCATAACCATACATTAGCCTAAAAAATACCCATACCTACATCCTAGTTTACACTTTCCCTAATCCTAACTCTAGCCCTAACCCCATTCTTTCTGCTACCCTAACAACAATTGTTTCCGTTTTCTCAGACATTTCTTAAACTATTTCTTTTGTCACTTCATTTTGATTTGTTTCCCATGTTTTCCATTTCACCACTGTCCCACACAGGCCTAATTATTTCCTTCATATTTGAGCCTGAGTCTCTACGTCCTATTTCTAAAACAAGCTGTTTCTGAAGTACCAGTATGAATGCAAGGGATTTTTAAGAGGGGAGCAAGCACGCAATTGTTAGGAGTAGGTGATACAACTGAAGTTCTAAGAAGCTCCCACATTTTCCATCTGGAGATGCTACTAGGTTGGATGTTTTTTTTGGATGCCCTGGTGGTTTATTTTGCCTTTTGATCTGGACAATTTTCCTCTGATCGATCTAAAGTGAGATATTTGATTGGTTCTTTGACTGATGCAGCTCTTTCCTGGGCAACTACCTTAGTTGTGGCCTAAGATACTCACCTGAATAGTTATGTCAAATTTTTGACAAAGTTCAAGAAGATGTTTAAGAGACCAGATCATGAAGCGTCTGCAGAGGACAGTCTGTGTGAGATCTCACAGGGACATTATGAAGTGCTCACCTGTTGCACTCAGTTCTGCAAGCTTGTTGCTGAGAACACGTGGGTGGAATGTGCTGAGGTGAGGTGTTTAATGTTACATCATTTTCCTATTTAAAGACATCAGTGTGGTCGAAGGGTGCATTGCAACCTTCGTGTGTTATTTTGCTCCCCCGCTTGGTGATCCTGACTCTACTCCTGGGGCTTCCTTGCCTGGAATCCTGACTCTTGTTTTTTTCTAACCCTGCAAAGACCATGAACCCCTTTATATAAATGCCCATATGTACAATAAAGCAGCAATATCTACATTGTCTGCAATTCTCATTTTTCATGTGATGCATTTGTTATGGTTCAAATAACTGTAATGAACTTTTATGTGTAAAAACAGACCAAAGGCACTTACTGTAGTTAGTAGTAGGCAGGGTTATTAGTAGTAGGTGTAACCGTCTATATATGCACCTATTTGTACACAGAAGCAGCAATTTTGACATGATCTAATATACACGTGTCATGTGGTGTAATATATCATTTCCTCTTATTTAAAAGTATCTTGCTTATAACAGGAGGCATAGTTCAAAGTACAATAATTTGTACTTGTAAAACAACACCTCTTCCACGAGAGGTACAGTTTGTCATGTGTCAGTACACTACTATAGTACCTTCTTGAGTTGTGATATAGTTGTCATGTGGGGAAGAGCCAACTCTCGAATAATTGTTTGAATTAGAGATTGTTGTCTATAAATTCCTTGTTTGTAGGTAGGGAGTTTCATTGTTTGGCTGCTTGAACAGGGAAAGATATTTCACCCATGCTTTGTTAATTGTGTGCAGGAATGATAAGGTAGGGAGCCATTCAGGAGCAAAGGTTCATTTATTCTCTGTATTTGTTGATTTTCTTCCTGATGAAGAGTAGTCCTTTGCCATTTACTGCTTTGTGTGTGAAAAAAGCAGCTTGAAGGAGGATCTTCTGGCAAAGGGTAACCAGAGTAGTGCCCTCAAAGCAGGAGAGACGTGGGCTTGTGACTTTACATATAGGAGGAGCCTTGATACAGACCATTAGCATATAGTCCAGTTTTGGACACAAGAAACGGTAGCTTGAACCCTGTGTGGAAATCCTAGGTGCAGGCAGATGTGTTTCAATGTTTTCAGTGTGAAAAAGCTTGATTTGGCTACTGAATCCAATTCTGGATTTATTGACAGTTTGGCATCAATGGTAATTCCAAGGATTTTACCTTCTTAGATATATTTGGATGTGATCCTAGATCTTCAGGTAAGGTGCAAAGAGAGCAGTAGGTTTTCCATTCACCACAGGTGAGTATCTTGGTTTTGGAGGCATTCAACTTGAGGTGGCTCCATATCATCCCCTGGTCAACAGCCTGAAAGCAATCAAACAGTTTTGATATTTTAAAGTCCTCTGGACTTTCTTGAAAACCTTACTGCTGTTGGAGGAGTAACTTCTACTTCATCTATTGTGGAGGATGCTGTAAAGCAGGACATTTGGCACACTGCTAATCACATTCCTGCAACAGAACAAAAGAGCTGTGGATACCGTTGATGCAGAGTTTGTGCTCGGTAAGGAAAGAGGCAGGAGAATAGTTATTACTGTCCTCAGTGCCCGTCACAGCCTGGCCTGTGTTTTACAAATTTGCTTCAATTTGTAACACACAAAAAGTGAAGTTCTGGAAAACTGACTGAAGTGGAGTACATAGATTAAGAGCTGCTATCTGCCACCAAGGGCTGTTAATGGGTACAGAGATTTCAAGGCCAAATACGCAAGTAGCTTTTCACATTTTTCCATCTAATGTGGAAAGAAGGACAGTAAACCGAGACCTTTTTTTTAGGCTTGAGCCACTGTGTCTTTACCAATCCCAGTAGAGAGGCACAACTGGCCTTGCGTTTGAATGGTTGCCACCTTGATCCTCCTCCAAAACATAGCAGATGATCAGACCATCATATTACAATCAATGCGCTGCAGGAAAGGATAGACAGGACATATTTTGACTGGTTACTATGTTATCCAAACCTTAATGCAAGTAGTTTTTCTACAAGTGCTCTTTTGGGATTTATTTTTTGCACCAATGTCACGCAGGGGGAGCGACCCCGTAAGCAAGGGTCGCTCCCCGGAGGGGGTTGGGGGGCAAATTTGTGTTAGGCCATTTCTGTCCCCCGATCTACAGGGAGTGCAGAATTATTAGGCAAGTTGTATTTTTGAGGATTAATTTTATTATTGAACAACAACCATGTTCTCAATGAACCCAAAAAACTCATTAATATCAAAGCTGAATATTTTTGGAAGTAGTTTTTAGTTTGTTTTTAGTTTTAGCTATGTTAGGGGGATATCTGTGTGTGCAGGTGACTATTACTGTGCATAATTATTAGGCAACTTAACAAAAAAATATATATACCCATTTCAATTATTTATTATTACCAGTGAAACCAATATAACATCTCAACATTCACAAATATACATTTCTGACATTCAAAAACAAAACAAAAACAAATCCGTGACCAATATAGCCACCTTTCTTTGCAAGGACACTCAAAAGCCTGCCATCCATGGATTCTGTCAGTGTTTTGATCTGTTCACCATCAACATTGCGTGCAGCAGCAACCACAGCCTCCCAGACACTGTTCAGAGAGGTGTACTGTTTTCCCTCCTTGTAAATCTCACATTTGATGATGGACCACAGGTTCTCAATGGGGTTCAGATCAGGTGAACAAGGAGGCCATGTCATTAGATTTCCTTCTTTTATACCCTTTCTTGCCAGCCACGCTGTGGAGTACTTGGACGCGTGTGATGGAGCATTGTCCTGAATGAAAATCATGTTTTTCTTGAAGGATGCAGACTTCTTCCTGTACCACTGCTTGAAGAAGGTGTCTTCCAGGAACTGGCAGTAGGACTGGGAGTTGAGCTTGACTCCATCCTCAACCCGAAAAGGCCCCACAAGCTCATCTTTGATGATACCAGCCCAAACCAGTACTCCACCTCCACCTTGCTGGCGTCTGAGTCGGACTGGAGCTCTCTGCCCTTTACCAATCCATCCACGGGCCCATCCATCTGGCCCATCAAGACTCACTCTCATTTCATCAGTCCATAAAACCTTAGAAAAATCAGTCTTGAGATATTTCTTGGCCCAGTCTTGACGTTTCAGCTTGTGTGTCTTGTTCAGTGGTGGTCGTCTTTCAGCCTTTCTTACCTTGGCCATGTCTCTGAGTATTACACACCTTGTGCTTTTGGGCACTCCAGTGATGTTGCAGCTCTGAAATATGGCCAAACTGGTGGCAAGTGGCATCGTGGCAGCTGCACGCTTGACTTTTCTCAGTTCATGGGCAGTTATTTTGCGCCTTGGTTTTTCCACACGCTTCTTGCGACCCTGTTGACTATTTTGAATGAAACGCTTGATTGTTCGATGATCACGCTTCAGAAGCTTTGCAATTTTAAGAGTCCTGCATCCCTCTGCAAGATATCTCACTATTTTTGACTTTTCTGAGCCTGTCAAGTCCTTCTTTTGACCCATTTTGCCAAAGGAAAGGAAGTTGCCTAATAATTATGCACACCTGATATAGGGTGTTGATGTCATTAGACCACACCCCTTCTCATTACAGAGATGCACATCACCTAATATGCTTAATTGGTAGTAGGCTTTCGAGCCTATACAGCTTGGAGTCAGACAACATGCATAAAGAGGATGATGTGGTTAAAATACTAATTTGCCTAATAATTCTGCACTCCCTGTAGAGGCCAAAATCCACAGGTAGGCACTTTGCAAAAAACACCTCTGTTTTCTGTAAAAAAAATGTGATGTGTCCACGTTGTGTTTTGGGCCATTTCCTTTCGTGGGCACTAGGCCTACCCACACAAGTGAGGTACAATTTTTATCGGGAGACTTGGGGGAACGCTGGGTGGAAGGGAATTTGTGGCTCCTCTCAGATTCCAGAACTTTCTGTCACCGAAATGAGAGGAAAAAGTGTTTCTTTGGTCAAATTTTGAGGTTTGCAAAGGATTCTGGGTAACAGAACCTGGTCAGAGCCCCACAAGTCACCCCATCTTGGATTCCCCTTGGTGTCTAGTTTTAAAAAAATGCGGTGGTTTGCTAGGTTCCCCCAGGTGCCGGCTGAGCTAGAGGCCAAAATCCACAGGTAGGCACTTTGTAAAAAACACCTCTGTTTTCTGTGAAAAAATTTGATGTGTCCAGGTTGTGTTTTGGGCCATTTCCTTTCGTGAGCACTAGGCCTACCCACACAAGTGAGGTACTATTTTTATCGGGAGACTTGGGGGAACGCTGGGTGGAAGGAAATTTGTGGCTCTTCTCAGATTCCAGAACTTTCTGTCACTGAAATGAGAGGAAAAAGTGTTTTTTGGGTCAAATTTTGAGGTTTGCAAAGGATTCTGGGTAACAGAACCTGGTCAGATCCCCACAAGTCACCCCATCTTGGATTCCCCTAGGTGTCTAGTTTTAAAAAATGCGCTGGTTTGCTAGGTTTCCCCAGGTGCCGGCTGAGCTAGAGGCCAAAATCCACAAGTAGGCACTTTGCA
Organism: Pleurodeles waltl; assembly: GCF_031143425.1. Classification (NCBI taxonomy): domain Eukaryota; kingdom Metazoa; phylum Chordata; class Amphibia; order Caudata; family Salamandridae; genus Pleurodeles; species Pleurodeles waltl. Next base: position 523,392,088 of record NC_090436.1, read on the forward strand.
AAAAACACCCCTGTTTTCTGTGAAAAAATGTGATGTGTCCACATTGTGTTTTGAGTCATTTCCTTTCGTTGGCGCTAGGCCAACCCACACAAGTGAGGTACCATTTTTATTGGGAGAGTTGGGGGAACACAGAATAGCAAAACAAGTGTTATTGCCCCTTGTCTTTCTCTACATTTTTTCCTTCCAAATGTAAGGTAGTGTGTAAAAAAGACGTCTATTTGAGAAATGCCCTGTAATTCACATGCTAGTACGGGCACCCCGGAATTCAGAGATGTGCAAATAACCACTGCTTCTCAACACCTTATCTTGTGGCCATTTTGGAAATACAAAGGTTTTCTTGATACCTATTTTTCACTTTTTATATTTCAGCAAATGAATTGCTGTATACCCTGTATAGAATAAAAACCCACTGCAAGGTGCAGCTCATTTATTGGCTCTGGGTACCTAGAGTTCTTGATGAACCTACAAGCCCTATATATCCACGCAACCAGAAGGGTCCAGCTGACGTAACGATATATTGCTTTCAAAAATCTGACATCGCAGGACAAAGTTACAGAGTAAAACGTGGAGAAAAATGGCTGTTGTTTTACCTCAATTTCAATATTTGTTTTATTTCAGCTGTTATTTTCTGTAGGAAACACTTGTAGAATCTACACAAATGACCCCTTGCTGAATTCAGAATTTGGTCTACTTTTCAGAAATGTTTAGCTTTCTGGGATCCAGCATTGGTTGCTCACCCATTTTGGTCACTAACTGAAAGAAGGCTGAAAGCACAAAAAATAGTAAAAATGGGGTATGTCCCAGTAAAATGTCAAAATTGTATTGAAAAATTGGGTTTTCCAATTCAAGTCTGCCTGTTCCTGAAAGCTGGGAAGATGGTGATCTTGCCACGGCAAACCCTTTGTTGGTGCCATTTTCAGGGAAAAAACCACAAGCTGCCATCTGCAGCCTTTTTTTCCCATTTTTTTGAAAAAAACAAACTTTTCACTGTATTTTGGCTAATTTCTTGGTCTCCTTCAGGGGAACCCACAAAGTCTGGGTACCTCTAGAATCCCTAGGATGTTGGAAAAAAAGGACGCAAATTTGGCGTGAGTAGCTTATGTGAACAAAAGTTATGAGGGCCTAAGCGCGAACTAACCCAAATAGCAAAAAAAAAGGCTCGGCAAAGGAGGGGGAAAAGGCCTGGCAGCGAAGGGGTTAAGGTTTGAAGGTGATTCTGGGTAAGAAAAAGTAGAATGTTCCATCCACAAGAGAGCACCCTATACACTCCTGGGTGTCTGGGTTTGATAGGTGTCCCTGGTTGGCATCCAAGCCCAAACTCCACAGCTACTCACATTGCAAAACAGGTTCGCTTTGGAGGGGAAAAATTTGATTTGTCCATGGTTGCCTTTTGGAGCTTTATTGTTGCAGTTGCTGGACTGACCCACACAAGTGGGATAGCTATCGAGACAAGTGTGGGAACGTGTGGTGGTACAAACTTTGTGGATCCTAGCAGATTCTGGCACTTTCTCTCACAATATATTTTTGTCAAAGTCTATGCATTGGACGGCATTGTAATTAATAAAAAATAGGGGATCTCTGCCAGACAGACCAATCTGAAATTACCTGGTGTCCAGTTTTTAGTAATATCTGGGTTTGGTAGGTGCCCTCACTGGCAGCAGACCATCAGCCCAAATTCCACAGCTACGAAATAGGGACATATTTCTCTCAGATTTTTTCATATCTCCATATAGTGTTTTGGGTCACTTTGTGTTGCAGGAGACAGATGCAACCACATGTGTGTGATACCGTTTTAATTGGAACAAGTGTGGGAATGCTGAGCGGTAGGAATTCTGTGGATCCTCACAGCTTTCTGAAAATTCTCTCTCAGAAATGTAAGAAAAATGCACATTTTTAGCCAAAGTTTATTGTTTGCAAGGCCGTATCGATAAGAAAACATTGCGGCACCCACAACAACTGCACCACTCTAGACTCCCCCGGGTATCTAGTTTTCAGAAATGTCTGGGTTAGCAAGATTTTGTGGGTGGCAGCAGAGTTAAGGCCCAAATTTTGCAGCTACCCAGACTATGCAAAGCATTGATTTTCCGGGAGAAATGTGATTTCTCCAGGTCACGTTTTGGGATGCTTTGTGTTGTGGGCACTAGGCCTAGCCACACAAGTAGGGTACAATTATTATGGGGACACCAGTGGGAACACAAAATAGTAGAACATTTGTTATTACCAAATGGATTTCTTTGACTTTTTGCCTTCTGAATGTAAGCTAGTGTGCAAGAAAGAATATATGTTGCAAAATGCCCTCTGAATCACATAACCCCAAGTTCAAAGGTGTTCAAAAAAGCACTGTTCATAAACTCAGTGGCTTGTGCACATTTCATGAACAATAAGGCTTCCTTCATACTACTTCTTATTCATCAGATTTAAGTATATGAATTGCTGCGCTTTCAATACATGATAAAAAATCATTATAAGCTGCAGATCAATTATTGGCTTTTGGTATTGTGTGTTTTTTGAAAACCTAGAAACTCCTTACAATCATAAGGGTCTGAGGAAAAAAACAATATCTTGCGTTTGTAAATTAGCCATAGTGGCAAAAAATACAGATGAAAAAGTTGCCATCCCTTGCTATTTTTTCCTATCTACTTTTATTATTGTTTGATTTCAACAATGAGTTTATCTGTGAAGATTTTCAGAGATTTACATAAATAACCTTTTTAGGAATTCAGGATTTTGCAAATTTTCAGAAATGTATAGATTTTTTTTAGATAATCTGGGGTTTTCACACAAGTCGACCACAAACTGCAAGAAGGTTAAAACCACAGAAATTTGTGAAAAACTTGACTTTCATAGAAACATGTAAAAACTGTGGTAGATAATTTGATTTTTGAAACAATTCTGCTTGTTACTAAAAGCCGGGAAGACAGTGATCATGCACTGAAAGCTTTTCTTTAATGTAATTTTCTGAAAAATAGCCTCTCTTAAAAAACAAAGGGTTAACATTTGGCCTGAAGGAAAAAGGACCTGTGATATTTCTATTTGGAACAGCAGGCTTTTAATAAAGCTGCCTCCTTCAAAGAGTGTATTAGTGGTCTTAGGGTGGTCTTACTGATTTCCTTCAGAAGATTGAGCATATAACCAAATAGGAAACTCAAAATGAACTGCAAAGTGAATGTCTTAGCGATAGATGGTTTTAAAATTAGTTGTCTTACAAAGACATCTTCATTGTAATGCCCTACCCTCCATTTGGTTATGGCCAATGTTAGAACCCCAGTCTCTAGTTGGCAGAGGTATGCCCCCAGTCCAAGTAGGGACCGCAGTTCTAGTTAGGGCAAGTCAGTGACACTTCATATTCTACCATTCTCTTACATTTAAGTCACCCCTAAGGTAGGCCCTGGGTAGCCCACAGGGCGTGGTACCATTTAGGCAAAAGGCAGGACATGTACTTGTAAGTTTTACATGTCCTGATAATGAAAAACACCTGTGAGAAAACAGGGCTGATTGCAGAGGCCCCCTAACTTTTTGCCCCCATTTTCCACTTTATGCTGGTGTTTTCCTGTCTCTGATGGTGCCCTGGGTACTGCTAACCAGTCCCAGGGCCTGTGCTCTATGTAAAATCAATATGCAAATTAGGCTAATTATAATTGGCTAAGTTAACCTACCTATAAGTCCCTAGTATATGGTAGGGCATGTAGGTTTAGGGACCACAGCATAGGTAGTGCACCCATAGGTGCACTGCTGAGGTGCCCAGTGTCATTTTAAAGGCAGGCCTGCCTTGCTGGCTGCTTTCAAATTAAAGTTATATGCAAAATCGACTTTGGAATTAAAAGTAGTTCCAAAGTCTTAAGCTACCTTATTTTTACATATAAGTCACCCCTAAGGTGTGCCCTATGTGCCCCTAGGGCTGGGTGCCATGTAACTATAAGCAGGGACTTTATAAAAATAGTTTTATAAGCCCTGGTGAGGTAAAAACAGCCAAATTCGTTTTTCCCTCATTGTAGTAAATGGCCTTCATAGGCTAGAATGGGGAGACTTTGTTTTAAATTTTAAAGTCTCCTTAAAAGATGCATACCAAGAATTTGGTATCAAATTAATTGTTGTAATAAATCCCACAACTTCCCATTGTTGGATTTAATATAACTTGTTCAGGTAAAAAGTTTTAGACTTTACCTAAAAAGTTGCCAATTTCAGCCCTGCATTGTTTTTGCTGCTGTGCTCTGATTGGCCAGCCTGCAGCAGCTTAGCCAAGCTGCCTTGATGAGGTGTGAAGTGGCCTGGCTTCACACAAAGGAATGTGCTTGTGGGAGAGAATCTCCCCTCAGCAGATGGTGAGGCAGGAAGGGGGAGGGCTGCCAAACTGGTCTTCAAAGGCAGAGAAAGACATTTGGAGCAACCAGCAACACCCCCACATCCTGCAACCCCAGACAACTAGGTGCCCCCTTGATTAGATTAGGAGAGGGCAGGAGAGGGGTGTGTTTATGATTTGTAGCCACACCAGTGGGTGGGCTCAGCCAGATGTAACCTCCAAAAATCAGATTCAGCCATGTTGGATTTTTAGAGAATGTTGCCTTCTGGGATGGATTTTTGCCACACTTCCCAGGAAGTGGTCATCACAGGGGGACGACCCTGTACCTGATTGGAGAACCAGGACCCCCCTGCTTTTCACCCAGGAGCAAGGATAAAACTGGCAGACCTGCACCCACACCTCAGATCCCCACCAGATTTCAACAAGAAAAGAACTAAAGGAGAAGAAGGACTGCCCTGCTGGACCCCTGGCCTGCACCTGGAACCTGCACTCAGAAGGACTGCACCAGCTGCACACTTGGGCTTCACCACAAGAAGGACTTTGCCTGGCTTCAACTGGTTCAAGGAGGGACTCCCTGTTTGCTACAGGTGAAAAATTGCTATCCAGAGTCCCCTGCACCAACTCCTGAAGAAAGTGACCAGCTGACCACTGTCCAGTGGCCAAAAAGGAGTTTGCGCCAGGTGCATTCTGGGAGTGGTAGTCCGCACCCCCCAAGGACCATCTCAGAACTTCTGGACCCTTGGGGTGAGCTGTGGACCCCAAAAGAACCTTAAAAGAACATCTGGGTGAAGCCCCAGAAGTTTGGAGAAGATTTGAGAATTTTTGTAAAAAAGCTCCATAGAGGGACCGACCCACCGCGGAAATTCTAGCCGGTTTGCCTCAACCGCGACCCGGCCTGATTTGGTGGTTCGTCCCGGTAAAGAAAAATCTCAGAAAAAGAGACTAAGTCCGAAGGTAAAAAGTTGACCGGGACCTCCCAGCCATCGTATCCGAGAAGGGCTCCATGGACGTCGGATCAAGATCCAGGTTTACCCCGGTCGAAGGATTTTCACCTTGAAAAAACGACTAAGTCCGAAGGTAAAAATCTCCACCGAGGAATCCAGCAACGCGTATCCGGAGAAGGGCTCCAGGAGGTCGGATAGGACTGGCAGGTTCGTCCCGCTGAAGAAAATCTTCAAAATAAAGACTAAGGCCCTCATTCTGACCTTGGCGGGCGGCGGAGGCCGCCCGCCAAAGTCCCGCCGTCAGGTTACCGTTCCGCGGTCGAAAGACCGCGGCGGTAATTCTGACTTTCCCGCTGGGCTGGCGGGCGGTCGCCTTCAGGCCGCCCGCCAGCCCAGCGGGAAAGAGGCTTCCACGATGAAGCCGGCTCGGAATCGAGCCGGCGGAGTGGAAGCTGTGCGACGGGTGCAGTTGCACCCGTCGCGTATTTCACTGTCTGCGCAGCAGACAGTGAAATACATTTAGGGGCCCTCTTACGGGAGCCCCTGCAATGCCCATGCCAGTGGCATGGGCACTGCAGGGGCCCCCAGGGGCCCCGCGACCCCCCCTACCGCCATCCGGATCCCGGCGGTCGGACCGCCGGGATCTGGATGGCGGTAGGGGGGGTCGGAATCCCCTCGGCGGCGCAGCAAGCTGCGCCGCCTTGGAGGATTCAATGGGGCGGCGGTACACTGGCGGGAGCCCGCCAGTGTTGCCGGTCCGACCGCGGCTTTACCGCCGCGGTCGGAATCCCCATTGGAGCACCGCCGGCCTGTCGGCGGTGCTCCCGCGGTCCTCCGCCCTCGCGGTCTTTGACCGCCAGGGTCAGAATGACCGCCTAAGTCAGAAGGTAACTTTTTAACCGAGGCCTCCCGCGACCTGTAGCCGAGCAGTGCTCCATCGCGGTCGGCCTGAAACTTTGACTTTGCCCCGGTCGAGGTGCAACCAGATGACCCGATTGGCGCTTTTTGTTTCTAAGCGCTAGAAAAATAATAGTTCTTTAAAAATTCATATCTCTGGTTCCCTTTATCCGATTTTATTCGTTTTGGTGTCATTTTAAAGATAAAAATATAAACTATTTTTATAAATTGGTTTTGGATTTTTAAACTGTTTCCTGTGTTTTATTTAATTACTGTTTTGTGATATTTGAATGCTTTACACACTGTCTCCTAAGTTAAGCCTTGACGCTCGTTGCCAAGCTACCAAGGGTTGAGCTGGGGTTAATTTACTGAGACCTAACTGGACCTAAGTGGAGGTTAGTGGCTTGTTGCTAGGTGTAGGTACCTACCTGCCCTTACCAATAACCCATTTTCCAACAACACCCAAAGTCTTTTTTCATTATTGTGAAGCCTGCTCCTCCCATAGGTCAGCATCGAAAATTCCCTTATATACTTCTAAGCAGTAATTGCTGATCTGAAAGGAGTGGCATTGTTTTGTTTGGTATGGTTGGAATGGTAGTGACAAATCCTGTTTACTGGTGAAGTTGTGTTTAACATTACTATTTTTAAAATGCCACTTTTAGAAAGGAAAATGTTACTTACCCAGTAGACATCACACTACATGCCACGAACAGATGTCCACTGGGTAAGTAACATTTTCCGTTCGATGGCATGTGTGGCTGTAGATACACATGCTTTGCATAGACTGTAAAGCAGTCCCTCCCAAAAGTGGTGGTAAGCCTGTGGGAGTTGGAGTTGTCTGCAAAAAATTTCTTAGGACAGCTTGCCCTACATTTGCTTGCTGTCAAGCTTGTATATCCACACAACAATATTTTGGGAATGTGTGTGGTGTAGCCCAAGTAGCTGATCTGTATATGCCAGATAAAGGAATATTTCCCAAAAATGCCATAGTAGCGCATATTTTCCTAGTGGAATGAGCCCTAGGGGTTTGTGGCAATTCTCTTTTTGCCTTAACATAACATGTTTGTATGTATTTAACAATCCATGTAGCTACGGCATTCTTTGTGATTGGATTGCCCTTGAAAGGCAACGCAAAAGCTACAAAAAGTTGTTTTGTTTTTCTAAATTATTTTGTTTTGTCAATATAATACAGGAATGCTCTCCTTACACCTAAAGTGTGGCATGCCCTCTCTGCTACTGAATCAGGTTTTAGGGAAAAAACTAGCCAATCAATGGTCTGATTGACGTGAAACTGAGACAGCACTTTTGGGAGGAATCTTGGATTTGTGCAAAGGACCACTTTATTTTTATGTATTTGAAAGAAAGTTTCTTCTAAAGTTAATGCCTGGAGCTCAATGACATGTCTAAGTGGTGTGACTGCAACCAGAAAAGCTACCTTCCAACAAACTGAATAGGACATGAGTGAGGTGGTTCAAATGGAGGGCCCATGAGCATAGTGAGAACAATGTTAAGATTCCATGATTTAACAGGTGGAAGTCTAGGTGGAATTACCCGTTTAAGTCTTTCCATGAAAGTTTTAATTACAAGGATTCTGAACAATGAGGTATGTTCCCTGTTTGGCAAAAATGCAGCTATAGCTGCAAGACATAATCTGATTGACGTGTAAGCTAATTTGGCTTGCTGCAAATGTAGCAAGTAGCAAATAATTTCCTGAACAGATGGTTTAATTGGATCAATGTGTTCAGACTGGCAGTAGCAAACAAAGCGCTTCCATTTTTCAGCATAACATGCCCTGGTTGTTGGTTTGTGTGCATCCTTTAAAATTTCCATACATTCAGGAGGTAATTTGAGATAAGCAATTCTATGACTTCAGGAGCCATATCACCAAGTTGACCGATTTGGGGTTTGGGTACCTGATCCGTCCATAGTCCTGAGTGAGAAGATCCGGCCTGTTGGGGTGATTCTTGTGAGGACCTTGCAAGAGGTCCAGAAGTGTTGTGAACCAAAGTTGACGCTACTAGTATCATAGTTAGTGATGTCTGTCTGTGTTTGCGAACCAGACATGGAATGAGTGGGATAGGTGGAAAAGTGTACGCAAATATCCCTGACCAGTTCATCCATGGAGCATTGCCCTTGGGGAGAGGGTGAGGATACCTGGACATGACGTTTGGGCATTCTGAGTTTTCTGCTGTGGTGAAAGTATCTATTTGAGGATTCCCCCCCACTTTTGGAAGTATATTTGAAGGACTTGTGGGTGGAGTTCTTATTCGTGGACTTGTTGCTGCATCCTGCTTAGCAGGTCTGCAAACATGTCGGTCCCTGGGAGATACTCTGCCAGTAGGTGAATGTGGTGGTGATGAGTCCACTTTCATAATGTTTGTGCCAGTTGTGATAACTGGAACAATTGTGTCCCCCCACTGTTTTTGGAGGTAATACATCGCTGTCATATTGTCCGTCTGGACACTTTGTGTGTGAGGTGAGGTAGGAAAGCTTTGAGGGATACCACTTGAAGCTTCAGATAACTGATGTGCATGGCACAATGTGTGTACACTGTGAGGTTCTGTAGATGTACTCCCTAACCTGTCAAGGATGCATACGTGGTCAGAATGAGTTGAAGCACATGGTCCTGAAAATACCTTTTAAGAGGTTAGTGGAGTTCCACCATTGCAGACAGTGGTAAGTTTGGTGGTCTATCAACAATAGATCCTGAAGATGACCCTGTGACTGCCACCACCGATGAGACAGACATTGCTGTAACCGCCGCATGTGAAGTCTGACATGTGCGACAATGGCAATGCAGGATGCCATCATCCCTTAAACACACATGACAGTTTTGACTGTGGGAGTGTGATATTGTTGAAACTGAGGAAGAAGATGTTGAAAACTTAGTATCCAAGCTAGATGGGGTTATGTTATTCCCAGTTGTGTATTGAGAACAGCCCTTAAGTAGGGTTGAAGCTGCAGGGGTTGTAGATGAGATTTTTAAAAATGTACTTTAAGCCATAGCTTGAGAAGAAGTTTTACCATAATTAGAGTGCGGAATTGGCACTGTTGTAGCATGTTGGCACTGATAAGCCAGTTGTCTAGATATGGGAAGACATTAATCTTTTGTCTTCTGAGGTACGCTGCAACAACTGCTAGACATTTGGTGAATACCCTTGAAGCGGTTGTGACCCCAAAAGGGAGGACTTTGAATTGGTAATGTTTTCCCACAACCACAAATCTTAGATATTTGCAGTGTATGGGAATGTGGAAATAGGCAACTTTTAGATCTAGAGCTATCATGAAGTCGTTCTGTTGAAGGAGTGGGATGACAACCTGAAGAATGACCTTGTGAAAGTGTTCAAAAAGAATGTATTGGTTTAGGGGCATGAGATACAAAAAGGGGCTGAGTGACCCATCCTTTGTTTGGAATGAGGAAGTATAGTGAGTATACTCCATTTTCGTGATATTGGGATGGAACCTGTTCTGTCGCCCCTTCCAGAAAGGAGACTGTACCTCCTTTTTAAGGAGTGCAAGGTGTTCTTGAGATAACCTGTGGGTGCGAGGAGGGATGTTAGGAGCTGTGGAAGTAAGCTCTAGACAATAACCATGGTGGATAATGGAGAGGACCCACTGAGCCGATGTTATGTCCATTGTGGGAAGAGCACTCAAGACGTCCCCCAACTGATGATATATGGGGTTGTGGTATGTGGAGGTAGTCAATGTTTTGCTGTGGAAGCTGAACCCCAGGAGTTACGGTTTTTGCCTATGCCTCTGAAATTATTTCCATTGACTGTACCCCTAAAGAAGCCTGTGGGGTAAGAGTTTGAGGCTTGTTTATTCTGGGAGGTGGAGGGGTCCGACGTTGTAGAGGATTTGTAACCCCCTGTAAACATTTGGCGCTGAACAAATCCCCTTTGTGCTTTGGACTGGAGAGCATCCATGGCTTTGACAATGTCTGTCTTTTTAAACATTTTCTAATGTGGAGTCACCTTGTGGTCCAAAAAGATGTTCTTTTCAAAAGACATATTTAATATAGCTTGCTGCACCTCCGGCTTAAACCCAGAACATCTTTGCCATGCATGCCTTCGTATCAGCACGCTGGTATTTATGCCTCTTGCAGCTGTGTCAGCAGCATCCAATATACACCGAATAGAGTTATTCACAGTTGTTTGACCCTCTTGAACAATTTGCTGTTCACACTTACGATGGTCCTCAGGGAGATATTGGAGGATATCCTCCATTTCATCCCAGTGGGCCCTCCCGTACCTAGCGAGTAAGGCTTGTGAATTAGCAATACGCAAATGATTTGCAGCTTGCGCAGCCACTCTCTTACCTTCAGTGTCAAGCTTTCTACTTTTATTGTCTGGTGGAGGAGAGTCTTCAGTGGCGTGGCTATTAGCCCTTTTTCTAGCATTAGTAGCCACTATTGAGTCCGGTGGCACTTGTGACCTGATAAAAGTGGGTCTGAGGGTGCAGGTTTATTTTTTTTGTCTACCCTAGGTGTTATGATTTAGGAGCAGACAGGCTCTTGAAAAATATCAGCCGCAGGGCGCATCATTCCAGAAAGCTTAGGAAGATATTGGGTGTCTCTATGAGTGCTGGTAAGTGCATTGAATAAGAATTTCTCTTCAGTGGGTTATTTATGTATTGGTACACTATGGTATGCAGCTGCCCAAGCAATAACTTGTTGGTAGCTGGTGGTATCTTCTGGAAGGGAAGGCCTAACAGGATACAGATCTGGGTCAGTGTTAATGACGGGCCCTGGATCATAACAATACTGAGGTCTGGATCTTGAAATGTACCCCGAGTAGTGTTATTTGCACATGGGTGAAACCTGTGGAGTCTGCAAATGGAGAAGTAGGGGGTGGAGGAGAGGAAGGAGGAGAAGCAGGCTCAGTTGAGGAGAGAACCTTCTCTTTATGTATCTTTTTTGGAAGTGGGGAAATGCCCAATGCCTCCTGAAAAGTTAGTTTCCTTCTAAAAGTCACAGTAGGTGAAGCTACAATGTGCCCTGTGCCTTCCAGAATGTATAGTCTGCCCTGTTTAGCATCCATAGTTTCAAGTATAGGCTGAATAGGTGAGGGCGTGGATGAAGAATGTCCTGAGTCCAAAAGCCCTGAAGTTACAGTTTTTTAATGTTTCGGAACAAAGTTTTTGGTTGATGGCTTTTTTTCGGTACCGAACTCGGTTATGTAGGCTCTCCACTCGACTCTCGGCTTGAGGCGGGTACAGTTGGTGCCAAAACCTTGCCCATAGTAGGTCGGACCGAAGTGGATGAGATCAATGCTGCAGTTAAAGCTGCCGCATTGGTTTCAGTGCTGAGCCGGTAGACGGGGCAGCTGAACCTTTTTTCCGAGAACGACCATGGTTTACTTGCAGTGGTGGTCCAGTGACCTCAACAGGGACTTTTTCTGAGTTTTTGGGTGAGGGGGTGGGGCCCCAGTAATCACGGTTTGTGCCAATGTTAATGGTTGGCTCTCAGTGGTGGATTGAATGTCGGAATCCTTTGTTGTGGCTGTTCTTGTCCCTGTTCTTCCCCAAAAATATCTAGGGTGCCTTCTGGAGATCTGCGTGCCATCTCTAACCTGTGAGCTAATTGGTCCCGAAGAGTTTTCTTCAATCTAAACGATCGACACGCCTCACAAGTAGCCTCTTGATGATCCGGTGAGAGGCACAGGTTACACAGCCGATGGTAATCTGTGTAAGGGTACTTAAGTGGCACCGAGGACAGAATTGAAAATGGTGTCCGTTCCATCAGGATTACATTCTTCTTGGCACTACAAGTATATAGGCCCAAAGGCCCAGAAGGGCGTACGGTTGAGAAAACTGGTCCCGACAAGTTTGAGAAATCAATGTGCGAAGAGAAACCGTGATCGAAAGTACAAGACGGAGAGAAAGTCTTTGACCGGAGCATGGAGTGAAAAATTACACGTCCCAACCTGATAGCGGAGAGACGGTCTAACAAAGGACTCGATGCCCATGCGCAATATCACAGAAAGGGGGGAGTCACTCAATCCTGTGACTTGAAAAATAAATACTTTTTTTGAAGAAAAAAAACTTGTAACACTCCGGACTCAACACTAGATGGCAGGATAAAGCAAAGCATGTGTATCTACAGCCACACATGCCACCGAATGTAGGCATTTCTATGCACTTACTGCTCTCTGTGCCTTACAGCCTGTTTCCAATCCACGTCTGGTCTGTGCTGGTTGACAGCTACCCCTCTTGCATTCCACCCTTATAGCCATAAACACAGGACACTCAACTGCATCTGCATACTGATGGGGCTTCCCGAGCAGGAAGGGTGGAGGGGCTCTCACTTACACTTCAAAGGCTAGTGGCCTGACCTCACACAAAGAACTGATAACCCTCCACACAGATCTCCTGGAAGACAGGACTGAGCTAAAAGGGGAACTGGTGCACTTCAAAACCACCCTTTGAAATTTCCACTATGTCTAAGGCTCATTTGGGCATAAATACTGGGTCTGTGGCCCCTCAAATCAGACACTTCTGGACCAACAACTGCAATCTGTCAGAGGGACTGCCCTACTACCCAAAGGACTCATCTCGACTGCTTTTCTGGAAGGACTGCTCTCCGGCTCATTGCCCTGCTGCCTGGTGCTCCCTGACTCCTCTGAAAGGACTTTGCCTTCGCCCACAACCGATCTCCAACGGCTTGGACTGAGCTTACCTGCAGTTATGAAGTCTCAGGGCCATCAAAAACTTCACCAGAGGGAGGAAATTCAGTGCGCCGAAAAAACAATGCAACACCTGCAAAAATTGATGCACTGGCTGCAGAATCGACACAGCACCTGTCTTGCGGTTGAAAAATCGCTGCAGCGCCTCCCGAATAGATGCAGCGCCTGTTTCATCATGGCAGCGCGTTTTGGATTTTCCATGCATCGTCCCTCAAAATATCCCCGCACAGTAGTAAGGAGGGAAGGCTGCACACCCGGAAATCAATGTATCACCTTGCCTGTGAATACAACACATCACCTCCGCCGCACCGGAAAAATCAACACATTGTTTTCCTTTCTGTCGCATCACCTCCTCTGCGCGGTTATTATTGATGCATGCCATGTACTTTGTACTAAAAATATACATTCAATGATTGCTATGGATTAAGACTTACCTAACCTTCTAAAAAGTGATATCTTGACTTGTGCATATTAGATTCTTGACATTTTGGTCTTATTTTATTCAGATAAATATTATCTATTTTCCTAAACTGGCAAGGAGTACTTTTTGTGGTGTTTTCAATGTGTTTTTGTATGAGTTATTGCACAAATACTTTACACATTGCCTTCTAAGTTAAGCCTGCCTGCTATGTGCCAAGCTACGGGAGGGTGAGCACAGGATAGTTTTCGTTGTGTTGTGACTTACCCTGATTAGGACTGTGGTCCCTACTTGGACAGGCTGCATAACTCCCCCAACTAGAGACGCAATGTCTAACAAACCATAATATAGCATATTACACTCTGTACATCTGCGTACGCACATAAACACACACACACACACACAAGCATTTAGCCATACACCATATACAAACTATAGATGAATACTAAAGTGCATTTTTTAAACTTTTTATTAAAGTAGAAAAGTTGAGACGGGTTGTCTCGATAAACTAAATTAAGGCCCCTTTGTGGTTCACATAGATACCTGTCACTTGGAACGCCAGAGCTAGTCATCAAACCTTTTCGATCCTCTCTCCCCTAAAGGGCACTAAACTCCTCTCATCACCAGCACACACATTCCCCCAGAGCCAGTAACATGGAACTAGAATCCCAATCCAAATAAAAGTTCATCATTGTTTTTATTTTTATCTATGAGGCTCGGAGAGTGATATATCAACCTTATTATAGGCAATATAGCTCTCTTGTCGATGCGTACGAGATACCTGCTGACTCCAGGCGGCGAGCGTTCTGCTAAGACTCCAGGGCTTGGTCAGTCAACAGATTAATACATTCTGTCAGTTCATCCGTGTGATAATTGAAGCAGCCAGTAAAATTCAATACTGGATAGCACTGGGCTGGAAATGTGATCCTGATCAAACATTTGTCAGTCTTTGTGCGAGATGACAGCTATTTGAATAAGGTAAGTGAATGCAGCGCAGCACTCAATAAGAAGCATGGCAGAATCTGAAGCAATGTTATACTTCTCTGACAAATGTTAGAGCACTTTAAAATGACAGAACTAAATTACTTTATGTATAACAGGACGTGGACTTAATGTTTTCTGTTTGATAAGTAATGAGAAACTCCCCTGCAAAAGAAGGATGGGAATTGATTTTTTTTTAACAACAGCACATAGTTAAACATCCCTGAACTGCAATCATTCTATATTATCGAGGAACGCTTGAAGACAAAATGAAGGACTTTACATTGTGCTACATTAGTTACCACCGATTAACTTTACACTCAAACTGTGCAGGTTATTTACGACTTACTTAAATAGTTAAGGAAACTAAGGGCTTGCTTGCTGTTAATTTACACGGCGTGCATTCCCTGCACTAGGCCTCACTCTTCATGGGAGTTAGCAAAGCTATTCCTGCTGCAATAAAAACAGTGTGCTACAGTAGAGATTCTACCGGAGGTGGACCTCGGTGTATACTAATTAGTTTGAAGTCGTTCGTTGTGCTTCCTGCAGAAGGGGCCATTATCTGCAACAGTTTAAAAGGAGCAGCGAGAGCTGTTCTCCAATGCCTGTGAAATGTAAGGACTGGGCAAACCTTGGGACAGCGTGGCCCATTGTCATGGCAATTAACAACTACTATGCGGTCCCCTAGGACAGTGAATCCCAACCTTTTTATCGCCGCGGACTGGTAAATGTTTGATAATTCTTCCGTGGCCCGCTTGTTTTGATTTAATAATTTTAATTTAATTGTATTTAAACATGCCTTCAAGATTTGAAGACCTCGGGCGGCCCGGTGCCGATTGATCCGCGGACCGGCACCGGTCCGCGGCCCGGGGTTTGGGGAACACTGCCCTAGGAGACTAGCTTCAACTGATCCAGAGCAGGAGAAAAATGCTTAGATTAATTGCTGACAATCTTGATAACCCTGATTCTACGTTCCTTGTTCCAATACTTACTAATTGCAGTGCAGAGGCACTGTCCCAGAGCAGGAGATAAATGTTTAGATTAATTGCTGGAAATCTTGATAACTCTGATTCCACGTCCCTTATTCCAGTACTTACTACTTGATGTGCAGAGGCACTATCCTCTAAGAATCCACACCGCATAAGCGTCTTTTTGTCTTTTTAGCAAAGGTTCTCAACTTCACCCCACATATAATGTCATTGGATCATCACTTCTTGTAATTCCTGGTGTTTTTTAATTTCCCAACCCATGAAGATGATTCAAGGCGGGCAAGTGAGAACCGGAACGAGGAATGCAGAATCAAAGTAATTCAGATTACTTGTAAGTAATCCAAACATTACCTTTTCATACACCATTCCTCGCCCCCATTCCTAATTAAGTGCACAAATGCCGAAGTCTGAATGTCTTCTAATAATACAAAAACACACCATTAGCCAGCAATACATGCAAGGCAAACAAAATGTAATCAATGTCACGCTTCTCGCTAACCATAAAAAAACAAACCTGTCTATCATGGTCGAGTAATTTCAAAACCTTTTACCAAAACGAAGTTCGGACTCTTGAGCCAAATTATAATGATTGATAAAAGTTGATGTATTTGCCCACATTGCTGCAGCATAGATGTCTGTAAAATAAACTTCTTCTCGTTGTGTTCATGATGCTGCCAGCCTTCTTGTTGAGCGGGATTGCATGAAGCATGGGAGAGAATTCCCGGACTTATTATAAACTAGCACGATTACTTTCTTTATCCACCTACTCAGCGTGGATAATGAAGATTTACATCCTCCCTTTGCTGTCCGAAAATTAACAAAGAACCACTTTTTCTCAACTTTGTTGTTCCTCATAAAAACATTTTCAGTGCCCTCACATCATCCAGTTTGTTAAACTGAAGATCATGCTCTGACACTGTGCCAGAAATAGGATTAATTTGTGAGGAGGGTAGCCCCACCTACTCAATAAACCCACTCAGGTTAGGTCAAAACACAATTCTAAGACAACATCTGCTCAGTCACTGGTAGCTGTGGCTCAAACAACAGACAATCCCCAGATACTTATCAACAATTTTAAAGAACACAAAAGAATAAAATGTTAAAAACAATTTTTTAACGTTTTTAAAGCACAAAAGTGCCCACAAAAAGCCACGCATTGTGGAAAAACAGCATGGATATGGACCTATGTGCAAACTGTGATAGACAGCAGTGCACTTAAGCTACCGCATAGCAGAGCTCAGTTGTGCTCCCACTTGGGAAAACTGAGGATTTGGAGGGATTTAGGTCAACTCTGTGGGGTGCCTATCCACTTAAGCACAGAGTGTCGCCCAGCTCAAGGCTTGCAAGAGGGCCTCCACGGAGGCTATCGGCCCACAAAAGGGAGGAAAAGGGGTGGTGGAGAAATTGCTCCAGTCACTGGGGATAAGAGAGGGTGGAAGTTCACCAAACAGCCCCCTGTATCCTCACACTCCACAGGTGTGGCACTTGTGCAGAAAAAAAAAAGAAAATGCACAGGGGAGAGAACGGATTGTATCCTTTACCTCCTCTCCCCTCTCTACAGTGGGCCTGGGTGGCAGGTAGTGATCCGTGAGGTTCTCTTGCTGGTTTATGGGCCCAGCGCATCCTCAGCAGGGCATCGGCTTCCTCTGTGTGCCTGCAATCCTCTCTTCAGGCCCGTCTGGGCTCCTGCAAGTCTTTGGTCTCGGGAGCTGCACTAGGCAGTGCCAGCAGCTCTGGCCTTCAACAGGAGGCCGCTAGTGGCCTAGCTGGGCTAATATGCCACTGCCTCAGGACTGATGCCTTGTAGCAAGCCAGGATTATGCAGGATCATAGGCACTGCCAGGAATGTTAGCGGGACGCGTCTGCCATCTTGCTCCTCCAGCCACATTGCCCTTTTAAAGGGCAAATCACCAATCTTAGATAGTATAGAGATCAGAGGCACGGGCTGAGGACAAGGGTCCAGTAAAAGTAACATCTCCTTGGCCAACATGGACAAATTTGTTTAATTTCTGTCCACTCATTGAATTTTGAAAACTAAGTGAGGAATCAGAGGAACTGGGGGAGATGGGGAAAATACGACAGACACTTTGGCCATTGATTCAGTAAGGAGCCGTGTTTACTGCGAAGGAATACCAGAATCTGGACAAAAACTAGGAACGTAGAACATTGTGAAGATCTGCAAGTACATCTGTTTCTGGATCTCTGAACCTCTTGCATATTTTCAGAAATGCTTGTGTTGATAGTATAAGAGTCTGTGAAATGGGGAAAACCCTGTCCAGGGAATCTGCCACTGCTGTTTCCCCGAATATAGATTGCCCTGAGAAACTACAGATTCTGCTCTGCTTACTAAAATCTTTTGAACTGAAGTATTGAGGTACTGGGCATAGCTCATGTATTGGTGATTCATGTATGACATTGTCAATTGCTTGTCCCTAATTAATGCTACATTTTGAATATTTCTCAAAAAGAGTCTGCAGAACCATCCATAATGCCATAAGTTCCAACCAGATCGAAAAATGACTGTTTCTTGGCCTACCATTGACCCTGGGTTGCTTTTGATCCACAAACAGCTTCCCCAACCCAATTAGCTTGCGTCTATTGACAGTCTTTATTAGGGGTGGACTCAGTTGGACTCTTTACTCCCTGGGTCCAACCACCACCGTATTTGCTGGGTTACCAAGGTTAGGGCTTTAAATTGTTAAGAAATTAGACACTATTGATAATATAAATAAAAAAACATCCTGCCCATTGCACTACAAAGAAATATGCTGCTTGGAAGAGATAGTATAAAACTAATATGAGGATCTCTTTAACGTATCATCAACATCTTCATATTTACACATATGGATTACTTGAAATATTATCTTGCAGCTGGAGCCAGTATCTGACTGAGGCTTGTTGCATCTGAAACATCTAATCCAGTCTCCGGCTCAATTTCAGTCTCCTTGACATTGGACGAGATATTGTTCCTTCGTTAATTTGGAAACTTGCACCCATATATTTTAGTTAGTGAGATGGCTGCGAGTGAGATTTCTGACAACTGATCAAAAATCCAAACTTTTCCAAATGTAGCTTGATCTTGTGACTGAGCACAGTTAGCAGGTCATCTACCTTATAGTATATCTGAATCATCTCCTCATGGAGCATTGCCATAAGAGGAGCCAGTACTTTGGTGAATACTTTGGGAGGTAATTTGAGCCCAAAGGGAAGGGCCTGAAATAGCCAGTGCAGTTGCCCTACTGCACACCTCATGCAGTTTGGATAATAATTCTGGAATGGCAAATGTAAGTATGCATGCAGTAAATTTACTGAGGTTAGATAATTCTCGTTTGTCCCCAATAGATTTACATGTTGTAAAGTGTTCATCTTGAAATGAACGTATCACTGTATTATACATCTGGCAGATTTATAACCACCCTATAGAGGCCTGAAGCCTACCTCACCAGAAATGCAATGGATTAAACACATTCTTGTGTATTGGTGATAGAACATTCCTCTGCAAGACCTACCGTCTGATGATGTTTCTGGGAAGAGCTGTGGAGATAAACTTTGAATCTACCTGGGCTGCTTCTGTTTTTCATCCCCTTAAATATTAATGTCTTCTGGCAGAGACCATTCCACCCGCTGCCACAGAGGAAGTTTATAAATTATCAAATGCAATATCTTAAAGATATCTTGCTTGGAATGTTATTGCAGTTACAATTGTGCCACACCTTCTTCACTCTGGATAGCAACAGAGTACGAAAATATTCAACTAAAGAATGCAATGTCTATACTGAATAGATTCTGGCTTACACACTTTTCTATTAAGCTCCTTCCTTTTTGTCTACTGAGTATGAAATTACGACTTGCTCATTCAGAATTACTGTTTACTCTCCCACGTTCACCAGTAATGGGTCTAGTACCAATGTCTGAGGAAGCTTCAGAGCACTCTTGGTGAATGGATACAATCGACTGCTACATTTTGGTACTGAAATCTTTTCAGTGTCTTTTCATTCCCTCTTTTACAAATTCTGTTTGGCTGAATGTATTGGTAGTTTAGAAAACGACCTTATCACTACTTTATTAAACTGTCTGTACCACTAACCACTTTTTGAGGACTGCTTTACATTATCAGGGATGTAAAGATTTGCAGGTAAATAAAATATTAGCAAGAACAGTGAATATGAATCAAGAGGCACTCAAACGAAATCCCATCACATCCAATATACAGGTATGACAATAGTATTTTGATTCATAAGTCTTCTTTTTGGATTTCCTTGAAAAAGCGATTTAGCCACAGTCAACAGGTTTCCTTCTACTGGACTTCTTCATGGCTGTAAATGATATTGTACATATATATATATATACATACACACACACACATACATAAATATACCAATATATTTACACAATTACAAACAACATCAATTATATGTACAAGAAACCTCAAGCTTCTAATTGTGGTTGTTGGTGATTGTGAATATATATATATATATGTATATACAGGGAGTGCAGAATTATTAGGCAAATTAGTATTCTGACCACATCATCCTCTTTATGCATGTTGTCTTACTCCAAGCTGTATAGGCTCGAAAGCCTACTACCAATTAAGCATATTAGGTGATGTGCATCTCTGTAATGAGAAGGGGTGTGGTCTAATGACATCAACACCCTATATCAGGTGTGCATAATTATTAAGCAACTTCCTTTCCTTTGGCAAAATGGGTCAAAAGAAGGACTTGACAGGCTCAGAAAAGTCAAAAATAGTGAGATATCTTGCAGAGGGATGCAGCACTCTTAAAATTGCAAAGCTTCTGAAGCGTGATCATCGAACAATCAAGCGTTTCATTCAAAATAGTCAACAGGGTCGCAAGAAGCGTGTGGAAAAACCAAGGCGCAAAATAACTGCCCATGAACTGAGAAAAGTCAAGCGTGCAGCTGCCACGATGCCACTTGCCACCAGTTTGGCCATATTTCAGAGCTGCAACATCACTGGAGTGCCCAAAAGCACAAAGTGTGCAATACTCAGAGACATGGCCAAGGTAAGAAAGGCTGAAAGACGACCACCACTGAACAAGACACACAAGCTGAAACGTCAAGACTGGGCCAAGAAATATCTCAAGACTGATTTTTCTAAGGTTTTATGGACTGATGAAATGAGAGTGAGTCTTGATGGGCCAGATGGATGGGCCCGTGGCTGGATTGGTAAAGGGCAGAGAGCTCCAGTCCGACTCAGACGCCAGCAAGGTGGAGGTGGAGTACTGGTTTGGGCTGGTATCATCAAAGATGAGCTTGTGGGGCCTTTTCGGGTTGAGGATGGAGTCAAGCTCAACTCCCAGTCCTACTGCCAGTTCCTGGAAGACACCTTCTTCAAGCAGTGGTACAGGAAGAAGTCTGCATCCTTCAAGAAAAACATGATTTTCATGCAGGACAATGCTCCATCACACGCGTCCAAGTACTCCACAGCGTGGCTGGCAAAAAAGGGTATAAAAGAAGGAAATCTAATGACATGGCCTCCTTGTTCACCTGATCTGAACCCCATTGAGAACCTGTGGTCCATCATCAAATGTGAGATTTACAAGGAGGGAAAACAGTACACCTCTCTGAACAGTGTCTGGGAGGCTGTGGTTGCTGCTGCACGCAATGTTGATGGTGAACAGATCAAAACACTGACAGAATCCATGGATGGCAGGCTTTTGAGTGTCCTTGCAAAGAAAGGTGGCTATATTGGTCACTGATTTGTTTTTGTTTTGTTTTTGAATGTCAGAAATGTATATTTGTGAATGTTGAGATGTTATATTGGTTTCACTGGTAATAATAAATAATTGAAATGGGTATATATATTTTTTTGTTAAGTTGCCTAATAATTATGCACAGTAATAGTCACCTGCACACACAGATATCCCCCTAACATAGCTAAAACTAAAAACAAACTAAAAACTACTTCCCAAAATATTCAGCTTTGATATTAATGAGTTTTTTGGGTTCATTGAGAACATGGTTGTTGTTCAATAAAAAATTAATCCTCAAAAATACAACTTGCCTAATAATTCTGCACTCCCTGTATATATATATACATATATATATATATAGAGAGAGATAGATAGGTATATATATATATATATATATATATATATATATATATATATATATATATATATATATATATAAATATATATATATACATACACACACATATATACGTTTTGGTGGATATTGCTTCATCTGCTCTGGATTTTATATATATATATATGTATCCTAAATCATTTACAGCTCTGAAGATGTTCATTAAAACAAAACACGTGGCCATGACTATATCACTTCTTAAAGGTAATTTAATAAATAAGACATTAATACAATTATTATTGCCTGTATATTGGATGTGATGGACTTTTTTATTTGAATGCCCCCTAAGTCATTTTCACTATTCTCTCTGTTTTGGCAGCAGCATCTTTAGAACTTGGTTCTACTCACGGTTGACACTTATGGTTTTGAATGTGCTGTAATTCTGCCTTAGCTGCTATGTAAATTGTTTGGTAAAATAAAATATGAGACCCTGCAACTCCTCTTACTGACTATACATCCCCCAGGCATCACAAACTCATCTTTCTCATCATCATCATAGTTTGGTGAGGACTAGGATGAACAAATTGAAGATGGAGCTGTACATAAACTCTAGTAATAGTTGGATTTCACGGGAGAGAATGCACCATTTTGATTCTCCTCTCTTCTGAGATGCACTTAACTAAACCATGTAGTTGTTTCTCCGAGGTGTTGCGTACAAGATCTTTCTCGTGATAAATGAGACCTCCTAGGATCTTTGTGATGTTTTCCCTCTCTGCGTGTAGTGAATGGTGACAAGTGTCTTTTATTTCTTTCTTTAAAACTTCCCAGTCTTGTCAGCCAGGCATAACTTACACTGGCTATCCTTTATACAAGGTCCTTACTTCGCCCTCATTTTGAAGGACTAGATTTTTTTTTTTTTTTTTATGATTTTCTTTCCCCAAAACTCAGTATCACATGTAAACCACTTTTTGCTGCAAACATTTTCATTCTTTAAATTAATAAAGAATTGACGCCAAAAACTACATAAAACTCCACCGCTGCTTGAAACTGGTCTCTGGCGTTTAAAGGGCAAACCAACAACAAAATACATAGTCATGCCACAGCCAATAAAATAACGAATAATTGCCCCTTCTCTATTTGACTTATTAAACAATTAATATGATGATCGAGCTAGGTACGGAAAACAACCCTTACCTTCTGATTATCCTTATGTTCTACCTGAATCAGCAAGCCAGTGCATACAAACTTCACAAGCTAGCACACACCATATGCACTCTTCCTGTGGGAGGATGGAAGGCTGAGTCTACATTTTAGCTGGGATTCAAATTCATGGCCTCAGATGAACCAGTATTGTAGC
This sequence comes from Pleurodeles waltl, assembly GCF_031143425.1. Classification (NCBI taxonomy): domain Eukaryota; kingdom Metazoa; phylum Chordata; class Amphibia; order Caudata; family Salamandridae; genus Pleurodeles; species Pleurodeles waltl. The sequence goes on from NC_090436.1 coordinate 523,414,705, forward strand.
TCCGGGTACCACAGTGCACCTCATGGGCCAATGAGCAGCTGATTAGAGAGAGTCTGCTTTAAAATGAATAATCACTGGCTGATGCTTCACTTCTCGCACCGTAATAGTCTAATCTATCTCTCATTCAGTGACTCAAACCACCCTTCAGAGAGATGTCCATGCAATGTGACAAGCCCCATACTCCTCTTGGCTACCTTATAAAGGTTAATTTAAGCAAAAAAACTCCTGCAGACATTAAACACCAATTTACTTTAGGAAGTAAACTGCCTGAAGGGAGGCACAAACATAATATAGGTAGTGTGATGGGTGGATTCTCAGAGGTTACTGCATCTACACTGCACTTAGTATGAAAAGAGGCAAGAATGCTGGATAAGGAGGTGATATTGACCTGAGATAAAGACCACAACTCCAGTGCGCTACCATAATATATTTGAATAAAAAAAAAAATACACAGAGGGCTGCATGCAGCAAGTACCTCATGTGTATAGAATACATAAAAAGAAATGGGCAGAGAAGCTTCAGAGAGATGGCTATGTGAAACTCTGTTTCCCCCTCACGTAATTTTTCGAAACCTTACACCCCCATGTCAAATACATTCAATATAACATCGGTTTTATCAATTTGAAAGACCACCTGCTCCTAAGTGAGAGTCCACACTAGTTTGTAAAACAGACATATCAGTGGACACCTCTACACATGTATTGAGCACAAAAGGATACATATGGGGGTGTACATAATGCATGCTGCAAACATCTGGCCGATGAACCGAAAGTCCAACCACTGCAGGCAAGATGGCTCCTAAGTCCACATCGGAAGATCAGCAGTTTCCAGTAACTGCACACTATAGGTGCTATGCTGCTGTATTTTAAAATATTAAACAAAAGATTGAAACTACATAAAGCATTTTTCCTCATGACAGTCCCTCCTGAAACTGTTTGATACCCTTGTTAGATCAGGTACTCACGAGCATGAACAAGCTTGTTATGGAGCTGGTGAGTTCAGGAGATACCATTTCAACAACCGTACAAAGATAAGAGTATGAGTGACAATATAGTTTGTGAATATGATGGGTAAGGCGTTTTTACTATACCACTACACTCTAATTTCAAATAAATGGTTGCAGCTTTTTTTTTTATAAAGCCTAAGATACCTCACGGTAAAGCAGCTCAGGGTGGACAAGGGTCACAGGTCTTTCAGTGTCTGCAAACTCAAGCTGCCCACAACATTCTGCTAAAAGACCGACTCAAGCACTGTTACTGGGACAGGCAGATTCTCTACACGTCATGAGTTGTATCTCTTTCTCTTTTTTGGGTGTCGCCGCAAAATTTACTTCTCTGCCCCTATGTTTATTCCTTACCCTTTCAGAAAAGACAGACAAGATTGGATTGCAGCTGGGACTAGGGATTGCAAAGAGGTATTTAGAATAAGTCAAAGTAAAATGTAAATGGTCAACCAAATGACCACTCAATTGCACAGTGAGAATATTCCCATTCTGCATAAGACATTGATGGTTGCATTGCTAAACCTTACTCATCTAGAAATTTTGGCAGATGCTCTTTTTTTCAGTGTCTTCTAATTACAATTTTCCTAGGACCCACAGGCCCTCATTTATAATGTGCTCTCTTCTGCAAAGTCCTGATGATGACTTTTAGAATCACGTATAATGTCAAAATGTTCTTGACTTGAACATAGTGAGACCCCTGGACTGAACTATTTGTGCAATTTTCCAGTGATAGGAATTTGTTTTCAACAAAGAATAATGACCTCTAATAGAGGAGTCTTTTGTTGGTTATTTGATCTGTACAAAAATAATTAACTGTAGTTCTCCAGTATAGGCATCTTTCATAGATTCACATGCTTGAATCATTCCGCATTGTCGAAGTGGGAGTGCCAGCACACCATAATAAGGCAGTATATGAAATTACTAGAGGATGTAATGGTAATGAACTACTCACTCTAATAACTTATCCATGTAATTTAAAAAAAAGAACAGAACTCCAGCCAATCAGGCGACAGCACCCTCTAGAATACTCCTGAAAGAGGCTGGTTCCATCAGATTTCCAAGCACTAGTAGATAGGTAATCCAGTAACATTAAGTGGAGCCTCTAAGGGGAGGAGGGTGGCTCGCATGTGAATCTATTAAAGATGTCAATACTGGAGAACCACAGATACAGGTAAGTAACTTATTTTGCTCCACAGTATGTCCAGTATTGAGCCTTTCACAGATTCACATGCTTGAATCAGAAGAGTAAGCACACTGTGTGTGTGTGTGTGCATATATATGTGTGTATATAAATATATATATTCATTAATTAATGTAAACTGTGATAGCAGAATACTGGTATAAAAAGATTTAACTGTATATATATATATATATATATATATATATATATATATATATATATATATATATATATATATATATGGAAAATGTCACTTACCCAGTGTACATATGTTTGTGGCATGTTCCGCTGCAGATTCACATGCTGTGTACTGTTCCTGCCATCTATGTTGGGCTCGGAGTGTCACAAGTTGTTTTTCTTTGAAGAAGTCTTTTCGAGTCACAGGACCGAGTGACTCCTCACTTTCGGCTCCATTGCGCATGGGCATCGACTCCATCTTAGATTGTTTTCCCGCATAGGGTGAGGTAGGAGTGGTAGAATGAGAATAGTAAAGATGTCCATGCAATGGAATAGATATGTATGTACATAGTTTAGTCTAAAGGAATGTTTATTTACATATATACAGTTTTCTAATTGTAACTTAAACGGCTACAGGCTCCCGGGGAGGTGGGAGGGCACATGTGAATCTGCAGCGGAACATGCCACAAACAAATGTACACTGGGTTAGTGACATTTTTCGATCAATGGCATGTGTAGCTGCAGATACACATGCTGTGCATAGACTACAAAGCAGTAATCCTCCCAAAAGCGGTGGTCAGCCTGTAGGAGTTGAAGTTGTTTGAAATAATGTTCTTAGTACAGCCTGTCCTACTGTGACTTGTTGTGTTGCTAACACATCTACACAGTAGTGTTTGGTAAATGTATGAGGTGTGGACCAAGTGGCTGCCTTACAAATCTCTGTCATTGGTATGTTACCTAGAAAGGCCATTGTTGCCCCTTTCTTACTAGTGGAGTGTGCCTTTGGTGTAATGAGTAGTTCTCTTTTAGTTTTTAGGTAACAAGTCTGTATGCATTTAACTATCCATCTGGCTATACCTTGTTTGGATACAGGGTTACCAGCATGGGTTTTTTGGAATGCGACGTACAATTGTTTAGTTTTCAAAATGGTTGTGTTCTGTCTATATAGTACATTAGAGCTCTTTTAATGTCTAACGTATGCAGTGCTCTTTCTGCTACTGAGTCTGGCTGTGAGAAGAAGACTGGAAGTTCCACTGTTTGCGTTAAATGAAACAGTGAAATGACCTTTGGTAGAAATTTTGGATTTGTGTGAAGAACCACTTTATGTTTGTGTACTTGTATAAAGGGTTCCTCAATAGTGAGAGCCTGTATTTCGCTAACTCTTCGTAGTGAGGTGATAGCCACTAGAAATGCTACTTTCCAAGTTAAGAATTGGATTTGACAAGAATGCATGGGTTCAAAGGGTGGGCCCATAAGTTGTGTAAGTACAATATTAAGATTCCACGAGGGTACCGGTGGTGTTCTTGGCGTTATGATCCGCTTTAGTCCTTCCATGAAGGCTTTAATAACTGGTATTCTAAATAGTGATGTTGTGTGTTTAATCTGCAAGTAAGCAGAGATTGCAGTGAGATGAAATTTGATGGAAGAACAAGCGAGATTTGCTCCATGTTGGTAGTTTAATAAATAACCCACAATGTTTTGTATGGAGGCATCTAACGGTGTGATTTTGTTTGCTTGGCAGTAGAAAACAAACCTTTTCCATTTATTAGCCTAGCAATACCTTGTGGTAGGTTTTCTTGCCTGTTTAATGACTTCCATACACTCATTTGGAAGATTTAGATAGCCAAACTCTAAGACTTCAGGAGCCAGATTGCTAGGTTGCGCGTTGCTGGATTGGGGTGTCTGATCTGTTGTTTGTGTTGTGTTAACAGATCTGGTCTGTTTGGGAGTTTGATGTGCGGTACTACCGAGACGTCCAACAGTGTGGTGTACCACACTTGGCGTGCCCACGTTGGTGGTATGAGTATTAGTTTGAGTTTGTTTTGACTCAGTTTGTTGACTAGGAAAGGAATGAGAGGGAGAGGGGGAAAAGCATAAGCAAATATACCTGACCAATTGATCCATAGAGCATTGCCCTTGGACTGAGGGTGTGGGTACCTGGACCCGAAGTTTTGGCATTTTGCGTTTTGTTTTGTTGCGAACAGATCTATGTCTGGTGTCCCCCTGTTTGTTTAGGTAATACATTGTTGGTATATTGTCTGTTTTGACAAGAATGTGTTTGTGAACTAGAAGAGGTTGAAATACTTTTAGTGCTAGGAAGACCGCTAGCAGTTCTAAGTGATTTATGTGTAGTTGTCTTTGTTGACTGTCCCATTGCCCTTGTATATTGTGATTGTTGAGGTGTGCTCCCCACCCAATCATTGATGCATCTGTTGTGAGAATGGCGTGAGGCACAGGGTCTTGAAAAGGCCGCCCTTTGTTTAAATTTACAGGGTTCCACCACTGAAGCGAATAGTGTGTTTGGCGGTCTATCAACACTAGATCTTGGAGTTGACCCTGTGCCTGCGTCCATTGTTTTGCAAGGCACTGCTGTAAGGGCTACATGTGTAGCCGCGCGTTTGGGACAGTTGCGATGCATGATGCCATCATGCGTAGGAGTTTCATGACAAATCTGACTATGTAGTGCTGATTTGGTTGTATGTTTGATACCATGGTTTGGAATGATTACACTCTTTGTGGGCTTGGAGTGGCAATAGCTCTTTGAGTGTTGATCCCAAGTATTGTTGTAGTTGGGATGGTTGTAAGTGAGATTTTTGGTAATTTATAGAGAGCCCTAGTCTGTGTAGGGTATCTATTACATACTGTGTGTGATTTTGACACCGTTGTTGAGTGTTGGCTTTTATTAGCCAATCGTCGAGATATGGGAATATGTGCATGTGATGTCTCCTTCTATGGGCCGCTACTACAGCGAGGCATTTTGTAAATACTCTGGGTGCTGTTGTTATCCCGAAGGGCAATACCTTGAATTGGTAATGTTTCCCCTGTATGACAAATCTGAGGTATTTTCTGTGAGATGGATGGATGGATGGGTATATGGAAATACGCATCTATTAGATCCAGTGTTGACATGTATTCTCCGTGTTTTAGTAAGTGGACTACATCTTGTAGTGTGACCATGTGGAAGTGTTTTGATTTGATGAATAGGTTTAGAGTCCTGAGATCTAAAATTGGTCTTGGTGTTTTGTCCTTTTTGGGAATAAGGAAATATAGGGAATAAACCCCTGTTCCCTTTTGTTGGTGAGGTACTAGTTCTATGGCTTGTTTTGTTAATAGTGCTTGCACTTCTATTTGTAACATGTCTAGATGTTGTGCCAACAGTTTGTGCGCTCTTGGGGGAATATCTGGAGGAAAATGTGTGAATTCTATACAGTAACCATGTCGGATAATTGATAGGACCCATGTGTTTGTGGTTATGTCTGACCAATGTTTGTGGTAAAATGTTAGTCTTCCCCGCACTGGTGATGTGTGTTGTGCATGGGTGACAGGCAAGTCACTGTTTGTTATCAGTGGCCTGCTTAGTGGGCTGAAACTTTCCCCTTGACCTTGGGAATTGTCCCCTGATGGACCCGCGAACCCCCCTCTCTGATATTGGGATTGGTAGGTGGGTTTTGCTTAAGAGGTGGAAGCCTCTGAAGGCTGTTGTCTGAAACCTCCCCTATATTGCGGTTTCCTGAATGTCCCTCTATATTGGGACGAGTAGAGCGTGCCCATGGCTTTGGCCGTGTCAGTGTCTTTCTTCATCTTTTCGATGGCTGTGTCCACTTGTGACCCAACCAGTTGTTGCTGATTAAATGGCATGTTCAGTACTGCCTGCTGTATCTCAGGTTTGAACCCGGAGGACCTTAGCCAAACGTGCCGTCTAATTGTGACTGCCATGTTCACTGTTCTTGCGGCAGTGTCTGCGGAATCCAATGCCGAACTAATTTGATTGTTCGATATTGCCTGCCCTTCCTCTACCACCTGTTGAGCCCGTTTTTGTTATTCCTTGGGGAGATGCTGGATGATATCACTCATCTCGTCCCAATGAGCTCGGTCATAACGTGCGAGGAGGGCTTGAGAATTTGCAATAAGCCACTGGTTGGCAGCCTGTGACGCCACTCTCTTTCCTGCTGTGTCAAATTTTCGACTCTCTTTATCTGGAGGTGGTGCATCTCCTGATGATTGTGAGTTGGCTCTTTTTCCTGCAGCACCAACCACTACAGAGTCCAGGGGCAGCTGTTGTGTGATGAACACTGGGTCCGACGGGGGTGGCTTGTACTTCTTCTCCACCCACTGTGTGATGGCTCTCCCCTTCACAGGCTCTTGAAAAACGTGCTGAGCATGTTTAAGCATGCCTGGGAGCATAGGCAGGCTTTGGTAGGAGGCATGCGTGGAGGCCAGGGTATTAAAGAGGAAGTCGTCCTCCAATGGCTCTGAATGCATGCTAACATTATGGAATGCAGCAGCCCTGGCCAAGACTTGGGTGTATTAGGTGCTATCCTCCGGTGGAGACGGTTGTGAAGGGTAGTACTCAGGGCTATTGTCCGAGACAGGGGGATCGTAGAGGTCCCAGGGGTCTACATCATCTTGCGACTGTACAGTGTGTGTGGGTGACTGTGCAGTGGGCGTGGCAGTAGGTGACCCTGTCCTTTGTGGCGAATGTGGGCGAGAAAGTTCTGGCGAAAAATGGCGAGTTGGCGATTTTTCCCTGGCCACTTTAGCTCTTGGCTAATCAGTCTCTGATTGTTCCTGGAAAGCCAGTTTTCTCTTGAATTTGAGAGGAGGGGCAGTTTGGATCTTCCCAGTATCCTTATGGATCTGTATCCGTGCCTTCGTTTGATCAAACTCTTCAATTTGAAGCTCCTCCTCAAATGTGTGCCTCTCTTTTAGTTGCTTAGAGAGCCCATGTTCTTCGGTGTACGAGGTCGTTTTCGGCTCCGAAGCCGGTTTTCTCAGCACCGAAATGCCCATGCTGATGGAAGGCCTCGGCTCCGAAAGGCTCTTTCGAGGCTTAGTCGACTAGAGAAGTCGGTGTTGAGGTTTTTCGACGACGGGTTCTCGGCTCGAGTCCGAAGACTTTGGCACGATTTTGGCCTTTTTCGGTGCCAAAGGTGTTGCTTGGTCACCGCTTTGTTTTTTATGGGTCGAGCCATGACCTTCAGGCAGTGGCGTCCCCGCGGTCTTATGTTTCTTAGGCTGACTGTGGGGTTGGGTCAGAGCAGGCGTACTCACTTGTTGGCCTGCTGTAGGTGGTCGGTCTCCGTCAGAGACGTCCGAGTCCGATCCCTGGATGGAGATAGTCATCTCCTCCTCTTCGACATCAAGGTGTTCCGAAGTTTTCGATGCCATCTGCATCCGCTTGTTTATTAAAGTTCGTTTCTCTTTTAAACTCTACTTTGGTTTGTTACCGTTCCATTTGTAAATGCTTACTTGTTAACATTCATTTCTCCGTTAAACTCGGCCTTTGTTTATAACCTTGGCATTTGTAAATACTTGCTTGTTAAAGTTCGTTTTTCTTTTGACTTTGGTATCTTAAACAGGAACCTTGTAGGCATAAGGTTTATTCATACATTAAACTCTGTAGCCTTGCCAAACCTCCACTGGAACAGTCTACTATCAAACTCCTCAAATAAACCTTGACAATATTTATCACGTTTTCTGTAAAATAGTCTTCAAGTGTAATTTTACCTCACAGGAGTTTCTGCTCTGAAGCGCGCTCTCTCTCCACACAGCTGATTCCTGTCAGACCTCAGTTGAAGTGCCAAGCTTCCAGCTGGTGAGCTCGTAACCTAGCAACCAACCGATTGCAAGACTAGAACTGTAACTAACCTTCAGGACTCACGACGGCCATCTTGAATCTTATCTTCTTGATTCTTCCTTTGAAATAAGCGCAAGATTATTCTGCAAACCTTCTTCCAGTTTGGGCTTTGCTGTCTCCACTGAAGATATCTCTTTGCTTTTCTCAAGCATTTCTTTGATTTGATTTGATAAGTTTGTGTGGTCATGACACTGGGGCATCCTTACGATTATTCCCATATGTTACCAGCAGTTGGTCTGCCTTCCTGAAGTATTAGATGTGATCCAAATAACATTTTAGACATCTTTTGACGTCCAACATGTATGCAGAGATCTTTCTGCAGCTAAGGGTTTGGAAATAATGTCTTTATTATCACACTCATTCAGATGAAAATCCAAAGGGACTATGGGGATACATTTTTGATTCGTTTTCAGCATCACAGAATAGTATTTAAAAGATAAGAAAGGCACTTGAATTGTAAAGGCTTGTATCTCACAAACCCTTTTGGGTGATGTTAAGGCTAGCAGTAATACCACTTTCCATGACAGAGATTTGAGGTTTGCTGTGTGTATTGGCTCAAATGTCAGTCCTACATTAAGCTGCCACACAGGAGGAGGAGACAGTACTGGGAGAAATACCCTGAACAGTCCTTCAAGGAATTGATTAATGAGCCTGTTAGAGGCTAACAGAGATAGCGGAGTTTGAAGAGGCTCTATATATTGATTTTGCAGCAAGGTGTACTTTAATGGACGCATGGACCAATCCTGACTTTGCTAGAGACAAAAGATAAGGCAGTATCTGTTTTGGAGAAGACTGAATAGAGTGAACTTTTGACTTCTGGCACCATAGACAGAATTGTTTCCACTTTAATCTATACGTTTTGGTACTGGTTTCCACTCCTGCTTTGGCTTGAATGTTCCTGCAGTCTTGAGAGATATTTAGGTTTGCAATATTGTGGAATTCAGGTGCCATGCGGATAAGTGTAGAGAAGTTGGGTCTGGATGAAGGACCTAGCCTTGGCCCATCATCAAGATTGTCTGGAATGTTTTCAGCTGAATGTGGTTGGCTTCCGATAGCAGGAGCAGCTCTGTGAACCAATGCTGCCTGGGCCATATACAACACTGCTCTGCCTTCATCTTGATGAGAAGCCTGAGTATGAGACGTATGGGGGGAAAAGTGCATGCAAAGATGCCTGTCCATCAGATCAAAAAGGCATTCCGCCACGATCCTGGATGGGGATGCCAACATGCATAAACCTGGATTTTACAGTTCTCTTTGGTGGCAAACAGATGTAGAGCTGGTGGGCACCCCAGGGAAAAGATCTTGTTCAGGGTCGGCTAGCTGAATTTCTATTTATGGCAGCTGTTCCTTGTTCTGATTAGCATGTCTGCTAAGAGGTTGCTTGTACCAGAAACATGCTCCGCCCAATGGGTTATTCTATGTTATTTTATCCAGATCTGTTCAGCTTCCTTGGAAAGGGCTAGCAATCTTGTGCTCCCTTGCTTATTGACACACTGCATGCTGGTGGTATTGTCCATGCAAACTAACACTGACAAACCGTATTTGGAGGTCTTGAATATAGCCGCTCTGGCCCTCTAAGGAGGCATCCGTGACAATCACGTAATAGGATACCTGAAGTATGAATGCTAAGCCTTTGGGGAGATTGGTGGCTAGTGTGCATCAGGTTAGGGCTTCTTTCATGCTTGGTGTGATCTTTACCAAATCGTTGAATGATCCTTCTGTCTGGATCCATTGCTTGTCTGGTTCCTCCTGTAAAGGACTCATTTTGAGATGGGAAAACAGGACTAAAGATATGACAGATGACATCATCCCTAGGAGTGATTTGAACAGACATACTGAAACAGACTTTCTTCTCAACAGTTTGAGGGCTAATGGGAGCACTTTATATTGATAGTGAGTACCTGCTACCATAAATCTTGAAAATGTGCAATGCATATGAACATATGCATCCTGTAAATCCAGGGTTGTCATGTAGTCTCCGTGGTTGAGGAGATGCAGGATGTCTGGAAGGGTTATCATGCTTCCATAGATATCTGTTCAACTTTCAAAGTTAAAAAAATGGGTCGTCGTTCCCCTGATTTCTTTTTTTTTAGGAAAAAATGGATTACAACCCCATTCCCTTTTGAGAGCAGGGAACATTTTCTATTGTTTCTTTGCTTAATATGGTGAGGACTTTCTTCCGGAGTGAATGAAGACAAGACAGGATGCCCTCCCTTTGACGGAGTAATCAGCGATATTTTGATGAATTCTAGGGTATGCCCATAAGTGATGAGGTCTAATACCTATCTGTTGGATGCTATACCCACAGCTAGAGTTGTTTGGGGCATAACCGGCACTTGCTGGAGGTCAGTGCTTTCTGTTAGCGTCTCTTCCTTGGTGGATTTGCTTTTGTCTAGGCATTTGCTTACTATAATCTGCCTCAGGTTGTGGCCGATAGGACTGCTGCTGGTAGGATGGCCTATATTACTGCTGGAAGGGTTGACATTGTTGAAACCACTGGTATCCTTCTCTGTAGGATGTAAAACCCTTCCTCGTGCTCCTTGAATAGGAAGTTTGTGAAATTGTATGGTGCCCAGCGATCTTGCAGTGTCAGCATCTGCCTTATTGGTCTTTAGGTGTATCCATGTGTTTCCCAAATAGGGCTTCACCATCATAAGCCATATCTAGAATCTTACTTTGTTCCTCAGGCCAAACAAATGTTGATTTTAACCATCCCTGCCGCCTTAAGACCACAGTTCCTGCTAACTGCCGAAACACAGTTGATGCTATATCCACAGCATCTCAGAAGATGCTGTCTCCCTCTTGTAATATTCTCTTTACCTCCGTTATTTTGCCATGGGTCATGAGGACTATGACAGTACTAATGTCAAACCAAATTTGCTGTCGTACTGGCCAATATGGCCAAAGAGTTGGCAGCATGTACTTTGATTGCTGACATGTGGAAAATCTTTTGCCAATGTTATCCAGGTGGAGCTGAGATAGGCATGGAGAGATTTTTGGACTGGCGCTGAATTGCCTGGGATATAACCAAATCCGGTTTGGGTGCCCTATTAGAGAGGCAGGCAAATCCTCTGGCTCCTTATATTTTTGGGCTATTTGGAGCAAGACGGCCCTGTCCTTCACTAGATTTTTCATTATTTTTGTGCCCTCCTCCCAGATATAATCCACTACAGGGATTGCTTGTATAGATCTATTGGCAGGGTCTTTGAAATCATAAAGAAAACAGTCAGAATGCCTAACTGTCATTGGCAGTTGAAATCTGTTTGCCGCTCTTTCCATCAAGTTATGCAAACCCCGAATGTCGTCCAGAGGGGACCACCAGTTGTGGTGCAGGTGGAGATGAAGTGGGACTGAAGTAGTTGTCCCATTCGTTG